>NC_035109.1:380247273-380556801 GCF_002204515.2 Aedes aegypti
CCAAACACTCAATTTTCGAATCGCTGCTTGACGCAATGTCGAGAAGAGATGTCGGTTTTTGAGCATTTGATGAATCCAATTGGAAATCATTGTAGGCAGCCCGTGATGGTTTCGTGCAGCTTCCAATATGGCATCGAAAGACACGTTATTAAAGGCACCCTCAATATCCAAGAAAACACCCAAGCAGGATTGCTTCTGGGCGAACGCTTTCTCGACATCGTATACAACTTTGTGTAAAAGAGTCACTGTGGACTTTCCAGATTGGTAAGCATGTTGATTCTTGAAGAGGCAAGTTTGCCAAATGAGCAGCACGGATGTGATGATGCGTTTTATTTTAGCAAAAACGATAAACCATTAGTCGTCAAGGTTTAACAACATGGCCGCCCCTAGTTGCTACTCCAGTATCGCCAGATCAGCTGCACTTACCCAAGGAACCAACCGAATGACTGCTTGGGATTAACAGACACTCTCAGTGTATAAGTGCTGGTGATCTTCTATTTTTAGCCGACAATGGCGCCTGCCACGTCAGAATGCAGACCAATGAGGGAAAGGGGGAGGAATTGATGATGCATTAAACTGGCTCCCACGTAGACCGTATATACCACTCCGTCCACGCCAGTTCATGCGGGAGTGTATGGGTTTGGGGAAAGGCATGGCAGAGAGGTTTGCTCTTTGGTTAGCAGACTGCCTATGTATCAGGCGTAAGGAAATGATGATAGAGTGAAGCGTAGGGTAACGGTTTCTTGGCCGTTTCTGGTTCTAGCGTTTTGCTATGAACGAGTTGGGGATTTGAGTGTGAAAGATTGACAGTGGAAGATAGAAGTAAGTGAAAGATACACGTACAAAGTACGAGGATAGGGACAGGCCTGGGATTGAACCCATGACCTTCTGCATATGAAGCAGAAGCGGTAGCCATTAGACCACCAACCCCGTCAACATGTCTGAGTTAGCTTTTGAAAATGTTTAACAGCCAAATTTCGACAGATGAGAAAAAAACATAAAATTTATCTATCTTTGACCGATTCTAAGGATGTCCCAAACATACACAAAAAATAGCCAAGGTCAAAGCTGGTCTCATTGCCAATTTAGTTCTCACATGACGTCCGTAGTCGAAACTAAAAGAAAGTTGAGTTGGAGTCAGATTTATACTAAAAATTTCGGTAAAAATTCATTGAAAAGAGGTTGAGGTCATTCTTATCCGAATTGATTATTTCAAACCGGTGGACATTTTCTAAAAATTACGGATACGGGTTAAAAAGGGAAACAGGCCATTTGGCGTGAGGTTGTTTAGCATAAGGTCGTTTGACATAATGGACATCTGGCACAACTATCATTTGGCGAATCTATGACAAAAAGTCGAAAAGCAGAAGAGAAGGGACAAGAGTCATCATCGAAATTTCAAAAGCAATTTTTTGCTCAAAACTGAAATTTCTTCACTGAAAAAATGTTCACTATTTTTCGGTTGGAGAATAGAATCAGTGATTATGTTTTTATTTAAACTTTGTTGATTTTAAACAAAAAACTGCTTTCAAAAATTCCAAAATCGATGACGGATTCTGCCCCCTAGACCAATTTGTCATAATGACCATAAGGCATAAACAGAATTATATCCCTTCTTTCAAAAAATGCGTGTTCTTCATGAAACAATTTTTTGCCAAATGACAATGTTTTGCCAGACCTGCTAAAGAGTCTGCTGGAACTGTTCCTTCTTCGAACTGTATGCAGTGAAACGAGACTAGAATTTGAATTCCTCATATACATGATCATCGTATTCATGTTTATGATATTCGGGCTAAAGTTTTGGGATCCTGGGAAACACCGTCAGTGGTTGACCGTTTTCTTCTTTTTTTTTCACCACAGGCCACTCTCATCCGTACCAGCGAATCAATTGAAGCCGGCATCATAGCGACACACGAACCGACGCTGCGCCCCCACACGGAACTGTTCCGCGTCGGCAACACCGTCTACACGATAGAGGAACGTCGGCCGGATCAGCCGAATCGTTTGACTTAGAACGATGACGATGACGTCGACAACGGAGGCGACGTGTACGAAATAGTGGAGGGAGTCGATTACGATTGCATCATCGATAGTGGCGTGGATGTGGAGATCGAGGAGGAAACCGGCGAAGGCATCGTCGTAGAAGACGAAGAGGAAGTAGTTATGGATGGCGGCGTTGGCACGGCATCCGGTGTCGATGCCAGCGGCGTTATTTTCGATACCACTAACGATGGCGGGGAAGGAGACCTGGACAATGACGACCAACCGCAACATCACCAGGTGGGTACTCAAACGGGGGAAACGACCGTCGTTACCGTAACTTCGGCATCGGCGGTGGCAGCAAACAATCGTAATGCGATTACCATCACTAGAACCAGCAGCAACAATGGTGGTAACGGCAGCAACAGCAACACTAGGGGTAACAACACCACCGATGGTGACATGGCGTCGTCCTATAAGCACTTTTTAATTCTCTAATTTATTGAATGCAGTTGATGGTCAACTCTTGAGTAGAAGCCCTCTGTTGACCAAGTGGTTTCTACTTTTGCACCACCCAAAAGTAGAAACCATTTACCCCTTACCTTCTACGTTTTTATGACCGATCTAGCAACTTAAGGAGTATCAAGTTTACGTTAAAGCAACACGTATTAGGAAGAGGATAGTGTTTTGTTTAGTCACAGGATCAAATGCTTATCGTGAGTTAGACTTGGCAGTCTTAAAAATTAGGGTAAAACAAAGATGAAAGGATACAGAACGTTTTTTTTAGTAAAATTTTAGCGAATCGGCGCCCAAGGAGTAAAGTTATTCAATTTCACGAAGCACACCTAACGACAAGCACAGGTTAGGCTCTATCTCTCATATAATTATTACATATTTTTAAACGAAAAAAAAATCAAACAACCTAGATGAAGGATTCATATTAAACGTAAAACACAAACCAGCACACTTATAGACACTCGGCATATTTTATCGCTTTGTAAATAGCAGCTTGCATTAAGATAGGGAGACAGCCACCAACGCGATTATAAATATTGATGATAAAACTCGGTTACATTCTCCCGCCCCCAAACGGGCGGCTAGACACAGGATACAATGAGGTTATTGTATAGATCGATTTTAGGCAGCACTTTCAGGCAGAACTTGATCCGGTTTGAAAAAGCATTTCGTGATCCAGTTAAGGACTCTTGGTATCAGATTACTACTATCGACAGGCAGTTTCATCGTGATGGAACATTTACATAGTGTTTGTAGCCATTTGCAACAGAAAAATATAATTATTCATTCATTCATTTATTGGTATTTCATTGTTCTGAATGCTACTACCTCCAGTAATTTGCTCAAAAACTTTTGAATTTCTTTTCAAAGACTAGGATTCACTCCACTTACTTATATGTTCCTGCAGGAAATAAGGTTATCTTCTTCTTCTTGGCATTAACGTCCTCACTGGGACAGAGCCTGCTTCTCAGCTTAGTGTTCTTATGAGCACTTTCACAGTTATTAACTGAGAGCATTCCAGACACCTTCAGCATGGCTTTGCTTTGTAGCCGCGGACTCTAACCATTCGGCTAAGGAAGGCACCTGATCTAAGGTTATCTCCATTCGGAAGTTTTGAGTCGATGAGTCGATATTAACTCAGCAGATTAGAAACCATATTCAATCGACCTTGAGAGGGGGCTTGACGGTGCTACTAGTCAACCAGCTAGGTATCCGCACCGTCCGCCAGGTATCTCTTGGAACGCTTTGAATTATATCCTTTTTGATTTGCTCTTTTAATTGACCTAGTATTCCAACGAATAGAATGGGAAATATTGGATTGTATGAGGCATCGTATGACGAATCATGAAGATTCCAGGCTCACGATTTGGTCGTGATGTTTTGCGCTCCACAGTGCGATTAGAATTACTTCTTACCAGCACAACACACATAGTAGTAGTAGGTCTTTCTATTTTAACGGATGTTTTCTAAAGTCACTATTTTAACTAAAATGGTCACTATTTTCCTTATTCTGCTGGCAGTTAATCCTGCTGAAAAATTTTAGCTATTTCACAGGTTTTTCAGAAATTTATTTTCCGATTCCTCGAGGAAAAGCTTCAGGAATACTGCTAGTGATTTCTTTATAGATTTCTTCTGACTTCTCCAGAGATCTCTCCGAAATCCTCTAATGATTCCTCCACCAATTCTTCCAGCTGTGTTTTATGGGGTGCTTAGAGGAATTTCTTAAGGGTTTTTTCTTAAGAAGATCAGATTAATTTCAGTAATTCCTCCAATCATTCCTACATACATATCTTAAGGGATTTCGTCCGATAATGTTCAAGAAATATTATCAGAGATGCTATCTAAAGATGTTATTGGTTATTTTTTCAGTTATCTTACCACCAACTTGTCTAGGTAACTATCCAAGATTTCCTCAAGAGTCCAGGATTTTTTTCAGAAGACCTTGTGTGCGTTAATCAAGAGTTACTTGAGCAATTAATGTAGTGACATCAGATGTTACCTTCCGATTTCCTCTATCTTTAGGAAACACCTCCCGGATTTAAATAAAAATCTCCAAAAATTTCTGACATAATTCTTGACATTTTCCTGGAGATGTCCCTGGAAAAAACATATCAAAGAATTCAACGAAAAATTTGTGCTTAATCTGCGCGGCATGTGAGGTGAGACGAGTCGAATGAGGTGACAATTTTCTCCTCGCTCCCATTTGATTAACATTAGTTGGCTCACGTCACTCGAGGTGAGAGCGACGCGTCTCGACTCACACGCTGCGTAGAATAAGCACAATTAAACAAAAATCTGAAGAAATCTTAGGAGTAATCTCTGGAGTATTTCCTAAAGGTATTCTTAGATAAATTCTGATTGAAATCAAAGAAATCTTGAATAACAATATTGTAAGAAATCCTTCGAAAAAATACCGTTTAAATTCCAGAAGATGTTCTACACGAGAATCTTGGCGGGAATTCCAGAGAAAACAAGGGTAGGAATTTCTTAAAGAATCTCTGATGTAACTAGCCTTGGAAAAATATTCTTAGGGCTGATTTCTTCACCTTCGCTTAAGCCGTAAACCACGTTTACCTATATGATTAAACTAGGTTTAAGGCCTAAACGAGGGTGAAGAAATTGGCCCTTAGAGAAATGTTTTGTAAGATTCTCTGAAAAATAAACATCTTATTCCCTTGTTCCTTTTTTTTTTCTTGGTACCTATTTGATCCTCTTTTGGTTTCTATTAAGTCTGTTTTTCAAGCAAGAGGTCACTATAGTTTCTATTTTCAAGAAACTTAGTTAATATCAGTCCTGCTTTATTTGAAAGTCTGGGATTTGTTGGAATACTCTTGACTCTACGGGGTTTCTAATTCACTCTTGTTAGATTCTGTTTTTTTTTTTTTAACAATAAGGCGCAATCTCGGCCGGATTTCTGGCAGAATCCTTAGTTGATCCTTGGCTAAGAGATCGCAGTAGGCGTTGCCGCGAACGGTCGTGTTTTGTTTTGCTTGCCACACTTTTTTCGTGCTCTAGTTTTTCGCGATTTTGCCGATGATTTGGTTGGTGCTACGCCATCCGGATTGTAGTTCGGATGTTAATATTGAAAAAACCTCGATATCTAATAGTGAAAAGAAAAAAAACCAGCGCGTTCCGTGCGATCAAAGACTTCTTTAATGTGATGTTTTATGACCGGTTCTAATTGGCTTTGCTAATGAATTTCCACGTGATTTTGTTGTTGTTGCTGTGTTTGTATTTTGACTGACAAGCCACCAGATTTTTTTGACAATGAAAAAAAAAACATTATTGTAATAATTGTGAAAAATGCGTGAAAGAAGAAGTAAAAAATGTGGTCTAGAAATGACAAGTGGTATGTGCGTCACAAGAAGAATAAAATGCATACCAAATTAGTTACAGATTTGATGTGATGACAACGCCGCCTTGGATGAATTTTGGTGAGATTGTTCTGATTATATAATTATCTGTAATTGAACAGTAAATACGCGCCAGTTCCAAAGTAACCATCTTTGAAACAGGAAGTATGTATGCATTATCATTATCCATTTGATAACGGTAATGTATACATGCGGGGCTTGTTGTTAGTGAAAGTGACTTCTGAATGGACGTGTCTCTCCAGCCATTCTGAAATGGGTCACCGGATCTGCAATAGAGCTATCACCTTCTAACTCCCGGACTGAAGCTTTTTGCAAAAATGCAGTACCAAAGCAGTTTTGCTGAAAACTTTTTTCCATAATACCACTGCCGGACAGTGGGGGTTAGATGGATCACACACACACACACACACACAATCCTTAGTTGATCCTTGGCTAATTATTTGTGATGTCAGCGGATTTAAATAAAAATCTCCAAAAATTTCTGACATAATTCTTGACATTTTCCTGGAGATGTCCCTGGAAAAAACATATCAAAGAATTCTACGAAAAATTTGTGCTTAATCTGCGCGGCGTGTGAGGTGAGACGAATCGAATGAGGTGACAATTTTCTCCTCGCTCCCATTTGATTAACATTAGTTGGCTCACGTCACGTCGAGGTGAGAGCGACGCGTCTCGACTCACACGCTGCGTAGAATGAGCACAATTAAACAAAAATCTGAAGAAATCTTAGGAGTAATCTCTGGAGTATTTCCTAATGGTATTCTTAGATAAATTCTGATTGAAGTCAAAGAAATCTTGAATAACAATATTGTAAGAAATCCTTCGAAAAAATACCGTTTAAATTCCAGAAGATGTTCTACACGAGAATCTTGGCGGGAATTCCAGAGAAAACAAGGGTAGGAATTTCTTAAAGAATCTCTGATGTAACTAGCCTTGGAAAAATATTCTTAGGGCTGATTTCTTCACCTTCGCTTAAGCCGTAAACCACGTTTACCTATATGATTAAACTAGGTTTAAGGCCTAAACGAGGGTGAAGAAATTGGCCCTTAGAGAAATGTTTTGTAAGATTCTCTGAAAAATAAACATCTTATTCCCTTGTTCCTTTTTTTTTTCTTGGTACCTATTTGATCCTCTTTTGGTTTCTATTAAGTCTGTTTTTCAAGCAAGAGGTCACTATAGTTTCTATTTTCAAGAAACTTAGTTAATATCAGTCCTGCTTTATTTGAAAGTCTGGGATTTGTTGGAATACTCTTGACTCTACGGGGTTTCTAATTCACTCTTGTTAGATTCTGTTTTTTTTTTTTTAACAATAAGGCGCAATCTCGGCCGGATTTCTGGCAGAATCCTTAGTTGATCCTTGGCTAAGAGATCGCAGTAGGCGTTGCCGCGAACGGTCGTGTTTTGTTTTGCTTGCCACACTTTTTTCGTGCTCTAGTTTTTCGCGATTTTGCCGATGATTTGGTTGGTGCTACGCCATCCGGATTGTAGTTCGGATGTTAATATTGAAAAAACCTCGATATCTAATAGTGAAAAGAAAAAAAACCAGCGCGTTCCGTGCGATCAAAGACTTCTTTAATGTGATGTTTTATGACCGGTTCTAATTGGCTTTGCTAATGAATTTCCACGTGATTTTGTTGTTGTTGCTGTGTTTGTATTTTGACTGACAAGCCACCAGATTTTTTTGACAATGAAAAAAAAAACATTATTGTAATAATTGTGAAAAATGCGTGAAAGAAGAAGTAAAAAATGTGGTCTAGAAATGACAAGTGGTATGTGCGTCACAAGAAGAATAAAATGCATACCAAATTAGTTACAGATTTGATGTGATGACAACGCCGCCTTGGATGAATTTTGGTGAGATTGTTCTGATTATATAATTATCTGTAATTGAACAGTAAATACGCGCCAGTTCCAAAGTAACCATCTTTGAAACAGGAAGTATGTATGCATTATCATTATCCATTTGATAACGGTAATGTATACATGCGGGGCTTGTTGTTAGTGAAAGTGACTTCTGAATGGACGTGTCTCTCCAGCCATTCTGAAATGGGTCACCGGATCTGCAATAGAGCTATCACCTTCTAACTCCCGGACTGAAGCTTTTTGCAAAAATGCAGTACCAAAGCAGTTTTGCTGAAAACTTTTTTCCATAATACCACTGCCGGACAGTGGGGGTTAGATGGATCACACACACACACACACACACAATCCTTAGTTGATCCTTGGCTAATTATTTGTGATGTCAGCGGATTTAAATAAAAATCTCCAAAAATTTCTGACATAATTCTTGACATTTTCCTGGAGATGTCCCTGGAAAAAACATATCAAAGAATTCTACGAAAAATTTGTGCTTAATCTGCGCGGCGTGTGAGGTGAGACGAATCGAATGAGGTGACAATTTTCTCCTCGCTCCCATTTGATTAACATTAGTTGGCTCACGTCACGTCGAGGTGAGAGCGACGCGTCTCGACTCACACGCTGCGTAGAATGAGCACAATTAAACAAAAATCTGAAGAAATCTTAGGAGTAATCTCTGGAGTATTTCCTAATGGTATTCTTAGATAAATTCTGATTGAAGTCAAAGAAATCTTGAATAACAATATTGTAAGAAATCCTTCGAAAAAATACCGTTTAAATTCCAGAAGATGTTCTACACGAGAATCTTGGCGGGAATTCCAGAGAAAACAAGGGTAGGAATTTCTTAAAGAATCTCTGATGTAACTAGCCTTGGAAAAATATTCTTAGGGCTGATTTCTTCACCTTCGCTTAAGCCGTAAACCACGTTTACCTATATGATTAATCTAGGTTTAAGGCCTAAGCGAGGGTGAAGAAATTGGCCCTTAGAGACATGTTTTGTAAGATTCTCTGAAAAATAAACATCTTATTCCTTTGTTCCTTTTTTTATTTGTTTTCTTGGTACCTATTTGATCCTCTTTTGGTTTCTATTAGGTCTGTTTTTCAAGCAAGAGGTCACTATAGTTTCTATTTTCAAGAAACTTAGTTAATATCAGTCCTACTTTATCTGAAAGTCTGGGATTTGTTGGAATACTCTTGACTCTACGGGGTTTCTAATTCACTCTTGTTAGATTCTGTTTTTTTTTTTTTAACAATAAGGCGCAATCTCGGCCGGATTTCTGGCAGAATCCTTAGTTGATCCTTGGCTAATTATTTGTGATGTCAGCAGAACCCATCACAGATTTGTAATGTGCCTTTTTCTCAATTTCCTCTTCGTCGTACAATTTCGTCCAGGCCAAACTTCATGCCTTTTTAACGTCTCCGCACTTATTCCATGTGAATTTCGCTCTAGATACATTTCTCAATGGTTTTTATTGCGAACAGGCTCCTAATTTCGCTAATTGATGATAGTTGAATTTTTTTCTGTCTTCATTAACGAGATTTTTAGCCCTGTGCTAGTTCATCTAGGGACCTACTGCTTTACTTCCCTTTCCGAGGAAGTCGTCAGTAGAACATGTATGTCAAAAGTGACTATCTCGGGCATGGGATTCGATCCCAGGTCCTCGGGTGTATTCTAACCACTACACCAGGCCCTCCAAACTTTAACAGTAGCGCTCTCCAAACTTTAACAGTAGCTTTGAGAGGTTCAAAAGCACAAATGTTGGTAGTGTAACTTGGGAGCAGGTCATTTGGCATAACCTGAATTATAGCCCTTCTTTAATGCCTGTTCTTGATTAAAAAATAATTGCCAATTGTCCATTATGCTGTTAAGCCAAATGACCCAGAACCGTGTAAGAGATTATCAATTCAATGTTTTCCATATAAGAATAAGCTTCAATTCATTTTATTACCGAATTAAAAAAAAATCAAAATTCTAACTGGAAAGTCATGAAATCTCTCATTTCAAGGATTCGGCTTTTTTTCTCCTTCTTTGTCGGGTGTTGAATCACTGCGTTCAATTAACTTGAACTATTGTGATATACCCTTTTACTGTATGTATAGTACATACATCATCCAGTGACATGTATGTCACTAAATGATCTATGTACTTCTGAGCTCATGAACACCTTATTATTGAGAAATAATGGTCCTAAGCTGCAGTGTGAGGATTCCCCCAGTCTGGTGCAATTAGCTTAATAAAGCCTATAACATTGCTGGGGGTTGCGATCCTTATATCGGCAGGCTCTAAGAAGGACTTACCAAATATCCTGGACCTACAATGAATTTGTGCACTGCAATAGCAGATGAGGTGTTCTGATGTTTCTCGCTCATCGTCACAGAAGCGACAGTTAGAGTTTTGAACAACACCGATCTTTTGTAAATGGTATCTGCTGGGGCAGTGTCCTGTTACTAGACCAGTGTATAAACTGAGATCCCTTTTGCTGAGACCTAATAGTTGTTGGGTTTTCTTTGGGTTTATATTTACAAGCCTTTTTGACTGACTCGTACAAGGAGATGCATCCCAGTTTGATGAGGTCTGGCTAACCAGCCAGTTGTTCAGTTCCATTTTTAAGAAACTGTCTGATATTCCGAAGAATGGCTCGGGGCCAGTGAACCTATTAGCAGATCCGTTTCTGGCCAGCTCATCAGCAATTTCGTTTCCCTCTAGACCCGCATGCCCTGGGATCCAATATAGGTTAACTCGATTGCAGAGAGCTAGTTTTTTCAAAGCTAGAATGCATTCCCACACTAGTTTTGAGTTACACGTGTAAGTGTTAAGCGCCTGAAGAGCCGCTTGGCTGTCGGAGAGAATACATATACTTGCGTGTCTGTATTTCCTCTTCAGGCATAGTAACGCACATTCTAAGATAGCATATATTTCTGCCTGAAATACTGTAGACCACTGTCCTAAGTGAATTGAGGTTTTTGTTCGGGATCCGTAGACTCCAGAACCTGCCAGATTATTCATTTTGGAACCATCTGTGTAGAATTTAATAGACCCTGGAGGGATGTTGGGTCCACCTTCTTCCCATTCTTGACGAGAAGACATGATCACCTGATAGGGTATGTCATAGTTGACTACCATTTCCATCCTGTCACTACACTTTTCTACAATTGGATTTATAGAAAATTCATTTAATATACTGAGGTGACCCGTAAGATCACCTGATAGTAGGGTTTTTGTTCGTTTCAGCCTCAACGCACTTTTCTCAGCGTCCAGCTTTATGAATTTATCCAGCCGGGGCAGATTAAGCATCGCGTCTAAGGCAGAGGTGGGTGTACTGCGTGCTGCACCAGTAATTGCTATACAGGCAATACGTTGGATTTTATTTAACTTTGCCCTTGCCGTAGCCTCTTTTGTTTTAGGCCACCAGATAAGAGAAGCATAAGTTATTCTAGGACGAACAATGGTTTTATAGATCCACATAATCATACTTGGTTTCAGGCCCCATTTCTTACCAAGTGCTCTGGAGCATACCCAGAGTGAATTGAGGCCTTTTTGCACCACTGTTTGAAGATGTGAATGCCAATTTAGCTTGGAGTCAAGTATGACACCAAGATATTTGGCTTCCTTTGAGCAGGTCAGTTGTGTTTCGTTTCGGAGAAGGGTTCTCAATTGTACCTTCCTACGTTTTGTGAAAGGTACGATGGTGGTTTTGGAAGGATTTATTCCTAGTTGCTCTCGTTGACACCAGGAAAAGGTATGATCAAGAGCTAGCTGCATCCTTTCGAATATAACGTCTTCAAATTTGCCTCGTACAATAATGACCACGTCATCTGCATATCCTACCACTTCGAAGCCTCTCCTTTCCAAGTTATCTAGAAGCTCGTCCACCACCAGTGACCAAAGCAACGGTGAAAGTACCCCACCTTGTGGGCACCCCCTTGTAGCCTTTACAGTGACGCACGAACCACTTAGCTCAGAGGAGATCTGTCGATTGGCTAGCATAGCATGTACCCAGGTAGCAATGCATGGGTCGAAATGCCTCCTCAACATTGCCGATCCTATAGACGAATAAGAAGCATTATCGAATGCACCCTCAATGTCAAGAAATGCTACAAGAGCGATTTCTTTAGCTTGTAGAGTTTTTTCGATCTTATTGACTAACGAATGTAGTGCTGAGATCGTGGATTTGCCACTCTGATACGCAAATTGGTGTTGTGAAAGAGGCATTGCTTTCATAAATTTAGAATTTATGTATTCGCACAATACCTTTTCCATGATTTTAAGCATCACGGATGACAAACTGATCGGCCTAAATGCTTTGGGATTTGTTTTGTCTTTTTTACCTGTTTTAGGAATGAAGACAACTCGAACTTGACGCCAATCATCTGGAATATGCCCTAAAATCAAGCTCGCCCTAAAAATCTCTACCATGTGTGGGATTAGCGTTTTCTCCGCTTTTTGGATTAACGCTGGGAAAATCCCATCCATGCCAGCAGATTTGAATGGCTCAAAAGATCTCACAGCCCTTTCAACTCTGGCACAAGTAAAAGCTTCTTTAGCAACCTTAATTGCGTCTCTTTTTGTCCCAGAATCCAAAGATATGGTCTTTTGGTGAACTGAAACAACAATCTCAGTACCTTCGTCACTTATTCTTGATTGAGGAATTGAGTCAGGGAAGTGAATTCTTAACATTTCACTCAATGTATCGCTTGGCTCTACAGTGAATGAACCGTCGACTCTACGGATACTACCCCGACCATTGGAGTGTTCTTTTGAGAGTGTTTTTTGAAGCCTGGCTACCACGGGGGTCATCTCTATGTTCTCGCACATACTAACCCATGATTTCCGTTTTGAGCGCCTTAGCTCCTTATTATAGTCTGTTAGAGCTTTTTGTATAGGCTCCAATCGGAAGTACGCTTAGCGCGGTTAAATTCTCTACGCGCTGTTTTTCTGAGCTTATCTAGAGTTTTGTTCCACCATGGAACATCTCTACTCGAACTAGTTGTTCTAGTCGGACAACTCTCTTGAAAAGCATTAAGAATTTTGTTTTTAATGCAGGTGGACGCCGATTCCAACTGCATTATGGATTTAATATTATTTTCAATTAAGTATGGTTCAGATTGGAGAATTGCTGAATAGGTTTCCCAATCAGTTTTCTTAGGATCTTTAATCGTTCTTTCTATCGTTAGACCCCCATCCCAGTCGAATATTATGTGTTTATGGTCTCTGACATTGATGTTTCATCAGAAACATGCCAATTTTTTATTTTGTCAGAAATAGATGGACTACATAAAGTCAAATCCAACACTTCCTGTCGAATGGAGTTTGAAAATGTAGGCTTGTCGCCAACATTGCATATATTGATGTTTTTGGAGGAAAGAAACTGTAAAAGATACTCACCTCTGGTGTTGATATCTGTACTTCCCCATACGGTGTGATGCGCGTTCGCGTCGCAACCAATGACGAACGTGATGTTGTGGATACGGCTGTAATGGACAATCGCAGCTATCTCTGGTGGAGGAATATTCTCCGCATCGCCAGGAAAATACGCTGAAACCATGAGGATCTCAGATTTTCCCCTAGCGGTGGGCACCTCCATCCTGACTGCCACGATGTCCTTTTTAACGAATTCTGTAATAGGAAAACATTTAGTGTTATTGCGTATTAAGATAGCCGCTCTTGGAGATAGCTGGCTATCATCATATACCAACTTACATGAGTTTAGTTGAATACCTAGTATCCTGGTTTTATTGACCCACGGCTCCTGAATAAGCGCCACCGTCAATTTTTCGGAGGATTCGGCTTAGAACAATACTGAATAGTGTAATGAAGTAATCCATGGAAGCTTTCGAATACTGGCTGTCGGAAAGTTGCTGGTGATTGAATTATCTTTACATTGCCGAGAGCTTGTAAACTAACAAAAACGAAGCAACAAACTGACCGTATCGGTGGAAGAAAACTTAAAAAAGTCGTTGAGTGTCGTCGGCGTTAGAAAAGTAGAAAGAGAACAGCAGCAGGAATCATGCATTGTTTGTGTGAACGAGTGAGTGCGTCTTAGACCTTAAGTGAAAAACAACAGACATGAAAATGACCGTAACTATGAAATTTTAATACATTAAAAAGTTAAAGAAAAACATTGAAAACAAATGCAAGAATCTAGCCGGTAAGAAATTTATTTCTTTTAACTTTAAAAGTAGTAATATATGGAAAATATAGCATATGTATGAAGCAGATTTATCCCTCTCGCAAGTGTAAACGAACCGAACAAGGAAACGAATAAGATGGGTGATGAAAAAAAACCCTGAAAACAGTAAAAAAAACGGAACAATTTCGAACCCAAATTTTCGGAAAACAAAAGTACAACCAAATATTAAAGAAAGAAAACATAATGAAAAACTTTTTCATACTTTAGATTTACCCGCGCTGTTGAATGCTAAAACATACAAATCGACAATTAAATTTACATACCTAAGCGGTAATAGTTGTGCATTGACGAGACAAAAATCGTAACACCCCTTCCCTTGTAAAACTACAGTGTAAACCATGTGTTTGTCTCATAGTTCAATACGCAAACTTACGTGTACGTGCAGTTTTGATTTTCTCTGTTACGACCGCTTCGAACGCAGTACACACCACTTGAAAGTGGTGCGCATTTATGAAACTCATCATTTTAATCACGAATTCACCCTTTTTCGTTGATTACCTTGAAGTAGAATACTACAGTCTGATAAAATAGTCATCGAAAATGGCACCTTCCGTAGCTCAAAAACACAAATCATCTCAAAACTGAAGCGAGTTTGAGGTGAAATCGTGGACATCAATTTATTTGTTTCGTTTAGATATTTTGTACATCAGTAACGTAAGCAAAGAAATAAGACAGTTATTGTCGTGTAATGTTGGATAAGAATAAACCATGAATTCCGCTATTTAAATAACTCCGCATAGCAACCATCAGCAACACAAATCCACTAACACAGCAAACGAAAATTTCATAACAAAATATGAAACATCAATCCATTAAGACAGTACAGCAATCACCATCATAGAGAAGTAGGTAATCGTAGTTTACATTTTAGCAGCAACTGTGGTCGAATGGACAGCGAGAGCGAAATCAATATGTGAGAGAACAAAAAAAACTGGAAATAACATCAAAGCATAACTGAAAAGAAACAATTATAGATGTGTGTACATACAGAAGAAAATAAAGTAAAAAAATATGTGAAAAAACCATGATAAACATTAAATGGAACTAATCAGAAATTCCTCGAGCTTAAGCTTGATTGACCGCCCGTACTCCAGTATCGCCAGATCAGCTGCACTTACACACGGAATCAACCACAGACTGCTTGGGTTTAACAGACACCCTCAGTGTATAAGTGCTGGCGATGTTTTATTTTTAGGCAACAATGGCGCCTGTCACGTCAGAATGCTGACCAAAAGCAAACCTCTTTGCCTTTAAAAACACTTCACCCCTCTAAACCTTCGCGCATGAACTGGCGTAGACGCAGGAGTATTTCCAATGATTTATTTTCATTCGCAAATTTTTTACTTTTATTATTTTTATTTTTGAACATCCCTATATTTTTTCATTTTTTCTTGAAGCCGCTTCTGGTTGCTTATTTTTGGCAATAATCTTTTTTTTTCGGTACTTATTTTTTTACATTTGTTAAGCAGCATATTTGTAACTAACGAAAAACAGGTTTGAAATTATTTTAATATCACCAGAATCTTCTTCTGTCATGAATTGATCGTAGAAAAATATAAAAGGTATGATTTTTTGTATTAAATTAAAATTACGTTAAATGAGCCCCAGGCATTTGTACACTGAGGCAAAAATCTCGCATGATTTTCATAAGATCACACTAATGAACGCGTTTTTTATTATTTTTTTGTTGGTTCATAAGACACTTGCGTATTTCATTCGACGAGATTGAGATTCATAAGACAAGTGTAATTTTTCCATAACAATCAATTGTCAATGTCATAAAGACGGGATTGGTGGTCTGATGGCTACCGCTTCTGCTTCATATGCAGAAGGTCATGGGTTCAATCCCAGGCCCGTCCCTTTCCTCGTACTTTGTAGTTGTATATCTCTCACTTGCTTCTATCTTCCATTCTAAATATATCACACTCAAACTATTCGTTCATAGCAAACGCTAGAACCAGAGACGGACAAGAAACCGTTTCCCTAACGCTTCCTACTTCCACGCGCACGCCTTTCTTACGCCTGATACATAGGCAGTCTGCTAACCACAAAAGCAAACCTCTCTGCCATGCCTTTCCCCCAATCCATACACTCCCGCATGAACTGACGTGGATGCAGTGGAATATACGGTCTACGTGGGAGTCAGTTCAATGCATCATCAATTCCTCCCCCTTCCCCTCATTGGTCTGCATTCTGACGTGGCAGGTGCCATTGTTGCCTAAAAATAGAAGATCACCAGCACTTATACACTGAGGATACCTGTTAGTCCCAAGCAGTCATTCGGTTGGTTCCTTGTGTAAGTGCAGCTGATCTGGCGATACTGGAGTGCATCCACGGGCGGCCAATCAAGCTCAAGCTCAAGCTCAAGCTCAACAATCAATTGTCAATGTCATAAGAACGCTTATGAACCCCATTGCTCATCATTGTGAAGAACCACGTGAGGCAAATTTTCTCGGTACAGCCATTTCACTATCATAAATTCAATATGGCTTCCGAAATGGACGTGTTTGCTGATTTGTCGCTGGCTGACTCCGTTTCTAATGCATCAAAGGGTAAATATTTTCTATTTATCATCAATTCCGCTGTAACTAACACTTTCTTTCGATCAGATTATGGAATTGTATCCAAAGAATAAGATTTTGAATGAAAATTTAAAACAATTTGTATGACGCGTAAGAAATCACAAACCCCCCTCATCCAATAATCCGCCCCTAACGTACACCTGCACCAATTCAGGCGTTCTTCACAACTTTTCTCAATAATGTTTCGCTGCTATAATATACTTCTTCGCGTTCAAAATAGGTTAGCCAACTAGAGAAAATCGAATTTTCATCCATTTTGTCGTATCGCAAATCGATTCTAATGCTTACAGTAAAGTGCTTTAATCGAATTGCGACATGACAAAATGGATGAAAATTTGATTTTCCCAAGTTGGTTAAACTATTTTCAATGCGGATTAATATTATTCATTCATTGAAATTTATAATCTAAAGCTCAAATGACACAAGACAGTCTTATGGAACCAAGAATGGATCAGAACGTAATTCATAAGACTATCTATGGATTTTGTTATCAACTCAATGCTGGTTTATAAGATCATCTTACGAAATTCCTTCGAGATGTATTATGGAAACAACATCTGCCGAAAACCATACGATGGTCTTATGAATTTCAAAGATTTTTCGTGTGTCGTAATTCCATAAGCAAATCTTATGACAGTCTTACGTTTGCTTTCCTCAGTGTAGGTTACAAAAAAAATCAATTTTTCAAAAATACAAAAAAATTTCGAAAGTCATAAAAAACTTTCCTTATATGCTTGTTATGAGCCAAGGTTTATGCTGTTTCCACAACAACTGTTTGGCGGAAGTGTATAGATGAAGTGTGGGAAGTGTATAGAATTCGAAACTTGTAACCATCCAAGTTATTGGATCATCAAGTGGCTTTTAGTTGGTAAAGCGCTCGTCTAGCATACAAGCGTCCTGGGTTCGAATCCCAGCCGAGCACGTGATTTTTTTTCATACCTAAGCGGTAATAGTTGTGCAAACGATGTTTATCTTTTTTTCCTGAAATTTCTCTAACAAACAAACAACAATTTCTACCGATTTTTTTCGGAATTGTTATTAATTATTTTCTTACATAGTCTTCAGTGTTGCCTCCTGGTGATTTCTCATGAAATGCTCTAACAACAAAATCTTCCATGAATTCTTCTGAAATTTAATATTTTTTTCCAAATAACTTCTTATGCCTTACCAGTCAGGCTAAGGCCTGGGTGACCTCTGCTGTACGTAGGAGACGTCTTCATTCGACTCGGTCCATGGCTGCCCGTCGCCAGCCACGCATTCTGCGAAGGGTCCGCAGATCGTCCTCAACTTGATCGACCCATCTTGCTCGCTGCGCACCACGTCGTCTTGTGCCGGTCGGATTGTTTTCGAGAACCATTTTCACCGGGTTGGTATCCGACATTCTGGTGACATGCCCGGCCCACCGCAGCCTCCCAATTTTTGCGAGGTGGACAATGGTTGGTTCTCCCAGCAGCTGGTGCAATTCATGGTTCATCCGCCTTCTCCACGTTCCGTCTTCCATCTGCACTCCGCCGTAGATGGTCCGCAACACCTTCCGTTCGAAAACACCAAGGGCGCGTTGATCCTCTGCACGTAGGGTCCATGTTTCGTGCCCATAGAGGAGTACCGGTCTAATCAGCGTCTTGTAGATGGTCAACTTCGTGCGATGGCGAACTTTGCTCGTTCGGAGCGTTCTGCGGAGTCCAAAGTAGGCACGATTTCCAGCAACGATGCGTCTCTGGATTTCTCTGCTGGTGTCGTTGTCGGCGGAGCCCAAGTACACGAAATCTTCGACAACCTCGATTTCATCACCGTCAATATGTACTTCGTCTTTGACACATTGATGTTCAGTCCGATTCGCCTAGCTTCAGCCCTTAGTCGGATGTACGTGTCCGCCACCGTCTCAAAGTTGCGTGCAACAATATCAATGTCGTCGGCGAAACCAAGTAACTGAACGGACTTTTTGAAAATCGTGCCACTCGTGTCTATCCCCGCTCTTCTTATCACACCCTCTAAAGCAATGTTGAACAGTAAACACGAAAGGCCATCACCTTGCCGTAACCCTCTGCGAGATTCGAAGGGACTCGAGAGTGTCCCTGATACTCGAACTACGCACATCACTCGCTCCATCGTCGCCTTGATCAATCTTATCAGTTTGTCCGGGAAACCGTATTCGTGCATAATCTGTCATAGCTGTTCTCGATCGATTGTATCATAGGCCGATTTAAAATCGATCTTGGTAGAATACGTAGAGAAAATACCGTAGAGGGAATTTCGTAAACGGCTACTCGGCGACGGACCAGATCTTTACAGTACGGCAAATCATCCAAAAATTCCGGGAATATCAGGTTCCTACGCATCACCTGTTCATTGATTTTAAAGCTGCATACGACAGCATAGAGCTATGGAGAATCATGGAGGGGAACAGCTTTCCCGGGAAGCTCACAAGACTGATTAGAGCGACGATGGACGGTGTGCAGAAGATTTCGGGAGCAAAGTTCGTTAGAATGCTACCGGGGGCTAAGACAAGGTGATGGACTTTCGTGCCTGTTGTTCAACACTGCGCTAGAGTGTGTCATGCAGAGAGCCGGGTTTAACAGCCGAGGCACGATTTTCACAAGGTCCAGTCACTTTGTTTGCCTTGCTGATGACATGGATAGAATCAGAAGAACATTTGAAACGGTGGCAGAAATGTACACCTGTCTGAAACGCGAAGCAACAAGAAATGGACTGGTGGTGAATGCGTTGAAAACAAAGTACCTACATGCTGGTGGGCGGAACTGAACGCGGCAAGGCTCGCCTAGGAACCGGCGTTACGATTGACGGAGATACCTTTGAGGTGGTAGATGAATTCATTTATCTCGGATCCTTGCTGACGGCGGACGACAGTGTTAACCGTGAAATACGGAGACGCATCATCTGCGGAAGTCGTGCCTACTATGGGCTCCAGAAGAACCTGCGGTCAAAACAGATTCGTCCCCGCACCAAATGTACCATGTACAAATCGATGATTGGACCGGTGGTTCTTTACGGGCATGAAACGTGGACGATGCTCGAGGAGGACCTGCAAGCACTCGGAGTCTTCGAACGACGGATGCTTAGGACGATCTTTGCCGGTGTGCAGGAGAACGGTGTGTGGCGGCGAAGGATGAACCATGACCTCGCTGTACACTTCGGCGAACCTAACATGCTGGAGGTAGTAAAAGCTGGAAGAATGTGTTGGGCGGGGCATGTTGTGAGAATTCCGAACAACAACTCTGCAAAAATGGTGTTCGCTTCCGATCCGCCAGGTACAATAAGGCGAGGAGCACAGCGGGCACGGTAGGCTGACCAGGTGCTGCAAGATCTGGCGAGTGTGGGCCGCAGCCGAAACTGGAGGGAGGCAGCTGCGAACCGAGTTGTATGGCGTAGAATTGTTGACGCGGTTTTATTGTAATAACAATGTAATACCAATTAATTAATTAATGAGTGTATTTAATGTTCCATTTAAAACAAACATAAATTATTTGTTTTTTTTACATTTTGCTATCAAACATTGTTATGAACATTGATAGTAAAAATGTCATGAAAGCAACTTATACGCTAATTAAAATAATAACTATAGTTGTATATATTATAGTAAACTATAGTTATATATGTATATTATAGTAAAAAGTAAATTATTGCTCTCCACTCATTCAAGTACCGTGAACGTACCATATTTGACGCGGGTCCAAACTTGACGCATTTTCTAATTATTTTGATTATAAATTTATTCTAGTTCAGAATAGCATTCAAATATTTATTCCTAAATCTTCATTTACATGTTATTGTAAGATTTCAATAAAAAAAAGTTTATTTTTGAGTAAAAATAGGCAAACAATAAACATTATTTGAAAATGCATCCGACAAGTGCGTCAATTTTTTCATTCCTTAATGAATGTGCTAAATATTGTTAAACAATTTTCATGAAAATATTGTGCTGTTTTACAGCAATATCATCAACAACAGTCAGTAATATTCTTTTATTCATAAATTGATGTCAAAATTTTTCTATTTTTAAGGTTTAAGACATATTTTTGTATGAAAATCTTGTGCGTCAAATTAGGCACACAATGTTCCTAATTATTTGCTATTTTGTTCAGCATGTTTTGTTGAATCGAAAATAGGAAAAGAAATATTTATGGTAATTGCATTAAAAAAAACCGTCCGCTGAACAACCCAATGGTGTATGTAATCACATGTAAAGGGTCATCCATAGATTACGTCACGTTTTTAGGAAGAGGAGAAAGTTCAGGGAAACGCAACGATTCATACAAAATATGTGCACTTTTCATAAAATAAATGTGGCCAAGGTTGAGAGGGGTTGAAAATTGAACAATTTATCGCGGTTTATGGACGTCCCCTAATGTTTTAAGGAAGCTTCAATAAATGCTCCAGGAGGTGAGGTGTAGGTTCAATGGTTTGTTTCGTATAATTTCTACAATAGGGGGTGTCCATGAGTTACGTGTCACAAAAAATACCATTTTCTAGAAAAACCCCGCCCATCCGCCCTACGTCACGCTTTTTATATGGAGCCTTAAAAAAACTTATATGATTCGTCACATCTTGAATAGAAGAAAAATTCGAAAAATTGAATTGAAAGTGAAGGTAGAACATCTCCTACCCCCTAATAACATGACGTACTTTATGGATGACCCCATATATGGTTCTCGATCTATTTCAAGGCCTATACTGCCGTTAGTTCTACGCATATTTGTCCCGCGGTCCATAAGGGTGACATAGACTATGGGACAAGTAGGCGTAGTTCACGTGTTATAAGTAACGAAGATCTCAAACGGACATTTTTGGAACCGGTTGTTTTCGTTCTATTTTTTGACCAATTTGTCCTTATTTTAGCAACTACCTTCCCCGTTCCAGCGCAACGTAGTTTTCAAACCTTGCCCTTGTCTGACATCGCGACGAAAATTCATTAAACTAAACAATAATGCTTAACTATGGGTTGAACTCAATCGCCGGTTTTATTTTCTACACTAACTAAACTGCCGTGAATCGCAAGTCAGTCCCATCTGTAAAAAGTAGGCATTGAGAAAATGGGCTGTGAAGTTTTCAAACTCGTTTTCCATACGAATATTCAAAAAATTCCAGAGGATTGTATCATGTTCCAATCTTGATGCAACTTTCACAACTTGCTTTTCACTACGATATCTTTCCGAGAAAAATATAAAGATGATCAAAACAAGTTACATTTTTGTGTTTGACGGTGCGAAAGTCTGTAGTGGGACTGATATGCGGTTACTTTTCATTATGGGACAATTTGACTTGCTGTTTTTTTCTAATTTTTTCAAACAAATTATATTATTTCATTAGTGCAGCTGAAAGAGCATTGGAAGATATGTTGAAAACTGAGATCAACTCAATTTTGACGAAAATGCAGATGGGACTGACTTGCGATTCATGGCAGTAAACGCATAGCAAAAGTACTACCGGATGACGTCATTCAAAACGTTTTCCAAAGGTTCTAACTTTTATGTCCACTCTAAAGCGCTTTTTTCAATTAATTGAACTATTGAATACTGAAACTCTTGTATATTTTAAACTTTAGCAATTATTTGTAAGTGCGTCAAATAAGGAACATAGTGCGTCAAATTAGGCACATTGAAGAATTGATGCGTCAATTAAGGAACCTAATGTGTTCCACAAAAAGTCAATCAAACATAAAGAAAAAAACGTTTCATATTTTTTTACTGATTTTTCCTTAATTCTATAATAGTTGAGCTAGCATATGTTCAAATTTCAACAAAATCGGAAAGATTTAGACGATTTGACAAGAGTTTGAATTTAGAATTTTCTTAACCGCGTCAAATATGGTACGTCCACGGTAATCTATTTTAAAATAAAATCAATAAACCTTTAAGCTAAGTACGCTGTTCCGCTCAAGAAAAGTAAAAATTTCTGCCCAAGAAATGGTCAAGAAATTTCCTACAGTGAGCTCCATTCGAATTGACATTTCTTTTTAAAGCTAAGTATGCTGTTTCGCTCAAGAAAAGTAAAGAAATTCCTTGACTGAAAGGGTCAAGAAATTTCCTACAGAGAGCCCCCTTTGAAGTGACATTTCTTCTCAACCGCGTACTGCGATCAGAAAAAAGTGATTTTCTTGACCATTTCTTGGGAGAAATTTTCCACGCATCGAGATAGTCGTACAACGTACTGCGATCAAAGAAAAATGCTTTTCTTGACCATTTCTTGCAAGAAATTTCCCACGCATCAAGATAGGCGATTACTTTTCTGTTGAAGTGCATACTTCGCTTAATATCAAGTCAAAAAAAATCATACTCGGTAAGTAGGCCTTGACCTGGCTAAAAGGTTTTTTTCTTCGCTTGTCAATTTTTTTCCCGTTTCAGATTCGAATTTTCCGAGGCTTCGATTTATGATTTTGACGAGTTGGTTTGTGGATTTTCCCAGTGTGGTTGCTTGAAGAGTTGCTGTTCAAGTTATTTGAATTCAAGTTTCCACCTTTTTTCCGTCCCTGGAGTTTGGCTCACTGGAAAACCTTGAGTATAATTTTATTTTATTAATTTCTTTCTCTTTTTTTTGTTTTCGTTTGTTCATCTCACATTTGATCTTGTTGTAATATTGATCTTTTTGTTTCCGTTATGGAAACTGATGGGGATGAGGGGGGATCAAAAGAGAATTCTGTGCATTCTGCCACCACTTCAATGACCAAATCTTTTCGAGTGAAGGTTTACCCTTCTAGTTTCTCTGGACCCTTTGTTGTCTATTTCAGGAAAAAAGAGAAACCTATAAATGTGTTGCTTATTTCCTCAGAGATTTATAAAAAGTATAAATCTGTGAAGGAAATTAAAAAAAGTTCTCT
This sequence comes from Aedes aegypti, assembly GCF_002204515.2. Lineage (NCBI taxonomy): Eukaryota > Metazoa > Arthropoda > Insecta > Diptera > Culicidae > Aedes > Aedes aegypti. Next base: position 380,270,609 of record NC_035109.1, read on the forward strand.
TGATAAATTAAGAGTAGTTTTTCGATCACGCGATGATGCGAATGCTCTTTTAGAATCCAGATTATTTTTCAATTCCTATCGTGTGTACGCACCTTGTGATGCATGCAAAATAAACGGAATTATTTATGACGAGTTTTTGAACTGTGATGACATAAGAAATCATGGTTCAGGCTTATTTAAGAACAATTCCATTTCTCCGGTTAAGATTTTGGATTGTGTTCGTTTATCTAAATTATTCATTGATGGAAACAATTCAAAATATGTACATTCTAATTGTATCAAGATTACGTTTTCTGGATCTGTACTTCCAGATTATGTAATGGTTGATAATGTTATTTTTCACGTGCGGCTTTATTATCCAAAACTTATGCACTGTGATCGATGCCTTCTGTTCGGTCACACTTCTAATTTTTGTTCAAACAAGCAAAAATGTTTGAAATGTGGAGAACTTCACGATTCTTCCACTTGTAAAAATCAATCTGAAGTTTGTATTTATTGTAAACATAGCGGAATTTGGGGCAAGTGTGCCACCTTAAGCAAATTGATCTCTAACTTTGCCTAAAGCTTATAAAATCCACTTATTTAGCCTCATGATGTTAGTTTCACATCTTTTCATAACCACTGTATCATTCAAAAAGAAAATAACTTCAAAAAGTATTAGTTTTGGAGCTTCTCAAATACCATCCAAAATAACCTATTTTTCGACACTATGGGGCAAGTGTGCCACCCATATGGGGCAAGACGGCCACCGAATGAACATCGCATGTAATTCTACTTGTAATAAAATTTTCTTTATTTCCTAATAATATTACTTACAAAGCATACGCTAATCGATAATTTAAAAAAATAATTTAAGTTTACCGTAACAAGGGGATGATTTATAACAAGGTTCAAAACATGCCTAGCTTTCTATTACTCAATTCGAATAACTTAAATGGATGTTTTTGTCTCCATTCAATAGAATATATGTATTACCCTTATATTACGGTGAATATGTATAATACTACACTAGATCAGCACTATATAACGGTAAAATATTGATGTAGATATGTAAAACGGTACTCAATAAGCCGAAAAACAAGTTATTTTTGAATATTTAGAGAAAAAGTCACTTTAGGGACAAAAATGTCAGTTATTCCCCTACTATACTTCATAAACCACTACTGGTGCCTCATTTTGGTTTATTATTATGATTTTAATGATGATGATTACATTTTTATAAATTTCACTCCAACAATTTTCGTTTACCAAATAGGTGGCACACTTGCCCCAATAAGTATAGATTTCAACCAAACTGGATTTCGTATGTAGATCTAAATACTTTTTTCGTTCAATTGCCACAATAACATAAACATTTGAATAGTTTCACGATCTACAGTACATAAAAAAAATCTGTTAATAATTTACCTTTTAGCATGCTATTTAGAAACAACGAAATCTTATAAAAATTCACTCAAATTTGGTTGTCTTTGCAAAAGTCGATGTAAATATGTGAAAAATAAAGCAAATTTCATCATATTTTGATTATTGTATTGTGAACTATAAGGGAACATATTGCTAAGCTCAAATAGAAAATATATATTGTAGTTTTTATAAAAAGCAGGGGTGGCACACTTGCCCCTATGGCACACTTGCCCCAAAGTCCGCTAAACATAATTCTTTAAATGAATGTGTCGTTTATATTGAGAATCAGTCGAAATTTAATCAAAAAATCAAAAACAAAAACCTTATGTCTTATGCTGAAGCTATGAAATCCTGTTTTGGAATATTCTGAAAAATGGATAGACGAGTTTGCATCTACAATTTGTCCTGATTTTGTTCCCAAATCCATTAAGTTTAAAAATTGAAGTCAAGATCATTTTCCTGAACTTTGTAGTCCACTTACATTAGCTGAATTTAATTTAGCATTGTCAATTACTAAAAATACTTCTCCAGGAATTCTGGACAAACATTTCAAAAGGGCACATCGACATTGGTAAACAATGGCTTTGCAAGACGCTGTTGAGCCCAATTCAACTCGATCGCGCTCACCAATACCACTATCAGGAAGAGCTAACACTAATCTTCTTGATAGTGGTGTTAGTTTGCGTGGGCGGGCAAAAATGGGCTCAACAGCAACGTTTCCGAAAAAAGGCTCAAGACCTCTTGAGCCCTTTTCAAATGTTTGTCCAGAATTGATAATATTAAATTTATTGTTTTGAAAAATTTACCTGATGATGGAAAGCTTCATTTACTTTCAATATATAATGATTTCTTATCTCAAAATATAATTCCCTATGAATGGCGTTTCATCAAAGTCATCAGTATTCTTAAACCTGGTAGAGATCCATCATTAGCTGATAGTAGGAGACCCATTAGTTTGTTATCATGTCTGCGCAAAATTTTAGAAAGAATGATACTGAATCGTCTAGAATTGTGGGCAGAGAACAATAACATTTTTTTCATCTTCTCAATTTGGATTTAGAAGAGGTCGTGGTACTCGTGACTGTGTTTCACTTTTGGCTTCACAAATTCAACTTTCGTTTAATAAAAAACAGGATGTAGTTTCCACTTTTCTTGATGTTTCTGGAGCCTATGATTCTGTACTTATTGAATTACTGTTCGAAAAAATGAATTATCTAAATCTACCACATTTAATCTCCAATTTCATTTATAATTTATTTTCTTTTAAAATTATGAATTTTTTTCATAATGGATCCTCAAAATTATCAAGATATAGTTATTTTGGACTTCCACAAGGATCTTGTTTGAGTCCATTTTTATATAACTTGTTCACCAGGGATATTGCATCAATTATTCCAAATGGTTGTTATTTGCTTCAGTTTGCCGATGATAATGTTATTTCTATTAGCGGCAAAAATAGAGAAGTCATTAGACATTTTATGCAATGTGCTCTTGATAATATTGATTCATGGGCTCATGAGAATGGATTTTCATTTTCCGTTCAAAAAACTAAATATATCATATTTTCAAGAAAACATTCAATCATAACCATTGATTTGTACCTCAATGGAATTGAAATTGAACAAGTTGATGAGTATAAATATCTTGGTATATGGTTTGATTCTAAATTGACTTGGAACATTCATATCAAACAAATTCAAAAAACATGTTCGAAAAGAATTAATTTTCTTCGCACAATCACGGGTACTTGGTGGGGTGCAAATCCATCTGATTTAATAACGCTTTATAAAACTACTATCCGTTCAGTTATGGAATACGGTTGCTTTGCTTTTGAAAGTGCTGCTCAAACATATTTTGTTAAACTTGAAAAAATACAATTTCGTTGTTTAAGAATTTGTTTGAGACTTATGAATTCAACTCATACTCAATCAACAGAAGTTCTTACTGGTGTTGCTCCACTCAAAATTCGTTTTCAAGAACTAAATTGTAAATTTTTGATGAATTGTTTCTCAACTAATCATCCAATTATCAATATTTTGAAGTCACTATTTGAAATAAACCCGACGAGCAAAATATTGGAACCTTATATTCATTGCTCCACTGAAAATATTGTACCAGTTCCATTGAATGGTTTTTACAATTGTAAAATTGATGTTCATACTTATCAACCATGGATTGACTTGTCTTTGTTTCATGAATTAAAACAATTTCCAAAACATGTGCATCCTTATTTTGCCAATATCTTATTTGAGCGTAAATTTGATGGAATCACCCCTGCACAATTTTATTTTACAGATGGTTCGTTAATTCAAGATACCGCGGGTTTCGGAGTATATAATGAATTTTCGGCTCACTTTTTTAAATTGCAAGCTCCTTGTTCTATTTTCTTAGCAGAATTTCAGAATATACCAGGTAGTAGAAATTTTATTTGCTCTTTTTCACGACTGATATCGAATCATTATTCATGTAACAGTAATTTATATCGCATCAATATTAAGGATTCCAATTTGTGTGAGTGTGGAATCTATTATGAAGATATTGATCATATTGTACTTCAATGTTCAAGATACGTTTTACCGAGAGAAAAATTATTTAACAATATAATCAATTTTGGTCATCCAATTCCTGTTTCAATTCGGGATATATTGGGTACAAAGCACTACCCTATACTTAAACTTTTATTCCAATTTTTAGTCGATATTTCTTATATTGTTTGATACTCGCTTTTTTTTGCATTTTTTATTTTCAGGTATCAAGATAGCGTTTGGATGCCTAGATGATGCTTGGAACCCCCCTCCCCCTCATCCCTTTTTTTTCAAGATATCAATGGTCACTCAAGTCTAGATTATATTGCAGTTCTCGGCTCTGTTATGGTTCTTTTTTGCCGTATGAGCCTATAGTTTAAGATTTTTTTTTGTTATTTTGTAACGTTATAAGAAAAGATAAAGAGGTTTTGTGCCTCTTTGAGAAAGATTTCGAAAGGAAATCACTCAAAGGGGCTTTTCCCTCTTTCAAAATTATCAGTAAAAATAAATAAATAAATAAATAAATCAAGTCAAAAAAAGTTAATCATTGGGATATTAAGGCTAAGTAGCCTGTCATTCGTTTTGGCAACAATGATGACTTTTTAGCTTGCATTTCAAAGAGATAAAACTCAATCTTGATAGTTTATATTGACTTGAAAATGTATCACTGTAAGCGCTAACATGCATGAAGTATGCTGATACTTTTTCAGCTGTGTCAGTGCTAAACCAACTGATTTCCTTTGATTCGAAATTGTGAGATGAATTAGCAACAATCATCAACGACGCTTACAAATTTCAATGACGGCCTACTTCGCCTTAAACATAAAAGATGGTTGGAAGCTGAGAGAGACTCGCGAAGAGGAAAAATATCAACGTCATATGCAGCCCAGATTCCCCTCTCACGAAACGTCAAATGCAGCCCACCGTTTTTATAGTGGTTTCTGCGCTCGTGTACATACACGTAACATGTCACCAACACTACTTAAAAAGTGCTGGTTGAAAATATAAACAAAGATCAGCTGTTCCCAGCAAAATCAAACGGCAGTATTTTCAACCAGCAAATTTGCGCACGTGTTCGTGACACCGCTCGGCGAGAGCTCAATGGCTGAAAAAGTGGAAAGTATTGTGTTCAAAGGAAATTGTTATTGAAAACCTCAGTCAGCGGAGCAGTTTTTTCCAAAGTTGCTGATAAATCTAAGCAGAAGATTAATTATTTCTAATGTCTGCTACGTTTGCTGGCATGAAATTTCACTCAAACGGCTATTTATGATTCGATGTGATGCAAATTCAATCATTTTTTGCTGAGAGGTTCATGTGAGGATTTGAACGGTTTGCGCATAATTGGTATAAACACAAAGACTTAGTGCACTTTAAAGAGCGAGAAACATCGCAGCAGGCTGTGCGCGCGGGTGGCTGCGTTTGAAATTTCCTGTCACGTTTTGTTTCGCTTCCGCGCTATTTCAAGTTCGGGTGGTGAAAAGTTGATTCGGCTGATGGTGCTATGCCACCCGGCAAATTATGTGAAGACAATTGTGTGATGCTAAAATGTGTTTAGTGATTTATTGAAAAATTCAAATCTAATAAACATGTCGAATAGTGACTTTGTAGAAGTGGAATGCGAGTTTTTGGTGAAGACAGAAGCCATGGAGTTCTAAAAATAATAACACATAGGTATTAGAGTTTGATTCACACAAAAACGGGCTCTGCTGTCCAACACAGGTTCTGTTGTGCTATGAGGGAGAAAAGTGTATATTGAGAAAGTGCATCTGTGTGGGGAGGAAGTGTTGTACCTGGCCAGAGGGGAAAAAACAGCAGAACAATGGTCGATCTAAAACCTTTACTATGGAGAGCACGGAGGAAGATCGCAACGAAGTGAGGCGGTCTGAATTGGTATTAGTAACAGTATTTAGGAGAGGAGATCACCGGTGTATTGTAAAAAAATGTATTTGAGTAGGGTAAGGATGGGCAAGATGGGTCACCGAAGGAAAGGATCTTTATAACATTCCATATACAAATCGACTTAACTTGTTTCCTTCCAAGGGCCGATTTCTTCATCTTCGCTTGGGCCGTAAATCACGTTTGCCCATATGACTAAACTAAGTTTAGGGCCTAAGCGGGGGTGAAGAAATCGGTCGTAAGACTATTTCATACACTAATATGATGTGATAGAAGGCAAATGAAAAGTCATTGAGTTGGATATCCGCTTTTCCATCAGTTTTCAGAATGTATGCTATTAATATAAAAACAACCTTACATAATAATTTCAAAGCCATATGGTGTTTCAACGATATATATTACAGAATAGTCCTTCAGCAGAAAAAAAAGATTTCACAAATGACTTCAGAAAACAGAGCGAACTTACTTCCTCCTTTTCCAATTATGTTTCGATTGCATCGCTGAAGGAACAAGTAAGAATTGTTTAAAATAATTATCCTAATACGTAGCCCATATGTAGATTCAAATCAATGCCTCTTTACATGCTCTAAAAATATTAATGTCGGAAAAACAATATTTAATGCGCGTCAAAACGACAATGACCTATCCTGCCCTCTGACTCATTTTGTCCCTTTTTACCCTACATATCAAGATTCCAAATATACACTGAACGAAATCTCCCGCAACAAATTGAATGATTTCTGCCTCATCCGAGCCCCATACCTATTTTCAGACACATTCAGGATGATTTTCATCTGCGTTGAAATCATCTGTTTACATATCGCCCCGAATGAAAATCATCCAATCTTGATATGATTTCAATCCCTCTAGAAGCTGCAAAAAATCGAATGATTATCATTCAATGATGTAAACAAACCTCATTGCATGGTAGTTTATAATTGAAAACAAATAAATAAAACAGATAGTCGAATTTTCCCCATTTCTATGCAGTTTTATTGGCACTGTAACAAATAAGTGGTCATAACACAATAACTGTTCTTAGTTGCTGGAAAAGATGCTGAAGCGTACATGCTAAGAGTTGTTGATTCTGGAACCGAAATCCTCGAATTTAAGCGGTTTGTGGTTTAGGCACCCGTTGAGTCGAGCCTTTAAGAGTGAACAAATGCTATGAAACGATATAAATGTTGATTATACCATCGTAAAGTGCAATTACCTGTAGAATTCACGAAGAAGTTTCGAAGTGATCACGCTGCTGCCGTCATTAAACTAAAACTGTCAACAAGGATGATTTTCTATCTAGGATCATTAATCTTCTGTATGATAGTCAAGACAATAATTGAATGATTTTCGATTTGGGTCATAGCAGAAATTACAATCCGTCAAAAGTCCGATGTTATTCATTTTGATTAGCATATTTCAACTACCTGATTATAGTCATACGAAAATAGATTGGACTTCATCTTAGAATTGGATGATTTTTATTCAATTGACGATGAATGCAGCATATTCCTTCATATTCATTCAAATTGAAGAATATGGAGTTTGGGACCAATGTGAATTACAAATCATTCATTTGACGGCAGAAGCTTTCGTTCAGTGTATGAAAGGTAAGATACACAATGGAATAACAAACAGGTGAGGTTTAATCTGATGGTAAGTCAATTATTTACAATTAATAATCAATTGTACAAATCGTATCTATCATAATATACCATTAACCATACAGGATACCCAATTGAAGCAATATGGATGGGGAGAGTGGAATTGCCAACTCCTTGTCAGTAACATATTGTTGATAGAGGATGGTCCTTCAACCCCATTCATTGAGACATCCTTTTGTATGATGACATGACCAGTCGATCAGTGGCTAGAATCTGGGTTGTAATTTTGGGATTGCCTTGAGTAAACCTTGAATTTTAACAAAGGTTTGGAACAATCAACTGGATAACATCATACAAAGAGGACAGTCTACTGTCTAACGGCTGTGCCCTGCAACAATGAGTGGTAACCCTTACATACATACATACATACAATTGGTATAAACACAAAGTGGAATAAGAAAAAAACTCAGCAATCACAGAAAAAGAAGACCGTCTTCGCGAGTCTCGTCTCAGGTTGGAAGGAAGCTAACCATCTTTGATTGCATTTCAACGGCACCGCACATGCGCACATTTTCCGCCCGCGAAACTTCTCGGTCGCCAATGGCTTCCAGTGGCATCAACAAAACAGTTCCCAGTTGCAGTTGAGAAACTTTCGTCAAACGATCCGAAATGGAGCTGGAGCTGACCCACGTCGACTACACGACCGTCGGTCTTACGGCATCCAATTGTCTCCAACTGCTTCCGGCGTCGTCGGGCACCGGAAGTGGAAGCGATCGGAACGGCAAACAACAGCAGAAGGTAGTCGTCGGGGACCAGGACGGGGTGCTTCAGGTCTTCTCCATGAAAAAGGACGAGCTGCAGATCCACTTCAAGACCTTGCCGCACGATAAGATCGCCTCGGTCAAATTGGGCGGTCAGGCGGGATCGGTAGCGGACAAGATCTTCACGGCTGCCGAGAACAAAGTTCGGGGCTTCAACAAGAAAGGTAAGATGTTTCTAGCGTTCGAGACCAACCTGACGGAGAACATCCGATCGATGTTTGTGAGCGGAAGCGATCTGCTGGTATGTGGCAACCACGTGTACAACCATTACAAGGACTGCAAGGAGCATGGATCTTACCTGTGCGGGGACGCGATCGTTGACGTAGCTGCACTTTGTCCAAATAATGTAAGTTTGATTAATTCAAGGTGTTTGACCTAATGAAGCGTTTATTACATTGTAGACAAGCCGTTTAATCACTGTCCTGGCATGTTCGGGTCGGGTGTTGCGAATTCTCGAACACTCACGTGTTCGCCAAACGCTGGAGCTGGAAAGTGTTCCCACGGTACTGCATGTTCCGAAGTGCCTCGGCGATAGACTCCTGTGTGGCTTCGCAGATGGCAAGGTGATACTTTTTCACATCAATCTATCGATTAGCGAAGTCAAGCGGGAAACTTTGGTCGAGGATACGGAGAACATGAGTGCCGTTACTTGTATTGGGACGTATGATCTTTCCGGCGATGGTAAAGACGAGTTGATCGTTGGACGCAGAGATGGAACGCTTCAGGTGTTTACAATGAATTCGGACGAATATCAGTTCGAGATGGAATGCACCCAAATCTATCGGGAGAACTTCAATGAGAGCATTTCCAGTGTTCAGGGCGGTTGCGTTGGTGCAAACAACTATGCAGAGATCGTTGTCTGCACGTATTCCGGACGGGTGTTCGGCTTAACAACGCAATGCATCAGCAAAAGTCTAAGCGATTCAAACAAACGTGGCTCGGTTAACATGGCACCGGATGCCTCTAGTAAACTACATAAACTGCGAGCCGAGATTTATGAGCTTGAGCAAGCGATCACAAGGGAACGCGAAAGGTATCAACTATCGACACAAGCTCTATCTACCGGGGTGTCTGCCATACCTATGCTCCCAGTCAACGATTCTTTGATACTCTGCCAAGAAGACGCGACTTACTCGTTGACTATAGAGCTCCCTACCCCGATCGAGCATGTACTGTTGCAATGTGACGCCCCGATCAACCTGATTGACGTGGAGAAGAACTCCGCTGTTGTCAGCTTCAGCGAATGTGACAAGATGGTAAGATCATCTTCATGCCGGTTATTCGTAAAGTAATTTTTGAAATTTCAGAGCGGCAACAGTCTTTTGGCAAGCTATCGCTGCCAGTCCAACACCAATCGAGTGGACCTGAAGTTCCGTACAGTCGAAGGTCAGAACGGAACCCTCCAGGTATACACGACGCCTAATCTACAGCCCAAGTGTTGCCAGCTGAAACGCTACTCGATCAAGCCGCTATCGCTACATATGATTGTCCACAACCTTTCGGACGAGATGCTGGCCAGACCTATGAACGTGCTTGTTCTTAAGGGTGCCTTTAGTCAGGCTGAGATGCACAACTGGTTGATCAACAGCATTCCGGAGATACCGGAGAAAATCTACGGCAACGAGCGGAACCGCCTCATGTTTCGCCATGTCTTCATCGGGACACTATTGATTTGCGACTACGGAAAGGCGGAAGCGGACTTCAGAAGCGATAACATTTCCACTATTTCTATTCTGAAAGACTTCATCACGAAGGAAGCTACGAAGAAGAGGATCAAACTTGAAATTAATACTAGTAAGTGCAACATATTGATACAAATCACACGATCATGGTAATTTCTTACTATTTTTCGCAGACATCAACGAACAGACGATCCCTGGATTGATCAAGTTGATCGAACCGAAAATCGTTCACTACAACAAACTGACCAAGGACTACCAAATCCTGCAGGCGCTGATTGATTTGGATATCCGGAGCGACGAGGAGTTCGATACCCTTTCGGAGGAATATCGACAGTTGTTGGAAAATCAGCGGCAGATTGAGGCGGAGTTCAAGAAGCAACCGACCATTCTAAACCGCATCTATGGCATACTGACGGATCTGTACATCGACAAGTTCAAGTTCAAAGGCGTCAGCGTGAAGACGAAACTGCCGCAGTTGATCGAACTGCTGGATAACTACAATTATGACGAGCTGGTGAATTTCTATAGTGTTTTGAAAGGTGGCGATGATGATCAATAAAAATGAGATTACAATATAGTAACCTTTGTCTTCACCTGTGACCATAGACTCGACTTTTCGAGTCTAGTACACAACACTGAAGACGGCCTTACAGTTGAGGTCAAAATACGCGTATCTGTCAAATGATACAAACTCTAGTGGAATTATATGGTATAGCGATGGTAAGAGCCTGGGAGGGAGAAACCAATACAAAATTTCTGTACGTCATAGTGAGCCGGGATCCCGCTGTCACGAACTGTCACTGTGAGCCCAGATCTCTAACATTGGACTAACATGGAAAAAGCGCGTAACTGATTAAAACACTGATCAAAAGTGACAAAAATCGAATGAAAATCAATTCATGCACACAATGCAAGTAATGTCACGTGAGCACCTTTCAATCGGATTGAATATAAAGTATTGAAAAACGCATCGTTTTACTTTTTCCAATAAAAATGAATATTTAGTGCATAGAAAACTGTGGCCCTTTTTCCATGTTTGTCAGAAAAAATCGAAAGTACACAACAAAAGAAAACTAGCGATTTTCCCCATGCCTGCCTTGATTGTTGTTGGCAAGCTGGAGTTATCTTGCAGTTCAAACAATCATTGTTCTATATTTTGTGTGTAGTATCGGTGCCTCCCTCCCAGGTAAGAGCGATTTGACAAAGCACTCAATGCTTGGCGTATTCCATTCAGGAAGTACGCTGAGTTCTTCACCGGCTTCATTGACTGAAACGCCTCCAGAGAGCTTAGACTGTCGGAAAAAATGAAGAAGTGCTCGGGTGGGAGAGATCTGATGTACTCTAAGGCGTATTGTATAGCTGCAAGCTCAGAAACATACAGAACATGGCTTTTGAAGCATGAAGAAGGCGCTATGAAAAACGTTGTAAACAGCGAAATAGTAATACCATCCATTTTTGACCCATCAGTGAAAAACTGTAGGTTTTTGCTGACATGCCCGAATTTACTTGCAACCATACCACGAATATCTTGCTTCATGGACAAGTCAAATACTACAGAGGAAGAGTCGTAGTCTAGGAAGTTGTCACGATTGGTGTTAACCGAAGATGGGCTGACCTCTAGCGTCATGTACAGTCGAATTTCGTTCGTTGCACTATCTTTAAGTGGGCTACGTTTTAATTGGGCCCGTTAGTTGGGCTATAGCCCACCTAAAACGAAGGCAAACGTCATTTTCTGACATAAGACGCAATTCATAAATGTTGGTAGCTCTGTTTTTCTTTTGTTCTATGTTATTTGACAGCTCGAAACTCAGCCCGATTAGCGAAAGTCTTTCACTAAGTGGGCTACAGGTTTAGTGCAACGAACGAAAGTTAACTGTACCAGTAGTACACACTCAGGAAATGATTTTGAGAGTTAGCAGCTTTTCGAGGTTTTCAATAACCAATGGATTGAGAAACTCACAACGGATGAGGAACCTGAGTGTTAACTTCGCTAAACGATCTGTCAGAGGCAAGTACCTTTGAACTCATTGTGGGAGTCGAGTTCATGCAGTCTAGCGCGATGCGAAGACAGCGGTACTGAATCCGCTAAATCTTCAGCATATGTCCCAAGGAACAATAGGATGGTACACAAATTATGTCACGCTTAATTTCAACAACCCCTCTAGTGTCGGGATCTCGTTCGGGAGTATCAGGAGTAATGAATGACTCGTCGATATCGTTTGGTCTCTCAAACACTCATGGGCGTAAATAGCTATCAGACTTGAGGGGGGCCACGGCCCCTTCTCATGAGAGATAAAAGTCGTAAAGGATTAAGATAACTTAACAATGCTTGTTTCCATAATATTTGTGAACCGATTATAGTCGCGTACTTTCACACAGAGGTAGATCAAAACCTAAAAATCGTCCAAAACCGACTGATCAACTTTCTTGGATACCAAATGTCACTTTTATGAAAAAATAGTAAAAATTTAATTAAAAATCTATGTTTTCGTTTTATATTGCCAAGATGACGGATTCAACCCAATCTTATTTTTAGATCTCGAATAGAATACAAGGATTTAAAAGCAGATTATAATCAGGATTTACCTTTCCAATTCGATTTGAACTAGATGTTTGCAAAGTTATAAAACAAGATAAAAATTTAAATGTATCACCCAAGCCTTTGAAAAAAAAAAAATGCTTGCTAGTTTGAAAATATGGATTATTGTTGCTCAACATTTCTGTAGCAAACGATTCATTTCTCTAAACCTCTCGAATACAAAATTTGAACATAGGATTGAATAATACCTTTTTTTTTTTGTCAGAGTTAAAAACTTTAAATCCTAAAGCTGCTTGGCTACCATCATATTGAAGGATTGAAGTTTTTTTATATTCAAATAAAGCTGTTGTCAGAAAATTCGTACGATAACAGTTATTTTAAGAAAAAGGATGAAAGGTATTTTGCTCATGGATTTATTAATATCCAATCATAGTAAGGCAGAGCAAAACTTCGACCTTAGTGGTATAATCATTTTTTTTTATAAAAACAATAGCAGTTGAAAATAAATACCATACAGTGAACCTTCAACATATTTGCTACAGTTTCGCTGATTGTCTTAAACAAACTTTTGCCCCATCGGTAGGGCTCGACACTTTTACGATAGTCATACTTTATATAAACTTATGTTTACACAAATACACTCTACTTTTTCATCAAAAAATTGCCCAAAGCCCAAAAAAACGTTTTTTTGCAAAACTGGGTGAAAATGTGAAATTTTGGTGACTTTTTTCGCACGATCAGGCAAATTTCGCTAAACTTGAAGATAATATGTGAATTTGGGGTAATTAGTAAATTTCTCTGCTAGATTATGTGGGTCGAACTTTTAGCCCGCTGATTCAAACTGTTGCCACACTATGGATTAAAAATTGATTCCAAGCAATTATGTAGTTACTAATACATCTCAAATCATCCTTATAATGCATAAAAACGCCCTTACATAAGAAATCTAAGAAGATTTTATCACAGACAAACAGACGTCACACTCTCATCGTTGTTCATCGACCACCTTTTTAACGGTCGATTCAAAAATATGGTAGGTGGCCGATCCGCCACCCGCAGCGCTCGTATCGTTTTTGTTCGTGTTTGACGTTTACACACTATCGCCATCTGTTGGCCCGTCGGCCAAACACACCGATTATAGCATTGGGCGTACATGTCTTCATGACTATGATTTTGATTAGGATTTGTTCTAAGTGTTACGTCTGTTTGTCTGTGATTTTATCCTTATTTATTTTCATGCAATGAAAGTTTGATAAAAAATGATAATGTTTACGTCAAAAACAACAAATAGCCATTATTTTTCCAAATCATAATCCACTCTTATGATATGTGTAGTGAAAGTCTCTTACTTGAACACTATAGCATTTATAAGCTTTGATTTGATTTGAGCTAGATCCTAAATCGAATACTAAACATTCGATTTCTTATCATTAATCTAGAAACAAGTTTTATCTATATTTCTTACAAATAACGCAACGTCTTCTAATTACAGAAATTTTACATGAATGCATATATATCTATAACAAAAATAACATCTCTGAACCGAATTGATGTAGTTCCCATTCTAAAGATAGTCACTTATGACTTAAAAAGTTATTGTGGCGACTTCATTTGGAAGCGAAGTGAAACTGTTCTTCTCGAAATGAATCAGCCCAGGGTTAAAAATCTCGTTAACAAAGACAAACAAAAAGATTTAATGTAATGTCCATATAAACTACGTAAGACGCCAAAATAATTGGCGCAAGAAAAAATAATAAAAATAAATAAAAAAGGGTCATATTATAAACACTTATAGAAGAATTAAAAACGTGTCTTAAAACAATCTTCAGTATGAATAAGGCTTACGTTTATTCTACAGAAACAAATAGTAACATGGTCTTATTATCTTTCCAATCAAAAAACTTCAGAAAATTGGTGTCAACATAGCATTGAACATTGTTGCGACATTCGATGTGGTTTTTTGTACGAATCCGCCACTATCTTACTATATGTAAAGGAATTTCAAAGTTCACATTTGAATGCAACTGCTTCACTGTCGTGTACGTACGAACTGCTACGCTTACTGCACAATTGTTATTTTCGAGATTTTTTTTTTTGTAGAACTTTACCATAACTCTCATACACAAACATTTTCCAGTAACAACGATTCATTCTAGATAATTGATCACAAAATATCGCAGCTTGTTTTAAAATATGAAAAGACTTTGGTTTTCTAATCAACAATACCACCACAAATGGATCAAGCTAGTTCTTATAGTTCTAAAACAAACAAGACATAAAGGAAACAGTATGGCAGTATGTGACGTTTTAAAATTACATATTGCTATTTCCTGTCAAACAATGATCATCCATAAATTCATATTCAAAATGCATTTAATGCGTCTAGTATCATAAGTGTTTGATACTAAAAACTAGTTTTAACTGTATTGTCATTTCTTCTCCATTTTTTTCGGGGGGGGGGGGGGGGGGTGAAGGCCATGGTTCGGGGGGGCCAGGCCCCTCCCTATTTACGCCAATGCAAACACTAATGATCTTTATTCGGGGACGGACCTGGTGTAGTGGTTAGAACACTCGCCTCTCACGCCGAGGACCTGGGATCGAATCCCATCCCCGACATAGTCACTTATGACGTAAAAAAGTTATAGTGACGACTTCCTTCGGAAGGGAAGTAAAGCCGTTGGTCCCGAGATGAACTAGCCCAGGGCTAAAAATCTCGTTAATAAAGATAGAAAAAAAAAGATCTTTATTCGTTAACTGACGATCGCTATCAGTAGTAGCTCAATGCGCTAGACGCCAAAGTCGGCAACCATTATATAATTTATTTCTCTGAGCGTTACAATAAAGGTTACGATTCTACACCCCCCTGTATCTCGCTTTTTGTATAAGTCCTCCAAAAAATTGGTAAGGCTTGTCACGTTTGGCTTTGGCCTTCCCTCCCTTGAGCCGTGACATAATTTGTGCATGACCCCAATTGTTAGCTTTGAAGATACTTACGTGTTTAATACAAGCTGCATAACAGCTATCATAGCTGAATATATTTTTACTTAAATCATTGATTGTAAAATAGGCAAATGTTTCTTGGATTAAATCGTTATCATAATATTTAAATTTCATATGAAAATCATATTTGAAAACTTAAATTCCGGATAATCGAATCCCGGATAATCGAGTCCGACCTGTATAATCAAATTGCTCAAGGAATATTGAAGGGTGGCTGCAGAACTTTTGCGAATCTCTTGGAAATTAGTCAAATAATATTGTGGGACTTGTTCATACTTTCAAAGCGTATTCCTCCTGGTCTACTTTTTATTCTACTTTACATCATTCCTTCAATGTCTACTTATTATTAGCAAATTGATTCCAGAATGTTCCAGGATTTACCCAAAAATGTTACTTAATCATTCAAGAGTTCAAAAAAACCGTTGATATTGCCAAATCTAATAATGAGATATTTCGTTTAAAGTTCTACTAGAAATTCTTATGTGAATTTCTTTAAATAGTTTTCCCAAAAAATAATTTCAAATTTTTCCGCGAAGTTCATCAAAAGTCCTTTAGAAATTTTTTCAAAATACATCACAAATTGCGTCGAATATTCTTCTATATTTTTCGCATCCCCGGATTATTTGAGAATTGGGAAGAAATTCGTTTTTAAAATGTCTCTTGCCTTCGAATCTTCAGAAGAAATTTGTTAAAAACCCCAGGAAAACTTTTGCTTCCGAAATTAGCATAGCGGTAAAAAAATCTATAGAGAAACATGTAACAGGAAGGATAGATTTTAAGAATAATTTCTATAGAAGATTCTGATAGAACTTCTTGTTTTATTTGTGAATTAATTAAAGAGGTTTTAACTATCCTGTAATTTACCTCTAGAGAAAAGATTATAAAATTTTCTCTCATTTTACAAAATTCTTATAAGTATGATTCCTGATTTCTGAAAGTCTATCAGGAATCCCTCAGCAAATTTTCAAAGTAATGCAAAAGTTTTCCCTAAGATTTAAATTTATTAAAATCTTACATTCCAAATTTTACAACAATACATCTTCCGTGATGTTCTCAAAAAATACCGGCAATATTTTCGCGTTAAACTTCTACAGTACTGAAAAATAATCGATAATAGATCCTTTAAAAAAAATTGTTTGGAATTTCTAAAGGTAGTAAAGAAAATGGGTTCTTTCTACATCAATAGTATCATGAAACTTCGGAATTCATACAGTTTTTTATTATCTAAGATTTTAGTTACAAATACTTTCAGTAAAAATTCCATCCGTTTTAACAGCAATCATTTTATTTTATAAAAAGAGAAAACAAAAGAACAAGATTTGTTGTAGCAAATCTACTTAAGCTTTTCTGTGAGGCACATTTTCAAAAAGTTTCATAAACTCTACGGTTTAGTTCTTGAATTATACGACAGAAATTTAGTGATTTTTTCCTAATTATATTTAAGATGCAATTATTCAAAAATATACCAACAAAGTTCTTTCGAACCTTTTTTATGTATTTCTCTAGAAATCTGATAGGGAGTGATTCGTAGAGGATTTTGTAAAGCAATCTCTAAAAATATTTAGATATTCCTGGAGTAAGCAGTTTTTGAACCAAAAAAAATGGAGAGTGGATAAATTTCCAATTGTTATTTATGAAAGAATCCTAAAATTACCATTCATAAAAAAATATTGAAGCTATTTCCAGAACCTGAAACAATACTTTTGGACCCTTTGAGAAATTTTTTGAGATGTTCAAGAATGAAATTTAAAATCTTAGTATATCTGAAGAAACATTTCTGCAAAAAAAAATCCCAAAAGAATCGTTAGGGCGCATTTATAAATTTCATAACGCTGCAGGGGGTGGGTGGATGTCCTCGTGATGTAACGGTTCATATAAAATTTGTAAAATATTGATACAAAAAGCTTTAAAAAGGGAGTGGGTGGGTTCCGAAAATGGCAATTTTTGGCGTTATGAAATATGGGAATGAACCCTTAGTGCGGTTTAAAGAAAAAAAATCTCTGGTAAATACTTAGATGAATCTCAGATAAATAATATAATTCTCTAAGATATCTTGCTTTTTTTTAAACAATCCTGTAAAGAAGCTAGGAAGAACTTCGAAAGCAAAGTTGATAAAACTGTTGGAAAACTCTCTGAAAAATTAGTGGAATGAATTCTTGCTTGATGATCTTGAAGACATTTTTCGTGAGACCCCTAGAATGTGTTGCACTATTTTTTGGAGAAATCCTCAGTAATTCCTGAAAATCTCTAACAACTGGAGGATACTTTAAACTAACAATTGGACTTAATATGTAAAAAGAACGAAGAGGACCTTCCAGGAGAAATGATTACAAGAATTTCTAAAGCATTCTCTGGCAAAATTCTTCAAGAGATTTTTAAGCAATTCGATAGAGAATTTTCGAGAAATTTTCTGGTGAAATCAGAAAGTCTGGGAATAATTTTCCGTGGGAATTCCAGGACGAACTCAATGAAAACTGTAAAGGTAAGTTCTTGAAGAAAGTACTGAAAAGTACTAAAATAATTCATGAAGTAATTCGCGTAGGAATTCTCAGAGGTATCTCTTCAAATCACATGGTTCAAATCATGGAAGAATCACAAAGGACATTCCTTGTGAGTTTTTTTTTTTGCTAGAATTCTTGACTGAATTACAAAAAGAATGATTTTTTCCGTAGCAAAAATTGAAATTTACAAATATCACTGATGTGCCGCGAAATGAGACAACATTTCAAATAAATAAAACCAATACAAATCTGTTAGAATTACGAAATTTGTGAAAATCTTTATTATTGCGATCAACATTACTTCTATAAAACAAGCATTTGCTGAGAACCTCCCCCCCCCCCCCTCCTAGACCCCATCCAGAATAACATTCTAGCTAAGCCAAAGGTCTTTGTCCATATGCTCTTGAGAGTTAGCTACGCTGATACTGATAGATACATTTGTCAGTTACAACTTTGCCAAAAGATCGTTTTCAAATAGGACGCCCCAGTAATTAATTATTGATTTTGTTTTTAGTTTTTTATTTGATTTCATTTACGTATGATTTGAAAATCTTTGGATATAATAAGTGAGCTGCTCTGCAGGCATTACTGTATATAGCAGTGAAACATAGTAGCCATGATTTGTGTATGCTATCTTTCGCGCCAGATGCAGCAACTAGGCCTGTTTAGAAGATAAATTAATAATCACTAAGAAGATAAATCAATAACCAATTACTGAGACGTCCTATTTGAAAACGATTTTTGGCAAAGTTGTAGCTGACAAATGTATTTATCAGTATCAGCGTAGCTCTAACCAGGGTTGGGAAAAAATCTGAAATTCACTCTACAGTAGTCAAGCAAAGCCAATGACAGTCAGCGAAGCCAGTGAAACTCACGCCTATCGCTGCTGTAGGCAAAAAGCCTTGAAAATAGCAAAACACCCGTTGCTAAGGGCAACCCAGAATTACTACAGAAAAATGTTCTATTTCCCGCTGCATTTCCCGCATTTAGAGCCTTCAATGACACTCATGATTTAGAAAATTCGTGCACTCAACATAGGCTACTTGATGAGATACACGTTTTTGAACTACTGTACTGGAGAGCCACGTGATTTTCGCGAAAATTCAAGCCTACTACTATTACCATTCCCAGCACTGGCTCTAACCCTCAAGAGCACATGGGTAAACACTATGGCCGATTGGACGAATTGGACAAAGGAGCTGAACTTTTGCGAGGACACTCAGTATTTGATCTAGAATCGAACAAGCGGCGTGGAGCAAAAACGATAATTTGATCCACCCTAGTATACTTGCCTAATTTGATCCCCTACACACATTCAGTACACTGCCTATTGTTCCGAAATCCTCTCTTTTTTACTTGAGCTGAACAATGGCACACAGCCATAAACAGTTGGACCAAGTTCAAGGTCAATTCGAATCCCCACTCGCCAACACGTTGCCGCAGTACATCTTCATTCTTTTAAGAAACATGTCGTGTTAGATCGTTGAAATGTTGTTTCTTTTAAATTGTTTGCTCGTGCTCGTCTTACTAACGACGTTAAAACTGCCCAGTTATATGGTGCGATGTGAGCTACCACAAGAACCGGACAGTGATCCCCAACCAGCCAGTGATGATGATCTCGACGGGCTGAAAGAAGTGTTCTACCGCAATCTAATGGCGGACATGCGCATGGGAGAATCCGGGAAACCGCTGGTCATCACCCCAGAGTTGGAAAACCGCGTGGAGCGACGCATTCAAAGCTTCCTCAGTGCAACGGATGGCTCCAGTTGGGTTCGGCGACGTCGCCAAGCCGTTCATGGTGGACCGATAACCGGCGAGATGGAATATCAATCAGTGGAGAATACTGCTTCTCATGCGGACATTTACGCTGAAACGGCTGAAGGTAACTGAATTCTTTATTAAATATATTAAAAATACATATCAACGACATTGCACCCGAAAAATTTTCCGGCATAATACACACAACATTTACACTACATTCTCTGTTTGATCGAACCCAAAAATGTCCTTCCTAATGTACCCACTGTCGTGCTTATCCAAAAATTTCATAAATAAACTCATACTCATAGGCACTTCCTCGTCGTTCTCGTCGTTCACTTCAGTGAACAGCTCCTCGCGGAAACCTTGAAAACGTCTTCTCCCATCCACCGCTTCGCCGCCGCCTAATTCCAGTGGCTCCACTTCGGCCAGTTTGATTTGAATCTTCTGCCACTTCATAGGTCTAATCGTACGCCAAAACTCTTGCGTATCCGACTGACGACCCTCGACGCATATGACCGCCGGTTTGCCAGGCCTCGAAAACCCCGACAGATCCAAGTCCCGCGCTGTTTTCAGTATGGTCTGCCGTTTGGTTTTACTTTTCAGATGATGGGAGTAAATCCATAACCTTTCAAAAGTGTCGCTTTTCGTGCCTTGGGTCACACTGTTCGGTGGCTGATCCTGAGGCTTGATGGCGTCCTCGAATTTGGTCAAATCCCCAAAGTTGTCCCGAATCCAGGACACGATCTGGAACACATAGGGTTCGCTCTTGTCCACCACTTCTCGGTCGATGTAGCGTTCGATTCTTTCCGTAATCAGACGCTCCTGGTCCCGGGGAAAACAAGCCGAGCGAACCACAAAAAGTGGAATTTCTATGCCCGGATAGAGATGAGGTAGCTCGATGCGAATTTGTACCTTTTCCGCACTCAGCAGTGGTAGGTTGAGTTGGTAGTCCAGCTTAGCGTTCAGTCTCTTCGTTTCGCCTTCGATGTATGCGTTGATGTTGTCCACGAAGCTGTAGTCGTCCACGTGCAGTTCGCCCGGGTTGCAGAATATCGAGGACAGCATGTGGAACTCGTCTAGCTGCTGGCGCAGGCAGTTCAGTAGCATTTGCTCTTGCAGGAGTTCGGCTTCCATCCTGGAAACAGATGCAAAATTTACTGATGTACTGATTTCTTATCTAGATATGAAAAATATCATTTGAAAATTTTTCAGTTGAGTAAAAGCAAAAAAATTTAAACATCTTATTGGGTATAATTTTTAAATTAAAAAAAAAAACAAATCTGTTAGAAAATGCATATAGGGTTCAGTGAGTTACCGAGAACTGATGCCTACACGAGAGAAGAACTCGATCGAGTATCGCGTGTGTTTCCCACACTACATAATGCTTGTATAATACAGTGGGATTCCGTTCTTGGCAACAAAGTCGAAAATTTCAGTTGCCAAAAACGGAACCGTGCCAAAATCGGAACCCATTTTTTTCATTTTATTTTATTATTATTGGTTTTGAAAACATCATTAGAGTATTATTACATTATCCTTATGGAACCATATGGCATCAAAACTTCGGAACATTACATTTCGAAGCAGATTCTCGTAGGGTTGGACTATGCTATTAAAATATTGCTCCGTAATGGTTATTGTGACAAACGTTCTACATTTTTTAACGCTTAAAGTTCTTAAATGCTTTTTATAGAAGCCTTATGTACACTATTTGTATTTGTGGGTCATGTGAAATTAATAATCGCTTAAGTGTCCTTTATTTAAGAACCTGACATTTCCTTAGAACAGTGCATGAATATAAAAAAAATAACAGTAATAAAGACGTATTTACAAAACAAGGACGCTGGGTGTTATAAAACTGCATGAGTTCTTTAATTTGAAGCACATTAAAAATCAGTTGGACTTTTAGGCTCTAGCGTAAAATTTGACAAAATTTGGTAAGTTTAGCACTTTAATTTTTGATTCTGAAGCAAAGCATCTCATTACGAATTATTGACTGTAGTCAAAAGGGCAAACATAAACAACTACATATCATAATCCATAAACGCGGCTCATAATTTTGTAGAATACACAAACAAGCATCTTACTAGTTTTGTTTGAAAAGAGTTTTACTTGAGCTTGATAACATACCTTATGAAATCAACGAAAATTGACGGGGTTGGTGGTCTGATGGCTACCGTTTCTGCTTCATATGCAGAAGGTCATGGGTTCAATCCCAGGCCCGTCCCTTTCCTCGTACTTTATAGTTGTATATCTCTCACTTGCTTCTATCTTTCATTCTAAATCTATCACACTCAAACTATTCGTTCATAGCAAACGCTAGAACCAGAGACGGACAAGAAACCGTTAAGAATGATTCGAAAAAAGTACTAAGTCCAAACTGTAAACAACAGGACCAGTACCTGTCAAAATTGATGCGTGACGTCACAGTGCAGTGGAGTATAGGCAGTCTGCTAACCACAAAAGCAAACCTCTCTGCCATGCCTTTCCCCCAATCCATACACTCCCGCATGAACTGGCGTGGATGCAGTGGAATATACGGTCTACGTGGGAGCCAGTTCAATGCATCATCAATTCCTCCCCCTTCCCCTCATTGGTCTGCATTCTGACGTGGCAGGTGCCATTGTTGCCTAAAAATAGAGAAGATCACCAGCACTTATACACTGAGGATGCCTGTTAGTCCCAAGCAGTCATTCGGTTGGTTCCTTGTGTAAGTGCAGCTGATCTGGCGATACTGGAGTGCATCCACGGGCGGCCAATTTGTAGCCTTTTCACCCACTTCACTCGAAGGATCGATTCCGTTGGTAATCAACTATCCACGCTACCAGATTTGGTAAGCTTGTACTGAAATACTTTTCTGAAAATTTTAACATTTCAGTCGTCACGCTGTTGTATTTTGTACAACTCTGGTGAAAAACCGTCGTAACCATTGTTAGTTCCTAAGGTCATCGATTTCTGAACCGATCGCTCCCTTCTAAGGCGAGCATTTTTCTCTACAAACCGCCGCACCCAACAGTTCGAAACTGTCGCTACGGCTGCTCCCTTCTAAGGCGAGCTATTTTTCCACCGGACCCTACGGATCGTATCCGTCGCTAGGGTTGCTCCCTTTTGAGGCGAGCATCTTTCTCTACCGCCGGACCCGACAATTCGAAATTGTCGCTACGGCTGCTCCTCTCTAAGGCGAGCAATTTGTCTTACCACCGGACCCAACAGATCGTATCCGTTGCTTCGGTTGCTCCCTTTTGAGGCAAGCATTTATTATCTATGTAGATACAACCGGACCCGACAGTTCAAAACTGTCGCTACGGTAGCTCCCTTTTGAGCATTTAACACCAGACCCGATAGATCGAATCTATCGCTTTGGCAATGGTTTTTGTTAATAAAACTTACTTCATTTAGAATTTTCGAAAAATTCTAATTACTTATTTCCATCAAAACCAGAACGTAGATACCGGAAGTGCAATTCTACCACAGTGGTAGTTCTTCAAATCTTCGTTTTCCGCCATCACGTGAGTTCTTTCGTCGCCAATGTGGAGTTTTGCTATCTGCACTTCTTGACAGCTTGAGTAATCATAATCTGTACTAAAGGCATGGCCTGCTAAGTATGATGCTAAACTACCACAAACTTAATAATTATTTTATCAGACCCGTATCCTTGATGATTTTTTTGTAAGAATGTTCAATCGTCTCTTGACAAATCTAGCGTCTTACAGAATCTCCAATGAATATGGAATGTAGAAAAAATATTATACACACTTATACCACAGTCTAGAAATTTGTACACTCTCTATCGTATTTATTGCATGCTTCAATTATATTTTTGAGAAAAAAAAAGTGTAGTTTGGACTGCGTCCGCATTTTTTTTTTCATGGTGGCGGAATCAAACGGGACAGTAGAATTCTTAGAAAATAAAATACGATATAGTAAAATATGCACACTTTTCATCGATTATATTTTGACACTAAAATAATACAATTTACTTTATGAATTTCCGGAAAAATTATTTTGCTTTATTTCTCGAAAACTTGTTCAAATAGTCTCAAGTCAAAAAAGTTAATAAACTTACTTTATTGATCCTACGTGTTTCGCAGGCGAAATTCCACATGTTCCGCTCCTACCCAACTAGATTTTTCACTTTTAGAACGTTTAATTTCCGGATTTACAAAACGACGAAAGCAAGATTTTCAACTTTCGCAACCTAACCACCACTTTCGCTGCCCCGCTGTATAGAGAGACAAAGTGACTTAACCACGAATCAAAACAAAACACTATTTGAGCCGATTTTACACTGGTAGAAAAACGTCGAAAGTAACTGTATGAAACGGCTTATCATTTTGTTATAATTATTTTTGTTGAAAATAATAGAAACTACCTAGTTTTTGAACGCGATCTGATTGTATGCAAAATTTGAGCGATGTACACGGCGAAAAAATGTTAAAAAGGTGATTCATTTTAAAACAGTTTTAGAAGAGAGGTTGTGATTCTTCTCAATTAGTTTTCTCAAAACCGTATGAAAATTACTTACGTCGATTTGAAAAAGTAATCGAGATTTGTTTCTTTTACTGCGGTGTTTTAACAAACAAGTCTAAAGGAAAGTGGTTTCATTCAGTGTTTCCCCACTGGCAGACTTAAGTGGGCTGGTCACTCAGCATGAATGCTCAAGAAAAGAGGTTGTTTTCTAATTGGGCTCCATCCCATTACCCCGAACGCCACTACCCCGAATGAGCCATTACCCCGAATAGTATGAGATATAGTGAAGTATCTTATTTTGCGGGCAAAAATGCATCTATTATGAAAACTAGTAATCCAGCTTTTTAAAAGCGCTAATGGCTGCCGCAAACAGGCTCTCTTTCTGGTAAGGAGCAGTCGATTTGACGTTTGGCTTGGGTCGTTTTATATTGAACGGACCCAAGCCAAACGTCAAATCGACTGATCCCTACCAGAAAGAGAGCCTTTTTGCGGCAGCCATTAACGCTCGTAAAAAGCTGGATTAATGGCGCGTTAAATTCGTTGGTAAAATGTTCATCTTTTTTTTTCCTTCTTTTATATGTCAGCTATTCTTTTGAAATATTTTGTTGGCAACTATATTCCTCTCATTCTTTCAGAGACAGTGCCTGTTTATCAGCCAATGGGCACTTTTGTAGTTCAAGGGTTAATATACAAATTTCATAACGCCAAAAATTGCTATTTTTGACACCTACCCACCTCTTCGTACCGTTTTTTGTATGGAAGTTCTACATATTGGGTATGGGCTGTAACATTCTGAAGACAACCACCCACAACGTTTTTTGCCCCTTTCAGCCTTATGAAATTTGTGAATGGGCTTTTTATTAAATAAGCCTTTTATTTACTGAGAGCTTTCTTTGTCAATTTACTATTCTTGTACATGTGCCTCTATGCCCAGGGACGCGCCAAGGAAATTTTCAATGTATAAGATCTGCCACCGGAGGAATTCCAACCCGTAACCCTCAATATGATCTTGTTGAACAGCTGCGTGATCACCGGTATTTGGACTTCTTGGTGGTGTTCATATTTCAATTTTGTTTTTAAACAAATATTTTCCTTTCTTATGAATATAGGTTGTGCCATAGCATCATGCTGTTACAGTGATCATTCACGTCATAGTTGCAAACATTTCACCAGAAATTTTCCCTTCTTTCTTAAATAGGCTGTTCTTCCAAGTATTCGTTTGATAAGCTAGTCACTAGTGTTTCCACATAGAACAGCTTTTTTAAAGGAATATATCCTGAAGGCATTCACTAAAGTGAATCCTGCTATAATTCTAATATAAAATTTTCCCTTCTTTTATCTTCTTGTGTAAAAACAGACAGATCTCTTATGGATTTGCTCACCACTTTTCTGCCAGCATAATTTCTTCATTGTCTTGAATAAAAATAAAATTGTGATTGTCTCATCGAAATTCAAATTAATGATCACACAAATGTAACGGCAATCAGAGACCGCCATTTTTCTAACATGTACAAGTGTATTAACGTTTCCTTGCTATAGTGGAACGATTGTCTATCAGGTTGGTTGTTGGGGTCAAACCTACGCCACTGTAATCCGATCGCAGGCAACCCTGTTCGTCGTCACAAACACTTATCAATTGACAAGCCGTCAAACCTTGACAGATAGCACTGTCGTAATATCCGCTAACCATTCTTCTCTAAACCATTATTTGTACCACACGAACAAGGCAGAGTCAGAATTTGTAGAAACATATAGATCGTGAATTCGAACCGTCATCCTGTTGCTTTAACGTTGAACTAAAACTAGGAGACCAATTGTAAGTTAAATTGTATGTATTACTTGAACTACTTACTTATAACCATTCTTAATAAATAGTTGGAGCTCGCTTAACCTATAAAACGGCGTGCTACAGAAACTCCGAAAACGTCCGAAACGTTCCAACACAAATCTCCAAAATTGTGGTGAAACACGCAGGAACGCTTACACCAGGATGCCGGAGACCGATCTATTTGATTGCCAGATGTGCGAGCTCGCAAATAACATCGATGATATGGTGCAATGTGAGGGATGTAATAAGTGGTCGCATTATGGATGCGTCGGCTTTGACGATGGGAAAAAGGAAGAAAACTGGAGGTGTGCCGGTTGTATTGCGAAATCATCTTCCAATAGCACCGGCGGAGATTCCAATGTTCAAGCTACTGACGGACAGCAGAAGACAAGAGGCTCTACAGGAGGAGCAGAATCCATTAGTGATCTCGCACAGCTTAACCTTAAACTGTTAGAGGAGCGCAAGGCCGTCCTGTTGAGGGAGATCGAACTGCAGCACTCAACTCAGTTAGAACAACGTAAACTTCAGCTGGAGAAGGAGGCATGGCAAGCAAAGTACGATATTCTCAACGCGAAATGTGAATCAACCAGTAGCACGGTAGGAAGCAGCGGTCTCGGAAACTGGATAAGCCGTATGAATCAGGTCGCTGTCAGCCAGTACCAACAAACATCCGTGTCGGCAAGTACGGTGACGACTTCATTGAATCCCAGGATGAGACAGCAGCACACCGCTACTGGAGAAGGAAATGCGACATCAGTAGTAACGACGTCATCGCGACCAGGCTGTTCGCTGTATGGAAGCGAATCGACATCCTTTCTTCCGCAAATTACTTCTACGATCGCCTTGTCTGCAAATCAACCATCAAGTACGTATGCGGTGGGACAAGCAACCAGTTATATGGGAGACTTCCAACCTGGAGTAGGAGCGAATCGTCCGGGATCATCGACGCCAGTGACCAGTGTAAATTGGGTCAACCCAGGGGCGAATCCAACCAGCTCCGCCCAGTGTTTGCCACCATACGTCAGCTCGATGGAACAGCTAGGAGGTCATCCGATGCCATCGGGATACGTAAGCCACCCGTACCAGGTAACCAGTAGCTTAAATAATTTCGCACCAGTAGGCCAGGTAGCTTTTTCACAATATGCTCACAGTAGCGTAGGGTCAGGTAATCCTTATTTGGATTCAATAAATACACGCTATTCCTACGCTCCTCCTCCCCTTCCTACAAGCCTTCCTCAAACCAACCCACACGTCTCACAAGCGCCATTCAGCGCGCAAACGATTCCCGATGCACAAATCGATAATTCGTCACCAACGCCTCGCCAACTCGCGGCGCGACACGTTATGCCGAAGGAACTGCCATCGTTCAGTGGTAATTCAGAAGAGTGGCCCATGTTCTTTAGTGCTTTCAACACCTCCACAGAAGCATGCGGCTACAGCAACGTGGAGAACCTTGGGAGGCTTCAACGTTGTTTGAAAGGTGGAGCCTTGGAAGCAGTCCGTAGCCGCTTACTGCTACCCTCATCTGTGCCACAAGTGATGCAAACGCTGCAGTTATTGTACGGTCGCCCGGAGCAAATAATATATGCTCTACTACAAAAGGTACGAGATGTTCCGGCACCGAAAGCGGATAACCTGTGTACAGTGGTGACCTTCGGAATGGCAGTGCAAAACTTCTGCGAGCATCTGGAGGCGGCTGGCCAAGTGCTTCATCTATCCAACCCTGTCTTGCTACAGGAGCTTGTGGATAAGCTTCCAGCGAACCTGAAACTCGATTGGGTAACATTCAAGCGACAGTTTCTGGTGACGGACCTCCGCGTATTCAGTCGTTTCATGACGAACCTGGTATCTGCAGCGGCTGAAGTCACTCTCACGTTGGATCAGAAAGGGCCAAAACCGAAGAAGGAGGAGAAGCAGAAAGGATTCGTGAATGCTCACGCTACGCCGTCCAGTATAGTGGTGACGGAAAAGCCGAAAACGGAGTTCGTCAAGGCAGCATCGCCAATTACCTGTTTGGTCTGTGGAAATCCGGATCATCGGGTGAAGGAATGTCCAATCTTCAAAAAGATGGATTCTGACGATCGGTGGAAGGTTGTTCATACTCATTACCTTTGTCGGGTATGTCTCGGGAAACACGGAAGAAAACCATGTCGGTCCTCCACGCGTTGTGACGTACAAGGGTGCCAATCACGACACCATCGACTTCTGCATAACGAAACAGCAAGTTCATCGCCTGCAACCAAGGCGACAACACAAGGAGGTGAAATGACGCCATGCAAAAATCCTACCGAAGGTGTGAATGCTCATCACACTCAGAGCTCCACGCTGTTCCGTATGTTGCCGGTGCGCCTGTTTAGTAAAGGAAGGAGCGTCGAAACACTGGCCTTTATCGATGAAGGTTCTTCGGTCACGCTGTTGGAAAGGAGTATAGCAGATGCTTTGCAAGCCCAACAAACCGAAGACCGTCTCTGCCTAACCTGGACCAGCAACATCAGCCGTGAAGAGGAAGGTTCATGCCAGGTGGAGGTCGAGATTTCGAGCGTCGGAGGAGGTAAACGATATCCTTTGAAAGACGTTAGAACCGTGGAGTCCTTAGCGCTACCGGCTCAAACGCTGCACTACAAAGAGCTCGCTGATCGTTTCGAGCATCTCCGAAAGCTGCCAGTCTCGGATTTTGAGTCCAAAGCTCCTGGAATACTCATTGGAGCCAAGAATACGCATCTCACCGCCACTCAACAATTACGTGAAGGTCGAGTAGGAGAACCGATAGCGGCGAAAACTCGTCTCGGATGGGCAATCTATGGGTCAATGCCGAACGGGTCGAACATCGCGAGTTGTAATTTGCACATCTGTGGTTGCGATTCCGACAATACTCTGCACGAGCTAGTGAAGCAGTACTTCACGGTGGAGAATGTAGGAGTTTCGGTGGATCGGAGCCCTGATTCGGACGAAGACAAGCGAGCCAGAGCATTACTCGAGAAAACCACTAGACGGATCGAAGGCGGCTTTGAAACCGGGTTGCTGTGGCGCCACGACATCGTGGAGTTTCCCGATAACTACGCCATGGCAGTGAGACGGCTACGGTGTCTGGAAAGGCGCTTTAACACGGATCCAACTTTGTTCAAAAGCGTTCAGCGTCAGATAATGCAGTATCAACAGAAGGGGTACATCCACGAGGCAACAAACGAGGAGCTGGATGCTGTCGATCCGAGAAGGTTGTGGTTTCTTCCGGTCGGAATAGTGCGAAATCCGAAAAAGCCGAATAAGCTACGTATTGTGTGGGATGCGGCAGCAACAGTGAATGGAGTATCCTTGAACAGCATGCTATTGAAGGGCCCGGATCTAGTGCAGCCTCTTCCAAATGTTCTCTGTGGATTCCGAGAACGCAAGATCGCGGTGGTGGGAGACATTATGGAAATGTTCCATCAACTGAAAATCCGAAAAGAAGACCGATACAGCCAACTGTTTCTTTGGCCCAATGAAACCGGTCCAGATCCGAAGATCTTCGTAATCGACGTTGCGACATTCGGCTCCACCAGCTCCCCATGCTCGGCGCAATTCGTTAAAAACTTAAACGCCACTGAGCATGCGGAAGCTTATCCAAGAGCAGCGGAGGCGATTGTACGTCGACATTATGTCGACGATTACCTGGAGAGCTTCGACAGCGAGGAAGAAGCGTGCCAAGTCATAGAAGAAGTTAAGTTAGTGCATCGGCTGGGCGGATTCACTATCCGCAACTGGCTCTCAAACTCGACAGCGGTTCTCCGACGGGTCGGGGAAGCCGAGACGAAAACAATAAAGATAGTTGATGATAGCGGATCCCAAGTTGAGCGAGTACTGGGTATGCAGTGGAGGTCGACCGAAGACGTGTTCGTATTCTCCAGCGAAGTTGACGTAGAATCAGTTATCCCTACCAAGCGAGGCATCTTACGATGCGTAATGAGCCAGTTTGATCCGCTGGGGCTCCTGTCACATTTCCTCATCCACGGACGTGTGATAATCCAGGATATCTGGCGAAGTAAAGCTGATTGGGACGACACGATAAACGAAGAAATCCTAGAAAGATGGCGTGTATGGACGACCAAATTCAAGGAACTCGAACAGATCCAAATATCACGTGCCTATTTTCCGGGCGTTACGTCATCAGACATCGAAGATTTACAGTTGCATGTCTTCGTTGACGGCAGTGAGACTGCTTATGCCTGCGTCGCCTATTTCAGAGCCACCATCAACGGAAAGTTCGAATGCGCACTTGTGGGAGGAAAAGCGAAAGTAGCCCCGTTAAAAGCACTCTCAATACCAAGGCTAGAGCTCCAGGCAGCGGTCATAGGCTGTAGGCTAATGAAAACGCTCTGTAGCAGTCACAGTCTACCAATATCGAAGCGAATGCTTTGGACCGACTCGAAAACCGTGCTCTCCTGGATTCATTCCGATCACCGGCGCTACCGACAATTCGTCGCTTGCAGGATAGGAGAAATTCTTTCCAAATC
Organism: Aedes aegypti; assembly: GCF_002204515.2. Lineage (NCBI taxonomy): Eukaryota > Metazoa > Arthropoda > Insecta > Diptera > Culicidae > Aedes > Aedes aegypti. The sequence continues at coordinate 380,301,127 of NC_035109.1, forward strand.
CAATCCTGAAGAGTGGAGATACGTTCCATCAAAAGCAAATGTCGCAGACGATGGCACAAAGTGGGCCAGAGGGCCGAATCTGCAAGCCGATAGCCGTTGGTTTAAGGGTCCAGAGTTCTTATGGAAGCCTGAGGAGTCTTGGCCACGTCAAACTGAACCTGAGGGCACAAATGTCGAAATTAGATCATGCAACGTCCACCAGATAATGGAAAGCAGCGAAATCGTCAATTGGGACCGCTTCTCCAAATTAGAAAGGCTCAGGCGAACAGTTGCCTATCTTTATCGTTTTGCCAACAACTGCAGACGAAAAGCGAAGCAGCAGCCGCTACAATATTCGCACATTACCCGTGAAGAAGTACAAGAAGCCGAGAACGCCATATGGCGATTCGTGCAACAAGCCGAGTATCAAGAAGAGATTATCCAACTCCAGAAAATGAAAGAAGGCCATAAGTGTCGGTTGAAACGAACCAGCCCTATCTACAAGCTGTCGCCCTTTATAGACGAATATGGAGTGATCCGAATGGACTCGCGAATTTCTGGAGCAATCTTCATACCTTACGATGCTAAGTTCCCCATAATTCTCCCAAAAGGACATCGCGTGACAAAATTGGTCGTTGACTGGTACCATCGCTCCTACCTGCACGCAAATAATGAGACAGTCGTCAATGAAATTCGACAACGCTTCCATGTTTCATGTCTTCGGGTGCTGGTGCGGAATTTATCAAGAAATTGTATGCAGTGTAAGGTTCTCAAGGCCAAACCATTGAGCCCACGGGAGGCACCCCTTCCTGAAGCGCGCCTCAGTCCATACACTCGACCTTTCAGCTTTGTTGGACTGGACTACTTCGGTCCAATCCAGGTCAAGGTCGGGCGCTCATTGGTCAAACGTTGGGTGGCACTGTTTACATGCCTTACCATCCGTGCTGTCCATCTAGAGGTGGTACATTCGCTATCCACTGAAGCGTGCAAGATGGCAATACGACGATTCGTCGTGCGACGAGGAGCTCCATTGGAGATCAGGAGTGACAACGGTACCAACTTCTTAGGCGCCAGTCACGAATTGATTCAGCAGATCCAAGAGATTAATCAGCATCTGTCCGCCGTATTCACCAACGCTACAACCAAGTGGGTATTTAACCCACCGTCAGCCCCACACATGGGTGGATCGTGGGAGAGACTGGTCAGATCTATCAAGATCGCTTTTTCAGCCCTAACGACCACCAAAAATCCAGATGATGAGACACTTCTGACGTTGATGATAGAGGCAGAAGGCATAGTTAACTCTAGGCCACTAACGTTTGTGCCTCTAGAAACAGAATCCCAAGCGGCTCTCACACCGAATCATTTTTTGTTGTTGAGCTCGCGTGGAGTCGCTCAACCACCAATGACCATCCCAGAACGTCCAGAGTCCCTTAGGACCAACTGGCGAATGACGACGAACCTGGTGAATCAATTTTGGCACCGATGGGTGCGGGAATACCTCCCAACTATCGCTGTCCGTACCAAGTGGTACGAAGATACTAAGGACCCGAGGGTTGGAGACCTAGCTATCATCGTAGATCCATCGGTTCGAAACGGCTGGCTGCGTGGGCGAATTCTTTCCGTTATCATTGGTCGGGACGGAAGATGCAGACAGGTTCTTGTGAAGACATCTAGCGGTGTACTACGGCGTCCTGTGACAAAGGTTGCCATCCTGGATATTAAGCCAGCAGAGCGAGGTGATGTTGAAGGTAACGCAGTACCGCCGGAAGTGCTGGACCTGCATTACGGGTCGGGGGATGTTGGGGTCAAACCTACGCCACTGTAATCCGATCGCAGGCAACCCTGTTCGTCGTCACAAACACTTATCAATTGACAAGCCGTCAAACCTTGACAGATAGCACTGTCGTAATATCCGCTAACCATTCTTCTCTAAACCATTATTTGTACCACACGAACAAGGCAGAGTCAGAATTTGTAGAAACATATAGATCGTGAATTCGAACCGTCATCCTGTTGCTTTAACGTTGAACTAAAACTAGGAGACCAATTGTAAGTTAAATTGTATGTATTACTTGAACTACTTACTTATAACCATTCTTAATAAATAGTTGGAGCTCGCTTAACCTATAAAACGGCGTGCTACAGAAACTCCGAAAACGTCCGAAACGTTCCAACATTGGTCTTTAAGCGTATTCCATGGAACAAAACTTGCAGTGACTATCTCAGGGTGATCTTCCATCACCATCGTTTACGAAACATAAGTTCTAGTAGCCCGACACCCACAATGAGTAAAGGAAATGGGTACCGACGTTCAACAAGAGACTTTACTACATCCTAAATTTGTGCATATTATATATATCCTTTTCATAATAAATTCACCCTTCTTTTTGAAATAGGCTGTTCTTTAGAGCATTGGAATGAGCAAAATTAGAGGACAAATCCAAACAAAACTTGGTACGAAAAAAATATTTGCTAAAAAACTAACTGCTTTTACATCTTCTGATATTTGTAAAATACATAGTTGAGCTAAGGGGCCCAGATAGCCGTAGCGGTAAACGCGCAGCTATTCAGCAAGACCAAGCTGAGGGTCGTGGGTTCGAATCCCACCGGTCGAGGACCTTTTCGGGTTGGAAATGTTCTCGACTTCCCAGGGCATAAAAGTATCATCGTACCTGCCACACGATATACGCATGCAAAAAATGGTCATTGGCATAGTAAGCTCTCAGTTAATAACTGTGGAAGTGCTCATAAGAACACTAAGCTGAGAAGCAGGCTCTATCCCAGTGGGGACGTAACGCCAGAAAGAAGATAGTTGAGCTAAACTCGTTAAATACTCGTAAGGAATCGTACAATTATCTCCCACTCTCCAACTAGCATAAGCCTCAAAATATTATGCAGTCGGGGTAATGGCGTTCGGGGTAGTGACCCATTCGGGGTAGTGGCGTTCGGGAAATGGCTTTCGGGGTAATGGCGTTCGGGGTAGTGGCATTCGGGGTAGTGGCGTGCGGGGTAGTGTCATAGAGTCTTCTAATTGAGATACTGTTGGAGATTAATTGCCTCATGAAACTGCCTCATGCGAATGCATGAGCAATGACCATCCCGATGTTAATAGGCGCGTACGAGAGCCGTTAGTAGTTAGTGGGATTAGGGCAAGGATTTGGGGGATAATCGACAAAAATGGAGCTCTGCAATGCAGTCGGTTTGTAGTTGACTCGCAATTCAAATGATCAAAACTACAGACACAATAACATTTACAAAAATTTCAAAACTCTAATGGTTTTTAAAAATGTTGCCAAAAACGGATCCACTTTGTTGCCAAAATCGGGGAGTGCCAAAAATGGAGCATGCCAAAAACGGAGCATGCCAAAAACGGAATCCCACTGTAGTAGTTTACGCAACAAGTTGTAGAATGATGATTTTTACAGCATTAGATTATTACGACGAGTGCTGTAAACATCGAGTACTGCTACGAGTTGCGTACAATATTTTGTACAATTTCGTAGAAGATCACTTGAGGGCATCTGAAATCATATCCCCATTATTTAGCAATTTCTGAAAATTGTTGAGTAATGATTAATAACGAAACTCAAAACAGTTGAGTATTGAAAATGCGTTCGATAACAATCATTACGCAACTGATTGTAGTTGCGTAATGACTATTACGGCACGGCATAATTCTGTGCAGGAAAGTAGGCCGTTTCATGACAGATTGGCGTGATGAAAAACAGCCAATTACGAAGAGAAATTGCAAAAATGCCTTGATTGAATTTTTCAAATGTTTCTGAGAAAACCTAATTATAAGATTTTAAAAATTCAGAGGAAATCATTTTTTTTTCAAATGATAGATTTTTGAACTACACTATATTCGGTAGGTATCTCAATATCGAGTTAGAGAACCATGAAGCGATGCACGAGTTCACTAATTTGACGTTTGACGATGTTCGATTGCTTGGGAGATTGGTGGACTCGATTGACTCCAGTGGACGGCGACAAAACAAAACACTACTGATTTGATTTTTTCTAGGGTAAATGATGGCTTCGGCACCCTGAGGGTATTTTCGGCAACACTAACTTATCGTCCTTGTTTAAATTTATCTATGGAACAAGAGTTAACTTCAATGTACTCAACATATTCCTTAAACTATAATCTTCCATGTAAATCACATCTTTCACAAAAATATTATAAAACATGGGTTTTATCATTAAATCAAATAAATGCTTACGAAATTATCGTCATTCGTGAGCTGCCGAATAAAACAAGACAAGAACTGCTTAACAAAAACTCACCACTTTAAAAGGTCCAATTCTCAGCTCCAATGCCAATTTTTTCACACAAGCTACGCACCGATCACTTATGCTCTATTGAACTTGTGATTTGTATATAAAGCACTCGAAAATACTTAATTTTTATGCTTTAAATCACAAATTGAAATTAATGCACTTTGATTTCCTCGGCAATCAATTTTTATTGCTGGACTAGGTTGCCAGAAAACCATGTTCAATTGCGGTGTATTTATTATTCACGATTTAAATTCACCGAAAAAATAAAACACAACTAATTAATTTATTGGAATTAGCCAAGAAAGCATGCATTGGTAACAATTGAACCTTTTAATACTTTCTTATTAGTAGATTGTAGGGCGTAATCTTCAATATACTGAGAAACATATAAAAGATACGTCTTTTAATAGTTGAACTATTTTGGCAACACTCCTGTTGTTCTACAGGCAATCAGAGGATGATGTTTTTGTGTCAAGTCATAAGTGCATTGATTTGCAAAGGGCCTATTCTGATTTTCTCATACACTGAGAAAAATAGGAACGCAAATCAATTTTACTGGCAATGTTGATCCGAATGAATCGAACAATATTCATGAACCAGAAAAAAATCGTGGAACATTGAAAACAAATGTGCAAGTACCGTCGTTGGGGGTGAGATTTGGCCAAAAATGCGTAAGTCCTCATTTATTTTTGAACAAATTTCGCAATTTGCCTTGATGTGTTCGGCTAAAAAAAATATGTATTCTCATTGCAAAAATATATTTCACGGGCAGGCATCAAAATTATCAGATAGACGATGATACAATCATCTATCTGATAGACAACTGATACTACCAGTTCAGCCAGATGATACTATCACTTCTTGTCCATCCTGATAGTATCAATGAGAGAACCCAGTCAACATTTCGGTTGGTATATTTTTTGCTTTACATCATTATATATGAATCAAATCACTCGTATAAAATGCATGAAAACGCTATATACACACCAAAGTGGAGGCCATATACGCACTTCGCACGACTTTTTCAGACTTTCCATGGCCAGCAATACGATGCCACAAAATTCCGATAAAAATAAAAAAAAAAGTTTCCAGTGAGACTCGAACACCGGACCTTTGGATACCTAAGCCGGTACCATACCACTATACCACAGACCGCTACATGTGTATGGTGTGATTATTTGCTAACATGAAAGGAAGTTTGCTATACAGCACACACGCTTTGTTGTTCTTTGAAGCCCACCGCCAGAAGATACTGACCTCAGGTGGCAAATTTTGCTAAGTTATTGCGATTTCATTTGATGCTAATCTGCATTGATATATAATCTGTCAGTTTATACAACTTGATGCGATTCTAGATTATACTATTTACGGCATGGTTTGTTGTCAACAAATTTTGTCGACAATTAATCGTAGTGGAGAATTATATACAATTTGTGTTAACATTTATTCGTTTTGATTTGACATATTGTGCGATTCTGATTTTTGACGTATGAACATGAGATTTTTGGCGCACATCCTTATACGATACGTGGTTCACTGGGAATGGTTCCTATCAGAGAAAGAGGATAGAGTGATAGTATCCCTATCCCAAAAAAATATTATGATGATACTATCAGTACAACATCTCTCAAATAACAATGATAGAGGTTCTATCTTTATCAATTGATAAAAATAGAATAAAAATTGTTGGACGATGAGTTTAGAAAATTAACTAAATTCCATATTTAGCAATCCAATGTGGCGGCTTCAGGAGTGTAAGAATTGTTGGAAACTCATGCAATATGGGTATATGGGTATGACGAAAATTGATATCCGTTGCCATTTTGAAATTAGTAAAATCATTGAAAACCTATGCAATATGGGCATTTTCGGAACGGGCGCGACGAGGGGATGACGAAAATCGATACTCGACGCCATTTTGAAATCCAAGATGGCGGCATCTGGTCAAGGAAAATTGTTGAAAACCCATGCAATATGGGTATTTTTGTTCTTCGACCTTTTGTCCTTTCGACCTTTTGTCTCTCGACCTTTCGTCATAGATTGCGTCTATCGACGCCTAGATGTGGGGTGATGCTAAAACGATAAATAAAGCTTTCGTATTGCAATCGTTCCATCTTTCTTAAGGCAAAATGTATGAATTTCTATAGTCCAGATCGCCGCATCAATAATTGATATGCAATAAGAACAAATCAAGAGAACCGTGTTCGACCATTCCTTCCTCCGCAACGGTCCTTGTATGAAAATGTAAATTTTGTGTGTGAGCCGCAACGTTTGAGCCTACTCCACCTCCCCCTAGAGCGTTACGTAATTTGTGGACGGCGCCTTAGTCTGCACAAATTTAGTGACGTTGTGTATTCAATATGACTCTCAGCTTTTCTATTTATAACTGCAATGCTGTTCTCAGTGTAGTCTGTATTTTTCTGCATTGGCCCTTTCAACGAGTAGAACATAATGAGTGACGTTCAATTTCAGGCATTGTCAACAAATACGAAAGGTTACCAAAACATAACCTAGTTTTTGTACTTTTTTGGATTGCCGAAGAGAACAATTTTGTTGCCGACAATAGTAATTGCATTGCCGATAAAAGAACAAGTGCCTCGTGACTTTGGTGAGGAAAAATAGACGATTTAGAGAACAAAATAGTGTTTTGTGCATAATAATTCATAAATTAAGTGTGCTCAAGTGTAGTTAAGGTGTCTCCTGTTAATTGTTGTGCTTTGTTGTTGTGTATAATTGCCTCCCTAAAAGTTCAACTGCTTAGGCTGCCGACAATACGTAAGTTCCCCTACTTGATTTATCGCTCCCCAAACAGGCAGCGCGCCTGCTCAGGGAGATGACTAATGCTTTACATTTATTCTCTACACGGAGAAAACCAAAAACCCATATTTGAGTATTTTTTAACTTACTTTTGAGTTATTTTTCTCTTCTTATTTCATTCGCTCCTTCTATTGTTGTCAGAGAGCGAAGAGCAAAACAACCCAAAAACCGAACCTTTGTGCGTTACCTCAAATTTGAGTAAGTGGCACAGTACTGAAAGTTGAGTTATTTGATCTGCCGATTGAGTGAAAAGAACTTAGCCAGTAGGTATTTTTTCGCATGGCTGCAAATGAAAACAACTTCTACCCCATCAACTCAAAATTAGGTTAACGCACGAACCCCCGGAATTAAGTGAAATGAACTCACTTTTGAGTACTTCATTTTCTCCGTGTATGTGGAATTGGCTTGCTTTTATACGCAAGCGAAGTACGGTGACGATGTTGCTGTGTATAGTGGTTATCACGCCCAATGGTATGGGTGCCCTAGTGTAGATGTAGTTGTAAACCTTAGAGGAAAACAATATGCACTCTGTCTCGAAAAACACCCAGAATCCGGGTGTATTTTTTTCAAATAGGGTAATATTTCATTTGATGAGTCTGGAAAGCGTGTGCAAGTTTCTTTGGGGAAAACAAAAACAAACTGTGTATGACGAGCGTATGCTAGTCCACGGTGTACTATATTAAGAAGGTGATATATTCCGAAAACTGACAGCTACTTGACGATGTCATTCCTATCCACCTCGAACAAATTTTCGAAAAAAATGATCTAGTGATCCGGAAGGTATGTGGTACGTTAGGAGTGACGTCACATGTTTACAATCAATCTTGATATTTACATCAGTAAAGAGCCTGCCTTGTTAATTTTTATGCCGTGTGCTAGTCTACGTGTGTTCAAATGTCACTAACCTCTCATAGAGAAATTATGCAGCGGTCTGCTTGCTTGGATAGCACAAAGCGCAGCAGGCAAGAACGCTGAATTGCTTGGATGACGCTGTCTATTTACTACAGCACAGATAATTGAAGCTGGCTGTTAAGTGTACCTAGGACAGGACGTGACAGCTCAACCAAGACTGCCCCGTTGTTTTTCAGCCGATAACCTTGACGATACAAATGCCAGTGTTACCAGAAACCTTTTTGAACAAATTTTGTGAACAAATTAAAATATCAAGGCGCATAATTTGATTGTTTCTTGCACGCTTCATTAATTGACTGCAATAGACGATGCTACACTTTTCAAAACTCAGGTTGAAATTCGAAACCGGCGATATTTTTAGAGAAAATTTACACAATTTCCATTGTGTTGGTCTCATTTAGGTATTTTTTATATGTTTTAGTATTGTATGAACATATGCTTTGAACTTAACATCGAATATAAATAGATTTGAAACAAAATGATTTCATGAAAAATTTACGAAATTTTGATGCAAACTCTAATCTATGAACTAGCAACACGGCCGGGTTAACAACAAAGTGCCCTGTTGCGATCCAACTCAACGATGTGAAAGTAGGCTTTTTCAAAACGACCAATGAGAAGTGGTCTTTTTTGACAGGCAATTGGTTTCTTTTTTGTACTTTGGCCTGTCACGTCTTGTCTTAGAAACTTCGAAACTTATGTCGAATTCGTTTTTGAACCTAGGTTGGAACTGGCGCAACCCGTTCTGAATCACAGTTTCAACCCCAACCCGATTCAGGTTCGACCGAACTACAATTTGCTTGACGTTTGTTTGATTATGTGTTGATCACCGACCCAGTTCCTAAAAACGAAAACGACATTAGAAACTTGTGTATGAAGAGACGAAGAAAAGAAACAATTGAATAGCCTGCTGCTGTTGAATTGTTGCGCAGTATGGTATTGGCTCTACACAGCCAGTGTGAACGCCGTTTGCAGCATTGCTTTGGTCGGTTATACGTTTACTGTTGGCTTGAATTTAGTCGGCTGAATGAAAAGCGGCAAGTTGGAACGTTGACGAGATGTGTGTGCAGATGACGATTTCGTAATCGAACAGACGGCTTTTGGGATGCTTGAGCTTCTAGTAGAACTTCCTCCTCTTTTGAGAACTGTTTCTCTACTCCATCTTTTGACACTCCACTTCTTGCGGGCGAAGCTTTCTTCTCTCTAGGAATAGGCGAATTTGCTATTTCTACATCAGTTTGGGGTCATGCACAAATAACGTCACGCTCCAAGGGGGGGGGTCAAGCCAAGCGTGACAAACCTTACAAAATTTTCGAAGGACTCATACAAAAAAAAGTGACAAAGGGGGAGAGGGGGTCGAAAAAGTCGAAATTTAGCGTGACATAATTTGTGTACCATCCCTTTGTATAGATTCACGCACTGAGAACAGCGTTGCGGTTGAAAATACTATATCAGAGGTTTAAATTGTATACACAACGCCACTTGATTTGTGCAGACTAAATTCGCATTTATTTAGAATATTTTGTGCATTCAATTTTACCATGGTACCATGTGTATAGTAAAAATTACTATATCGTAGTTAAAAACTTGCAGCAGACCAGAATCGAACCGAGGATCTGGCGATTGTCAAGCGCGAACGCTAGCCGCTCGGCTATCGCCGCAGTTGAATTGAGAGTGAACAAAACACAAACAAAAAGCGTTCATTGAGCTGTCAACCGTGGTTGGAATCCGGGCTGCCAGATGTACAGATTTCTCTGTATTACACAGATATTTTTATTCTGACACAGATTCAATTTGTATGGAACACAGATTTTCTTTCAACAATTTTTGTATGGACACAGTTTTTTTGTATGGGACACAGATTTTTTAACCTCGTGGATACAGATTTTCTATCAAACCATCTGGCAGCTCTGGTTGGAATAGTAAATTTAAAAACACGTTCATGGTTCTCATTACTGCAACGCTTGTTTCAGTGCGTGAGTGTGCATTGCGGCTACATTATTCTTCTCTAAAACCACATGGCACTCCTGGTCGAACTAAGCGTTTCTTGATCTGCGGTTCACGTATTCGACGATGCTTTCGACTGCGTCATCAATGGCTATAGTCCTCCAGAAAAGCTCGATCGAGCTTCCACCTTTCGTCCATGAACGCTGTCTCATCTTACTGCGTATATGCATTGACATTATATGGTTGTTTCAGACGCGCTGAATTGTACCAAGTTGGGCGTCGGTACCGTCCATTGATCAGGTTCCTGTAGGCGGCGAAATCCATCAGTCGAAGGCCGCTTTCTTCAGTTGTTGGGCACTAAACCTCATAATCGTCGGTCTGAATTCCTCCTCCTGGCCAACCTGAATGTTGAGATCACCTATGCTGATTTTTTATGTTGTAGCTGTTTGCGAGAGTCATTACTATTATTTCTTGTGTGTAGTGGTAGGAGCGTGAATTGAACTGAATTGTTGAGAAGGAAGTTAGGATCGACGAGAATTAAGCGGATGTATAACGTCGTGGCTCGAGTAGCGATCGTAATCTTTTAATCTCATTATTTACTCTATAATTTTCCAGCCGAAAATCGCTACCTCAAAGGTTTCCGTGAGCGAGGATCCATACCGGTTAGCTTTCCCATCGATATCTGCTTGCTTAAAGTGGGACGCTCCGTTTTCGGTGCATCACTGCATATTCGGAAATCCAAGGAGAACTACAAGAACCAAACCATCGTAACGTTCTACAAGAGACAGAAGGGACAGTTCCACAAGTACAAGGAGTACTTGGCGGCTCAAGCACGACATTTCGACTGTATTTCGCACGCTTCGCTCGGGTTTGTCGCCGTGGTCAACTACTACGACAATGCGGCTAACCAAGAATTCCCGGAAGCTCATCCAGGGTTCGACGAGGGGTCGCCCGTGTTTCAAATTCATGAGGACGGCACCACTGAGATTATACAAAAGTTTCGACAATCCAATCAGAATACGGTTCACATGTGGACTGCGGGGAACCATTTCTATCTGACGCACACGTACATCAATTTGAACGAAAGCGTTGAAAACGTTTGCCCTCTATATCGCTGGACCGGGTATCACTTCGATGTGATCGATGAGCTGCCGTGCTACAATTCCATCAACATAGAACCGTTCTCGATCGAGCAGACCCTGTACATCGCCATCGCCAATCAGATGAACGATCAGTCCGTCGAAGAGGACACCTTTTCCGACATCTTTCGGTTTAACTACGAACAGCAGAGGTTCGAGTTCCACCAGAAGATCTACGTCTACTCCGTGTCGGATATAGCGTACTTCTTCCTGGAGTTGGGCGACGTTCGCGAACACTACTTAATCACGGGAAATTCGCGAGCCGGCAAGGAAACCGCGATCGATAAGCTTGACTACGATCAGCATTCGATCGTGTACAAGTTCGTCGAGGGATACTTCGTGCCGGTGCAGAAGATCGAACTGCACCAGGTGAAGATGTTCCTGCCCGTTACGGTGAGTATATTTGGTAGGGCTAAGCTACGTAATCGACTACTTTATTTCTAATGCTGCGTAAATATGATTATGACTTGGCCCTTGTCCTACGCTATTTCTGAAAAGATCGGATTTGCAACAACTTCTGAGTAACGTCTTTGCATCCACGTTTCTATTTCAGCACGAGAACGGTGATTTCCTGCTACTGATCCGCTGCAAAGGCAAGCCCCTGTTGATCTACGAGTACGATGGCTATAAGTTTGTACCTTCGCGAATTGATTACACCCGGAATGCCTTTAGCACGGGAGTGTCGTTCATGCGCGTCTATCGACACATTCTGAACACCAGTCTGATCGTGATCGCCAACAAGCAAAGCTACGGGACTACGGCGAACCTGTTCACTCCTATCTACGGCGTTGAGAATGATCTCCGGGATGTCTACGGGCAGTTTATATCGTGGTGTAGCGAAACGACCCATCAGTTGGAGAACGTCAATCTGGAAGAGGTTTATAACAAACTGGCTGCGCTGCCGAAGATTTCGGGTAGCGGTGCAAGGTTCGAGAAGGATATAGAAGTCAAGGACTCGAGTGTGGAAAAGCTGAGGACTAAAGTTTTACACACGAAGCACTTCATGTTCAACCAAGAAGCGTTCGATTATTTGAACAATGTGAATGCACAGATGAAGGCGTTGAAGCAGAAGGCGAAGAAACTTCGTAGCTTGATCGATGACAGCCTGAAGTTGAGTGAAGCGATGGAAGTCCGTGGGGACGTTAGGGTACCGCAGGTGATCGCGGCCGACGGATTGATAAGGGATCTAGAAGCGAAGAATGTCAACGATGAGCGGGTGGTTCCCAGAGTTGCGAATCAAACAAAACACGAAGATGTGATCAATGTAGATCGACTGATCATTGAAGACAGATTGGCGGTAAAGTTCTTGAACGGCTATGCCAGTGAAACACTGTTGCATACGACAGATGATCTTCGATCTTTGGAAGGAGTAGACTTGCATGCAAAAGCGGTTGAAATACGCGGAGAGTTGTTCGTAGATAAGGCAATCGATGGTGTTCATGTGTCTGCGGACAATGTTCTACTTCGTGGCGTGGATCAGGTATTCACGGGAAGAACACTACGGGCCACGAACTTTACAGTGGGTAATTTGGTGGCAAAGCAGCTTAACTCGACGGATGTTGGGATGATCATGTCGTACCTGGATCGAGTATCAGAGTACGACAGCGCACAGAAAAGAACAGTTGAAAGTTATCCGAAAAAGTTCAAAGAAATCAGAGTTCAAGATCTCGAAGTCAGCGGTCTTGTGAATGATGTTGATATCAAATATATCAACAAGAACGCTTTGAAGATCGTTGGAGATCAAGTGATTACTGGTAGCATAAACTTCGATAATATCGTTACAAGGAAACTTGAAACTCCCAACAAACGACTATCTGGAGTAGATTTGAACTACCTAGTCATGACCGAACCGACGCCGGATCAACAGGATTTCACTGTACGACAAGACGTACAGTTCATCAACCCTGTGTACATGGAGAACTTACACGTAGATGATCGCATCAACCACATCAACGTGGTTGACGATCAGCTGCAGGTACTGCTGAAGGACCCAAAGGAACCTCAACTCATCACCGGTACCAAGTCGTTCGACAACGTCCAGCTTCTGGGGCCAATCTACCTTCAGGGAAAAATCAACAGTAGTAGTTTGAGTAAATTGAATCCGGTTTCTACGATCACCCAAGACGTATATCTGGAAGGCGACTTTGTAATAACCGGAGATGTATCGATCAGACAACTGTTGAACACCTCCAACATATACGGATCGAGCAAAACGTTCAACTTCTACGATTTGTATCACCATGGCCTTCCGCTAAGTGCAGCTTCCGCCAATCAGAACTTCGTCTTCAAGGAACCTCTTGTTGTGCATCACGCGTTCGCCAACAATCTCAATGGTGTCAATCCGAGCGACTTCATCCCAATACCTTCCAAAAAACTGCAGCGCATTACCGGGCGGAAGATATTCAACGGAGATCTAACCATACGTGGTGATCGAGTTGATGCTGCCATGATCAATGACATTGATTTAAAGCACTTGAATCGAACGATACTGAAAAAGACTGGCGATCAAGTGGTTAAGGGAACGATCCATTTCAAGGAATTGATCGCATCCACCGTAGTTGCGAAGACGACTCTGTTCGAGGAACGACCTCTGAGTACGCTCCTTACCGTGAATACCAACCAACGCATCAAGTCGAAGGTACGCTGCGTAAACTGTAAACTGACGATCCACGGAGACCTGAGCGTCGGTCGAATGGAAACGCACAACAAATCCAGGCTATTCGGTTATGATCTGGATTTCCTGTTTTCTGACACACTACACAAAAGTTACGCTCAGCCTGATTCGATTGCGGTAACTGGCGGCAAGGGCTTCTACAACGTAACCGTTGGGGAACTCATACTGCTGGATCAAGCAACCATCAACGGAGTGGACCTGATTGGGCTGAAGAAGATCAACGATCCCCTCGAGAAGGATGTCATTGTGGAGGAAACGTTGATTTTGAAGAATCCTCTACACGTACGCAATGTGTACTTCAACGGATCGATCAACGGCGTCCCGGCGCAAGAATTCGGACGCACGTGGCTGTTGAACGAGTACAACCAAACGTTCACGGCGCCGCAGGTCTTCGAGCACGTGGCAGCCGAGGGGATGTTCGTCGATGGGTATTTCAATGGAGTCAAGCTGGAGGACTTGGTTCAGGACATCTATTTCTTGGATCGAAGCGAACATCTACCGGAGGCTATCTTTCGTGAGAATAATTGCTCGTGTAGTTTTATGGGATGACTCGTTGATTGTATGATTTTTTTCTAGATGAGGGGATTGTCTCCTATCAGCCAATCACCGTCAAGGGTCTCGTTTCCGGTTTGAACCTGGCCACCGACGTGCTGTTGAACTACTCCCCAAATCGTCAATATCTCAAGGACGTACGAATCGATGGTAATCTGCTTGTGGCCAACCGGATACACGTGGAGCATACTTTGAACGGGATGAACTACGCTAAACTACGGGAATACGCAACATCTAGTGGCGTTGAACGACCGATGAACGTGGAGGTTCAAGGGAACGTTCATTTCCACCTTCAACCGGACGTTTCTCAGCTTAATGGGTACAGCTTGGAACAGCTTCATCGGGAAATTTGGCTGACGAATCGAGATGAAGTGCTCACGGGGTCATACCGCTTCGACAACGTTCACTTCGGCAGCTATGTTCATACTAAGGTGAAGGACTTACTTATCAGCGATTCAATCCTAACTCAAACTTATTGTTCTTTTTTGAACTCGACAGGGTCCGGTGAACCAGCTGGATTTGGAGGAAATTGTACACAGCTACCTGAGTGTATCGAAGCCACAAAACGTGACTACACCGCTGGTTTTCAAGGGACCGGTGGAGCTTCAGAAGATGGCAACATTCGATAGTATAAACCTGGAAGGACTGCTGAAGGGAGCGAAGGAGTAAGTAGACTATTTTGGAAGATCTATCAGAGAATGAGTTGAGCGTACTAGGTTTTACTAATTGCTATGGAGTTAGCGGAGATTTTAAATTTCGCAATGCTCCACAATATCTTGTATGCAGGGGTGGTACCGATTGATTGTCTAAAAATTGTAGACTTTTTTCAGGAATATCACCAGAAAATAATTCAA
The DNA here is from genome assembly GCF_002204515.2 of Aedes aegypti. Classification (NCBI taxonomy): domain Eukaryota; kingdom Metazoa; phylum Arthropoda; class Insecta; order Diptera; family Culicidae; genus Aedes; species Aedes aegypti. The sequence continues at coordinate 380,316,285 of NC_035109.1, forward strand.
GCATTTGTCCAAAGCTTCCTTCAAATATCTCTCTGATTAGGCATTCATCCAACGATTCTCGTAGGTTTTCCAAGAAATTTCTCCAATATTACTATCAAGATATCTTTTCAGAGACTCCTCCAGAAACTCTAAAGTTTCTACCATAGATTTCTCTAGGACGTCCTCAGTTCTCCAAGAATTTATCAAGTGATTCTCTCATGCGAACTCAACCAGGATCTTCTCTACTGCAGAGATTATTACCCCAGAGATTTCTTCATGGATTTTTTCACGAATGGCTCACGAGATTCTTGTTGAATTTGCTCAAGTAAGTTTCCGATTTTTCAGGAATCCACGTTAGGATTTTCATTGGATTTCATCCAAGTTTTCGTTCACTTACTTACTTCACTTTTGACGGCACTACGACCTTCAAGACATGACCTGCGCTACAATGTTACGCCAACAAACTTGGTCCAAGGCTGATTGCCTCCAGTTCCTAGATCGTCCCACACACACACATTACGCCGCTCTTCGTCTTGTACCGGCCGGATTCGAGGTGAACACCATTTTTGCGGGATTGTTGTCCGGCATTCTCACAACGTGTGCCGCCCTTCGTACCCTTCCAGCTTTGGCGACTTTCTGGATACTGGGTTCACCGTAGAGTTGCGCAAGCTCGTGGTTCATTCTTCTCCTCCATTCGCCATTCTCACATACTCCGCCAAAGATCGTCCTAAGCACACGTCGTCCAAAAACTCCTAGCACGAGCATTGTCCACGTGTCATGCCCGTAGAAGATTACCGATTTTATCAGCGTCTTGTACATGGTACACTTAGTACGGAGGTGAAGTTTACCAGACCGCATGGTCTTGTGGAGTCCGTAGTAAGCACGACTGCCGGCAATAATACGTCTTCAAATTACTCTACTTCAGTTATTATCCGACGTTACCAATGATCCGAGGTAGACAAATTCGTTCACCACCTCGAACTCATCCCTCCTGCCAGCAGATATCTCGTCTTCGACGTATTTACCTTCAATCCAACCCTTTCTGCTTCACGTTTCAGCCTGGTATACTGTTCATCAACCACTTGGAACGTTCTTCCGACAATGTCCACATCGTCAGCGAAACAGATGAGCTGGCTGAATCATGCCTCGCATGTTGAAGCCAGCCCGTTTCATAACACCTTCTAGCGCAATATTGAACAGGAGGCAGAAAAGATCATCGCCTTGACGAAGTCCTTTGCGTGTTTCAAACGGGTCCGATAACGCACCCGATATCTTCACACAGCACTGTACACTTTCCATCGTTGCCTTGATCAGTCTAGTCAGTTTGCCGGGAAAACCGCTCTCGTCCATAATTTTCCATAGCTCTTCGCGATCGATGGCTCTGAAATCGATGAATAGGTGGTGCGTAGGAACTTGATATTCGCGACACTTTTGGACGATCTACCGCAACATAGAGATTTGGTCCGTTGTCGATCACCCATCCACGCAACCGGCTTGATAACTTCCCACAAATCTGCTTGCAAGCGGCGATATACGGCGGAAGATGATCTGGGAAAGCACCCTTCCACTGCTCCGGTACTGTGCTGTATCCCAGATCCTGGCTATCAATCGGTGCAGACAACTAGCCCATTTCAATAAGTTCCGCTTCAATACCATCCTTCACAGTTGCTTTGTTGCTCTTGCTCATCCTTAAGTTCACTTATTGTGATAGTTTGCACGTCTCCCTCATCCTTCGCACCGATGACACCATTCCTTCTGCAACCTTGGTCTTTCTACTCTGCGCCATTCAGGTGTTCATCGTAGTGCTGCTTCCACCTTCCAATCACCTCACGTTCGTCTATCAATATATCTCACCCTTTATTTCGACTAACGGCACAAAGCCTTTGCGGAATGCATTGAGTTTCTTGTAGAACTTACACGATTCTTGAGAACGATATAGCTGCTTCATCTCTTTGCATCCCAACTTTTCCAGACGACGCTTTTTATCCTGGAATATATGGTTTGCTGCCTTCGCTTCTGTTTGTATTGTTCCACTTTTTTTAAGGGTACTTTGCTGTAGCATCATCGGCCGCGCTGCATTCTTCTGCGAACTTCTGATTACCTTGCACGAACCCAATGGCACCTTCTAGTGCTTTGACACTACTTCAGCAGTCCTCAAGAGGGGCCTCGGTGAGCTCCAGTGGCGTAGCTAGAGTTTTGGGGGCCCAATGCGGAGGTAGATTTGGGGGCCCCTCAAATAATGGTTTGCAAAATATGCCTTTTATTACACGCGTACCTTTAACATTTTTCGAAAACGTTTTACATTTGGAGGAAAATTTCGTGATGAAAAGTTCAAAATATATTCTGCTGGTAAAAATTCACCCATACGATTTCCACCACGAAGTAGCTTTTGATGCTACGTCTTGTGGAATCAAAAAAATATATATGAAACAATTGCTTCAGAAGTTTCTCTATGTTTCTATTTAAAAGGACCTTGAAAGGTATTTTAAGATAACTTTCTGTTTGTTGTAAGATATTTAGTAGTTTTCTTACGGTTATTCCTAATTGAACTCTTTGAAGACTCTTGAAAAAAATCTTAAAACAATTCATAGAAAAATATCTGGTGAAATCGCTGGACCATTCCTGAAATTCTGGTATTCTGGTATTGTGAAAATTTTGGATGAGGTTTTTGATGCAGATTTAGAAAGCATTCAAGAGAAAATGTTTGATTTTATTATTGATATTATTTAATGAGGAATTGCCGGCGAGACTCATAATAACTCATAAAAAAATAATTTGAAACACACCGTTTTGACTCATATTCCGAATACTTAAGGCCAACAGTGACTTCAAATGCATCTGATTGGTATTAATTGGCTGATATTTGTGTAAATTTCAATTTCTTCGCAAAGTCTAATTGTTAGTTGATGGATGTGACAATAATAATGTTGATTTAATGAGTTTTAGTATTGTTTTTACGTAAAAGTATGGAACAACTTTTTGATTCAAATGCCGAACACTGTGTTCATTCTGTCTCATATTCCGGACACTTTGATTCAAATTCCGAACACCACTAATAAATCGTATTCAAATTAATAATTTCGCAAATAAATTTATCTGAGCTTGTTCTACTGGTCTCAAACTAGAGAATCATCACTACTCCCGCGGTATAAATTATATTGGAGACGGTAAAATTGAATTGCAATTGACCGCCATTTCCTTGTTATTTGGTGACATATTTCAGCGAAACATTTCAACCAAATCACCATACAAAAACTGAGTGTTCGGAATTTGAGACAAAACGGTACCTTGAAAAAAAAAAACATGCAAAGATTATTCTGAAGTAAAAATAATTTCCTGTAAATCAGTCAAAATTCCTTAATTCCTTTTTTTTTTTTGATACTCCTTGGGAAAAATCTTGCAAAAACATTTTCAAGAATTCTTAATAAAAACTGATGAAATCGCTAAGGAGTTTCTGGAAGAATTGGTGCCTTCATAGAACTCCTTATTGACGAATCCAAAAAAAGGCTCCCTGGAAAAATATTAAGGACGAAATAAAAAAAAATCCCAATCACGTAAGGAATTCAAATTTCTAAGATGAATACCAGAAAAAAATCCTCAGACAAATCTCAAGGGGTAATCAACCTTCAATTCGTATATTTAATTCTTTTATTTAATACATAATCCCAAAAATAAATACTGTTTAGGATGTTTTTTGATAAGGAATCCTCAATTGGTATCCATGAGCAGTATTGATGGCTAAGACAGCTCAATAGACAAAGCAGTAAAAGTTTACTAGAGTATGCGACAATATTTCACAATAATCATTGATTTGACGATTGTTATTGAAACTTGTAATCATGCAGATTCAGCAATGATCTGCTACCATGAATTAGTACTTCAAAATATTTTCCCTGAGTTGGACCGAAATTCCCTGAGAATTCCAGGTTTTTGCAGATAGAATAAAATTCCCTAATTCCAGGTTTTCCAGGTAGTAGACACCCTGCGTCTATATAGCAACGTTAGATAGATTATTACTAGCAATATTATACAGTCTACTTCCCATATCTCGATATCGAAGGAACCATCGAGATAGGGAGAGGTCGAGACAAAGAACATATTTTGAAAGAAAGTCGCTCCGTTGTCAGGAAAATAGGAAAAATAATAAACAATCAGTCGTCATTTCGTGTTTCTACATTATTCAGCTTCGCGAAAACCTAGTCTAGTATCCTTTGATATTCAGCATATCGACATATGGAGATAAAATCGGGAATGGAAATCTCATCGAGATATGGAGAAGGAATTTATATGCAAAAAAAATTATCGACATAGGGAAAGATATCGAGATGTGGAGAGTCGACTGTATTAATTTTACGCCCCAAGAATTTTATTTTCAAAAATTACTAGAAAAATTGCTGGTAGCGTTGCTCAGAATATTCTGTAGAGTTTCTATATGGAAGCACTTTTTTTCCCCTGAATTCGTTGCTAATGTTGATTCTGGAGAATTCCAGTTAGGTCTTCTGCAAAAATTCATGAAAGAATTCCAAAACGAATGTAAATAATGTAAATACTTTCTCGTTATTTCAACGGAATCTTAGAGAAATATCTAGATAGATACGTTAAATAAAAAGAAAAAAAAAACAAAATGTTGGTAAAATCCATGGCATATCCATCACAAAGAGAAATTTTTAAAGAAATATAATGAATTATTTAAGGTCACCTGACAATAAATTTGGATAATTTTTGGTTGGTATATTTGGAAGATTTAAAAAATAATACCTTAAGAAATTTCACTTCACAGTCTGTTCAAAACATAAAAAAATACTGTTTTTGTATTATGTTTTGTTTGATTTTGTACCCTTAAAATTTTTCTCCATCTTGATTGTCCAAAGTGGTCTCGGACTAAAAAGAAAATTAATATATTCATCAGCCTAAAAGAAAATAGAAAATAAAAAGCTTATCAATGTTGTAGATTTTTGGAGGCATCTATTATACAAATATAATTATTTATGAATTCAAAGTCGTAATTAGATACAACATTTTTAAAATAGGTATCTGAGGCCGCTTTAAGCTATTTGAATGCTAAGTTCTCTCATGCGTGCAATCGGTTGAACAACAACAAGGTAAATAAGGCCGGAACAAATTTGAAATTTTACTTTTGTCTCCCCCCCCTTCAAAATTTTCAAAAAGTCAGAAGGGGCAAATAAATAAAATGTCCTATTTTCAGTGTAGATTTTCATTATTCTTCGTGATTTTTTTAGCTAGCTTTGTAATTCGTCTTTACTGTATTATATGAGATAACAGGGGTTATTCGATTACAAGTCCTCAATCTATTTTTTTCACTGTAACTGTGTGGCCTATGACTTACATGAATTCTTCTTCTTCTTGGCATTACGTCCCCACTGGGACAGAACCTGCTTTACAGCTTAGTGTCCTTATGAACACTTTCACAGTTATTAACTGAGAGTTTTCTTTGCCAAAGTTGCCATTTTTGCATTCGTATAACATGTGGCAGGTACGATGACACTCAATGCCCAGGGAAGTCAAGGAAATTTCCATTACGAAAAAACCCTAGACCGACCGAGAATGTTACATTAGGAATGTTCAAAATTTAAAAAAGTTTAAAAATTAAATCTCCCATATCTTTCTTACAATCCTTATCATATCAATAGAGTTCGGTGAAATTTTCAGCTTTCTAGGTGGTGATTTGAAGGTGGCCCAATGTTGGTTTATATGGAAATAACTATGGAAAAATGTTGAAAAATGTTCCAAGCACGTTAGTACTGGAATGTAAGTACAAATTTATCATCCCATAGTAAAAACTCATTATTCAAATCATAATAAAGAAGTTTGCTGAAGAGATTCAATCCGACCGATAGGAGAAAAGATATTCATGAGTTTGTTAGCTATTATTTAGCTTCACAGCCCTGCAAACATCTACAAAAATCCCAAAGATAATTTGCTCAAAACGGATTTGTTTCTTCAGCAACTTTCTTCATTAAGACTTGAAGAATAAGTTTTCCCTATGTGATGATATGTTTGTTCTTACAGTACTAACGTAATTGAAACATTTTTCAGAATTTCTGCATATTAATTTTCATATAAACCTACATCGTCTTTGAGCCTTTAAATCACCACCTAAAAAGCTGAAAATTTCACAGAACACTATTTTTATGGTGAAGATTATAAGAGAGATATGAGAGGTTGGATTATCGAACTTTTTTAAAATTTGAATCGCCCTAATGTTACATACATGTTGGACCGAATTGATACAATCTAAATATCTCGATTACTTTTTCAAATCGACGTAAGTAACTTTCATACGGTTTTGAGAAAACAAATTCAGAAGAATCACAACCTGTCTTTTAAAACTGTTTTAAAATTAATCAACTTTTTAACATTTTTTCGCCGAGTACATCGCTTAAATTTTGCATACATTAAGCTCGCGTTCAAAAACTAGGGAGTTCCTGTTATATCCCACAAAAAAAATATTACAAAATGATAAGCCGATTTATTCAGTTACTTTCGACGTTTTTCTATCAGTGTAAAATCGGCTCAAGTAGTGTTTTGTTTTGATTCGTGGTTAAGTCACTTTGTCTCTCCATACAGCGGAGCGGCGAAAGTAGGGGTTAGGTTGCGAAAGTTGAAAATCTTACTTTCGTCGTTTTGTAAATCCGGAAATTACACGTTCTAAAAGTGAAAAATCGAGTTGGTTTAGAGCGCCACGTGTAGGATTTCGTCTGCGAAACACGTAGAATCGATAAAGTAAGTTTATATATTTTTTTGATTTGAGTCTGTTTGAATAAGTTTTCGAGATATGATTTCAAGTTGCATATAAGTGCAACATTTTCGCAGCCTTCTTGAAATTTTTAATAGCTACAGTACAATTTGAAAGCCGTTTTATGAAAAATTTTATGCGATCGATGTTACGAACAATAAAAAATGTCGTGTTTATTATTCAAACATTTTGATTAGACGGACATATGTGGCAAACCATGGTTTTTCACCATATGAGAATAAAAAATGATAAATTTCTCTGAATTTACATTTTATTATTTTTTGTCCCCCCCCTCGAAACATTTTGATGGAAGGTGACAAAAGAAGATTTTAACATTTGTTCCGGCCTAACATATAAAACGAATATTGGTGGAGGCCCCTAAAATATAGCGGCCTAAAGTCACGGTCCCTCGGGGCTACTCTGAACTTTGCCCTTAAACAAGGGATAATCAAGGACCCTATTCATCGCTGATCCAAATCTCCTCCAAAACTTATGCTTGCCATACTCATATCCTTTTTGCGATCTTACAAATTGTCAGTTTCCTATCAAAAACTATTTGACTATTTAGAACTATGAGCAATCCACACTGCGATTTTGGGGCCCCTAGGAGCTCGGGGCCCGGTGCGGTTCGCACCCCTAGCTACGCTACTGGTGAGCTCTCCCTCATCCGGCAACGCTGCGTCAAGGCTATGATTTTTTCGTGTAGGACTCCTCAAAACCTGTAATTTCTCAAAAGATAGAGGCCTACAAAAAAGTGTTGTATGGGGGACTGTCGTGAAATTTCCTGACGTTTTAGAAAAAAATATTGAAAAAATAATTTTCTAAGTCCCAAAGTTTTTTTTTTCCTTTTTTTATAAACCCGTATAACTCGAAAACGGTAAGACCTACAAAAAAGTGTTGTATGGGGGACTGTCGTGAAATTTCCTGAAGTTTAAAAAAAATATTGAAAAAATAAAAACACATTTTCTACACTGAAAAAAAAAATGATTCAAAACTTTAAAGTCGATTTAAAAAAAACGGCCATTTCAGATTTCGATCATCCTTAAGCAAAAAGTATCGTAATTAAATTTACTAAAATATGCAAAGAAAGTTTCATTAAATTCTGAAGGGCACCCCTTCGCGTGTCGAGTTGGCGTGAAATCCGTCAACTGTGAGCTTTCTTTGCCAAAGTTACCATTTTCGGATTCAGATCATATATTAATAATTTTGGCGAGTATACGTCCTCATATACTGAACAACCCGCCATTCTTCCAAGAGCATGTTTTGATACAAACACCCCACCAAGCACAATCAGATGAGCGTAGAAGATTACGACCAAAGACAAATTAAAGACCCCCATGTCCCTTGCAGTTGCCCAAAATTTTATGGCTCATAAGGTAATCTAGAATGCCGTTCAAAGTGTACTGCGATCTGTCAAACTTGGGTACCTTTTGCACTACCGAGGGACCAAATGCAGTACTAGAAGTGGTACCAAATCTCAGCTCGAGTGGGACGCACCTGTTACGACTATCTGGTGAACTTAGTCACAAAAATTGATCGTCAGGAGGTTCCAAGGGTAGAACCCCGTCTAGTTCGTTTTCAACAAATCTTTTGCAAAGTACCTACTGCTGCTGATCTCTTTGGTTACGATTGTCTTTAAGAAATCAGTGAATCTAATTCGATACACGAATAATCATTTCGATTTTAATCCAAAATTTACAACTATCTATTATTACAATACATTTCTTCAATATAAGTACCAGTTTGTTTATCGTACCTTTTTTTATTATCCACTGGTGGGGACTATATGATGCTCGGGATTATACCTTGTATACACAGCTTTAACATAAACGACCGTAGATTTAAGTTGGTAAAACAGTACAAATGCACTTAGATCAAAAATTGATTAAAATATATCAACAAATGATTATCGTGATAGTTTCGACACTGATAGGAAGCAACACTAGTGCCATACTGTAATGAATGCAAATGTACCAAAATGTAAACAGAGAGAATGGATGTCTGCAGAGGAGGATTGGCGCGCGCGTGTAGCGCTGTCAAAACGAAAAAAACAAAAACATTCAGAGAGTGAGAGAAAATATATCACGCTAATAATTTTCTGTGCTTAAAAAATTTATTTAGGTAATAAATTACTTTATTTTCAACATTCATTAATTTCTTATATCTACACTAAAGCAAAAAAAAAACTTAATAATTCATTGAGAACTTATTACACAACGATGATTGTTGAAATTTGTAAGTTTTACTTATGATTTTGGTGAAGAATTTCATTACTGATTTCACAAGCCATTCCAAGAATCCCTGTAAAATATTTGCCAATTACTTCAGTCGTGCTCAAAAATTGACATGGTTTGATAACATATTGCCAGATTTTGATTAATTTGAACCCGATTTCGAAAACGGAGCAGTTCTTCTAGCGATTGCTTTGAAAATTGATTCGGATTTTTATGTACCTCACTTATGAACAGGGTGGCCAGTGAAAAGTCAATTTCAAATTCCCGGTTTTCTCCCGGTTTTTTCCCGGTATTTCAAAAATATTCCCGGTTTAATGATATGCTAAGAAACATTATTGCGATTTTTTAAACGACTTTTAATCAGATATTTTGCTGCGCATTCAAATTTTCTGGGCTTATATTGATTCTGCTAAATTCCAGTTTGATCTATGAAACGATATTTTACGACGATCATTTTAAGTAATCGTGGAAATTGTTATGAAAAAGTTCAGTGGTAAAACAAATTTGACCCTTGTTTATATGATGGGATCGAGTCAATCTTTGAATGAATCATAGTTTAAATTTTAAACGGTCACAGATTTGGAAGACATAAAAATGAATTTTTCAATTGTTCAACATTTCGTTCCATGGTCATCAGCATAGAATTTTTTGTTATGTTTTATCCCCACAAATCTAGAACATTTTCTCAAGGCAATGATAAAAAATAATAGTCATAATTCTGAAATGAACTAGAATTTTATACTATTTTTACCAAGCCCAAACAAGAAGCGAATGGCATATCTTCAATGAATATCGTAGGTTGTAAACGCATTTAATTTGATCTTAGTGAATTACAAGCTTGCTTAAAAAAATTTATAACATTCAAACATTGTAGTTTTTAACTTAAAAAGCATCATGAAACTATATGAAAAACTTTTCGCAAAATTTTCCTTCATTAAATGTTTTCAATTTACTGGCTAATTATTTACTGGATTAGAGTAGGGGAAGACGGGGTAAGAGCGCCCGTCGGGGTAAGACGGATCACCTGTAGTTTGGCATGAAAATGGCGATTTTCTTGAAAGTTCAACAAGCACTTTCAATAAACACAAGATTTTTGACATTCCGAAGTATTTGGGGTGATATTCACATATTTTTTTTTTTTCATAACAAGTATCAAAACAAAGTTTCTGCTCGTCAATATCGAATTTGATCTAAGTTTAACAGATGCTCACTTAAGTATTTCGCAAGGGATTGTTTTGTAAAAACATATCAAATTACCCGTCCATGCTTCAACAGAAATATCATATATGCTGCAGTGAAGTGATATATGAATTGTAAATATTTAGCTTTGAAATAAGGCTCTTGTTGTGAAATTTGTCCAAGCGGGGTAAAACCGACGACTGTAGATGGGTTAAGACCGCCACCTCTAATTTATACCAAATAAAATGTCTAAACCATTTTAAAAGTTGTACATTACTATTCATGTAAAATGAAATCAATTTTGTTAAAAATACAAGCCAAATCCGCATATTTTTCCAAAATATGGATGCCTTAAGGTAATAATAAGCATATATGTAAGTCTTTTAATTAATAAACCCTAAACATTTTTCAATATCCACGATAATTAATGAAAAATATGATACTTTTAGAATAACAGGGAACTGATATACTTTTTTCGCAAAATTGAGCACGAAAATCGTGGTGGTCGCTTTTACCCCGTGGGTGGGCATTTTTACCCAGTCGCTAAAAATAATCGTGATAAGAAAGCACTTTTTCAAACTTCAAGAAATAAATAAATTATCACAAATATTTTGATCATGCACAAGGCTTCAAAAAATCGATATGCTGCATCGAGAAGGGATTTATTCATTCTTAATTTTGACACATGAATTAAATTGCTTAGGCTTATTGCTCGGTCTTATCCCGTCTTCCCCTAAGTGGTAACATTAGTATAAAGAATATGTTCTTGACTTTATTGACTAACTTGGGATTCGAATTCAGAAGCTTTTGTAAAAATCCACTAAAGTATAGATCGTGCTGGTTAAAACATTACTTGGTATGCATAATTTTCCCGGTGCTAATTGAAATTCCCGTATATTTCCCGGTTTTCTCCCGGTGATTCTAAATTCCCGGCTTTTTCCCGGTTTTCCCGATTTCCCGGTGCGCTGGTCACCCTGTATGAAGCTTATGATCCCATATGCGAAATTGTTAGGTGTTCAATAAAATGATAATTTAACTGATTCAAAGGTCGTTATTTATGGTAAATCTAAGTATTTTTGCCTCAGTGTAGGTGTTCTGTGTTTCACGCAAACAAATTTTGTTGTACAATCTACCGACTCCATGGTAGAATTAAGAACTGCACCAACGATTTCACTGCGGAACACGTTTTTGTCTGCAGCATCAAAATACCTCTATTTACTTAATTAAGGGTTGCTGAATCCATCGCTGTTTACAGAAATATCATAGCACGTCTAGTTTTTGAGATATTTATTGTTGAAAATGCAAAAATTTACTATTTCAGCCAACTTGCATGCAAGTTTGTATGTAAATTTATTTACTTAATTTGCCACAGAATTAAAACTTTATGTGTATAGCAATACTTATCATCAAAGTTTATAACATTTTTGATACGGAAAAATTATTTTTTGATGGTTCAGAAAAGTATTGTATTTCTAATATAAGAGAAATGAAGAATTTTGTATGAAGACTGCAAGTATGTTCAAAAAGATCGGTTTAATCTAAATTTAATCGTGAAATTTCAACCAAAATATATCTAAAACAAAAGTTTAAGTCCTCTTTTGCATGCTTGGTGGATAAGATCACAAAAAAGTTTGATGAAATATACTTCAAATTTTAGGTAAACATCAATAAAACCAATGTTTTATACAACTTTGGCGACCTGTAGCTAAAACTTGTGACGTGCTGGGAAATTTCTGAGAACGGCATCTGATTCAGCAACCCCAAATCTACTAGAGACACATAATTTGATCCTTGAGACACGTAAAAATGTCATTTTTGTTGCACTGTGTTTTCAACCCACTACACAAATCTGTTAATTTTACTATAATCGGGTAAAATCACTGATCAGTGCAGTAAATATGACCATGTCCATAGTAGCATTCACTACAAAGCATTGTATGTCAATCCGTGACACCCACCGTGTAACACAGTGTGGTCAAAAGTTTAATGCCACACTTGTCAAATCAATAATTTTTATAGTTATTAATACTGCAGCTCTAGTTAAATAAACCGAATATATTTTCTTGTGTAGTTTTTTTTTTTTTTTTTAATTTCTTTATTAGTATCATTCCACACATTACATTCATTTCTTTTATCTAGGTGTTCTGTGTTATTAGACAACACTATCATCCTAATTTGGTAAAACAAATTTAAGATTTAATTAACATTTTGTTAACAACATATTACATTTCATTTGCCGTAGCAGTTCAGTTTTTTTTACAGGTGAGTTGATTTCACCTGCTTATAAGAGAAAAAAAACGTTTTTAATATACTTAACCTTACTTAACCTAAACATATAACTCATTAATCGTGGCAATAGAAGATTGTAACGATTTTTGCCTCAAATTGTTAATGATTGTATTTGACATTTGTTCCAATGTTTCAACATTGGATATTCTATGTAACTCATTGGTACTATACCAGGGAGGAAGCCTCAGAATCATTTTCAAAATTTTATTCTGAATTCTCTGCAGAGCTTTCTTCCTGGTATTACAACAGCTAGTCCATATTGGTACAGCATACAACATGGCTGGCCTGAAAATTTGTTTGAATATCAAAAGCTTGTTCTTAAGACAAAGTTTTGATTTTCTATTAATAAGGGGATAGAGACATTTTACATATTTATTACATTTGGCTTGAATGCCCTCAATGTGATTTTTGAAAGTTAAATTCTTATCTAGCATGAGCCCTAGATACTTAACTTCATCTGATCAATTTATTGGAACCCCTCTCATCGTGACAACATGTCTACTTGAAGGTTTCAAATAAAGAGCTTTTGGTTTATGTGGGAATATTATTAGTTGAGTTTTGGAAGCATTAGGAGATATCTTCCATTTTTGCAAGTATGAAGAAAAAATATCCATTTTTTTTTTTGCAATCGACTACAGATAACACGCAGGCTTCGTCCTTTGGCGGAGAGGCCTGTGTCATCCGCAAACAAAGATTTTTGACATCCCTGAGGTAACTCAGGTAAGTCAGATGTGAAAATATTGTATAATATTGGTCCCAAAATGCTGCCTTGAGGAACACCAGCTCTTACAGGAAGTCTTTCAGATCTGGAGTTCTGATAATTAACCTGAAGTGTACGATTTGACAGATAACTTTGAATTATTCTAACAATGTATGTTGGAAAATTAAAGTTTTTTAATTTTACAATCAAACCTTCATGCCAAACACTGTCGAATGCTTTTTCTATGTCTAGAAGAGCAAGACCAGTAGAATAGCCTTCAGATTTGTTGGAACGGATCAAATTTGTTACACGTAAAAGTTGATGAGTTTTCGAATGTCCATGGCGGAATCCGAACTGTTCATTGGCAAAAATTGAATTTTCGTTGATGTGGGCCATCATTCTGTTCAAAATAACCTTTTCAAAAATAGCAGGATCGCGAGTGCGTTGAAATTGTCTTCTCCTCACGTTTTTAAGACGGATCAAGAGTTTAAGATCATCGTCTATAATCACGGATTCAAATTTTACTTCACACTTTGGAATTGCAATGCTTCTGGCTTCAACAATGGAATTTGTTAAAGTTTCAAGAGCATTGTCAATATCAAGTTTAGTTTCTAAAGAAATGTTAATATCAAGATTAGAGTCAACATACGTTTCATATATATTCCAGTAGGCTCGTAAATAATTGAAAGTGGAGCTGATAGGATTTAGAATCGCTTCTTGGGATATTTGAAATGTAACAGGGACATGATCAGAATCAAAATCAGCATGAGTAACTAATTGGCTACAAAGATGACTAGAGTCGGTTAAGACCAAGTCAATCGTAGATGGATTTCTAGAAGAGGAAAACATGTAGGGCTATCAGGGCATTGAATTGAGAAATATCCTGAAGAGCACTCATCAAATAAAATTCTGCCGTTGGAATTACTTTGAGAATTATTCCATGACCGATGTTTGGCATTAAAGTCACCAATGACAAAAATTTTTGACTTATTGCGAGTCAATTTTCACAAGTCAGTTTGGAGCAAATTAACTTGCTGTCCAGAGCATTGAAAAGGCAAATAGGCAGCTATGAAAGTATATTTACCAAACTGTGTTTCAACAGAAACACCTAAAGTTTCAAAAACTTTAGTTTCAAATGACGAAAATAGTTGATGTTTTATACGCCTATGAATGATGATTGCAACTCCCCCACATGCCCCAAGTCGATCATTACGATAAACAAAAAAGTTAGGATCTCTTTTGAGTTTAGCTCCAGGTTTTAAATACGTTTCGGTAATAACTGCTATATGCACGTTATTAACCGTAAGAAAATTAAACAGCTCGTCCTCTTTACCATTCAGAGAACGAGCATTCCAATTTAAAATATTTAAATTATTATTTGGATCCATTAGAAAAACGTAATCCAATAACAATTTGATTTGTAAATTTTACACCTACTTGGACTGCTTCAGTCATAGTGGTGGCTTTGAACATTGCATCAATCATTAGATTCAATTGTTCAGTTAGAAAATTAAAATCAGAGGCAGACATGTCATGTGATTTCCCATTAGAATTTCCGGTAGACGAAGAAGCGGAATTACCTGTGGCGGTAGGGTTTTTTCCAATTGATTTGAAACAAGTAGAATGGGTACCCATGGATCGAACAGGGGAGGAGTTCGAATTTCCTGCTACGATATCGGCAAAGGATTTACCGTGGGTAGATACATTCGAAATTGAAAGATTCGAACGGCTACCCGATGGATTAAAATTTGTTTGTGAATGAGTATGATTATGATCTTCCTGATGGGTATGATTCATGATCAAGCGATCGTTAACTGAAAAATGAGCATTGTTCGATACTCTACCAGGCAAATTGCGGAAACGACCGTTATCGTAACGGATATTATCTTTCATCTGCCTGGCACGAGCCTCAATGACCCTTTTGCGTGAAGGGCATTCCCAAAAGTTAGCTTTATGAGGGCCCTTGCAATTGGCGCATTCAAACTTTCTGGTATCTTCTTTCACAGGACAGACGTCCTTAGCGTGAACCTCCACAAATCATGCATTTAGCATCCATGCGACAATTTTTTGTACCATGACCCCACTTTTGGCACCGACGGCACTGAGTGGGGTTCTGGTAATTTCCTCCAGGTTTCTGGAAATGTTCCCATGTCACACGGACATCGAACATAAGTTTTGCTTTTTCTAAAGCTTTAATATTATTTAGTTCTTTTTTGTTAAAGTGAACTAAATAATATTCTTGAGAAAACCCTTTTCGAACAATGCCAGATTGGGTTCTCTTTTTCAAAATGATTACTTGGACTGGGGAAAATCCAAGTAAATCATTTATTCCATTTTTGATCTCTTCAGGTGACTTATAGTCACTTGAGAGACCTTTCAAGACAACTTTGAACAAACGTTCAGTTTTGTCGTCATAAGTAAAAAATTTGTGCTTCATCTCTTCAAGATGTTTGAGAAGAAGTTCGCGATCTTTAAGAGTTTCCGGCAAAACGCGACAGTCTCCTTTCTTTGCGATTTGGAAGGGAACCTTGATTCCCCTAATGGAGTTCAAGATCTCCTGCCTAAATCCCCAAAATTCGGAACAACTGACCACGATAGGCGGCACTCTTTGCTTCCTCACTTGAATCAAAGAGCCTGGGCTAGAGGCTGCTTCGATTTGATGTTCGGAAAATTTGTCTAGAGCATCGAACTGATTGCTCATTTCGATACAATTATTCATTTCACCCTTGGAAGAAAGTTCGCATTCCGGGGAAGCGTCCTTTCTTCCATTCTTGCCACGTGTAGTGACAGTTTTTGTTAGTTGTTGATACCATGTTTAGTTAATAAACGAAAGAAGACGTGACCTTCGAGAGGTTTTTTCCCAAGACGGTGTCCAAGAAGGATTACCACCGCTAGCTTTCGCCAACGGGTCCAACGAAAAATTGAAGGCACGGGTCCAAACAAGGATCGTAAAGGGATCAATAGTACTGAAAAGTACTGTTTTAGTAGCACTGAAAAGTACCGTTTTTAATTTTAGCACTGAAAAGTACTGTTTATGTAGCACTGAAAAGTACTGATTTATTGCTTTAGGTAGTTTTTAAGAAAACTTCCAATAGCAGAGAGAATTCGTGTACGCACAGCACGAAGGTACGATGCGCACTGAAACGATTTTGCTTGGTTTGTATTTTCTTTCGGTGAGATTTTGCGCAGTTGTACCAAGCGGGGAACCCGTACGCCACCGTGGGCCGGAAAACGGTTATGTATAGGAGCACCTTAATACTGGGATCCAGTCGAGAGCGCCTTATAACGAGCGGATACAGCGTTTTAATAAGTTTGTCACACTTCCGGATGCAGTTTGTCACGTGGCAGCCAAAGTTCAGCTTCTTATCAAGGGTCACGCCGAGGTATCCGACAGATTGAGACCAAGGAATATTAACTCCACTACAAGTAACTTGCCTCTGGGGTAGGTACCTACAACTCCGACGGCGTGTGAAGAAGATAGCTTGCGACTTAGCGGGGTTCACTTTTACCTTCCATTTCCTGTGGTATTCTTGAATGGAATCTTGGGCTTGCTGCAGTTTGTCCACTACTACTGTGGGATCTCGATTGGAGACTAGAAATCCTGTGTCGTCGGCAAAGAAGTAGTATTGAACTCCGTCGACTTTGATGACATCGGCAGAGAAAATATTGTACAGAACAGGACTAAGTACAGAGCCCTGCGGTACACCGAACGGTACATGCATCCGATCGGAGAGACAACCGTTTACCGATACTTGGAAAGTCCGGTCCTTCAGAAAACTACTTATAGTTTTTACCAGCATCATGGGGAAGTTTCCGAGAAGCATTTTGTGTAGGATCGCTTCGTGCCATACTGAATCGTACGCCTTTTCAACATCAAGTAGTATCAGACCTGACGAGATACCAAGTTGCAGATTGCGCCTGAGCGAACTGCTGAAGATTCTGCGTTTTCCTGTGGAGATCAGGAGGGCTATCGATTTAACGTGTTGCACCAATAAGTGTCTTTTTACCCAGTGACTTGTTTCTTTCAATTACTTTCAACTAGCCTGTTCTTTTGATTTTTGCTGTCGTAGTGCTTTATATATATTTTACTTACTCTTACAATCATTAGTAATTTTTCTTTCTTTTCTAAATTTGCTATTCTTTAGAGCTATGCGTATCTAGTTGAGAGATTTTGTATAAACATTGGATATTTTTTCGAATAATGTTGCTTCAACGAATTGCTGTTGGCATCAAAGTTGCTGTCATTTTATCAGAAATTTTTCCTTTTTTTTTGATATATGCTGTTCTTATTACATTGATTATTGGCACTTCTCATATTAAAAAAGAGGAATTAATTTCTTTAATAAGCTTATTTTTTATACTTCGTCCAAAACATTTCCCTTATCTCAAGCTAATAGTAAAAATGTGACACTAAATGATCAATTATAACAAACGCAAACAAAAATTTGAGCGGTAAAAACTACCATTTTAAGGGGTTAACTTAAACTCGCTGGCACCGGCAATTCTTAGCAGACTGGAAATGCGCTTGATTCAACCATGTATGTATACACTATAGAGCGGTTCCATTTGAATTCGAATGTCGGTTTACTTTTGTATTTTTTGATTTGGATGAAATTTTGCACATGCTTTCTTTATGCCCAAAAATGCCTTTTTGCATCATCGGCTCGCCATTTTGACTCTAGCCTTACTTTTGAGAAGGGCCTAAGAAAAAAATCCTTAATAATTTTCAAAAAATTATAACTTAGAAACGGTTTGTCCGATCAGTTTGATGCCTTCCGTAAAGTTTTAGGTTGTTGGGACTATCTGGAAAAAATATACACTGTAAAAAGAAATTGTAATTTTTTATATATCGAAAATAAAGCTTAAAAATCAATTTTCTCAAAAATCGTATTTTTGATTTTTTTTAATTTTTTATACGTTAAAGTAGAAAAAAAATGAAATCTTTTGCACAGTGGGTCAAGATGGAGAAATCATGGACAAAAAAGTTATGATTAAAAAAAAAGGTGAATTTGTTGAAAATGGTCATAATAAACTTTTCAAATGTTTCGGTAGCAATTAGCAAAATTTTCTCATATACCTTTTTCGTTGAGAATTTTGCGTACTTTCATAAAATCGGGTCGAAAAGCATTCGAAAAGTTTATTTAGACCATATTGAAAAATCAACCTTTTTTAAAAAATCATAACTTTTTTGTCCATGATTTCTCCATCTTGACCCACTGTGCAAAAGACTTCATTTTTTGTCTACTTTGACATATAAAAAAAAATCAAATATACCATTTTTGAGAAAATTGATTTTTAAGCTTTATTTTCGATACAGGTATGTTCCGTTTTTATCACGTTCCGATTTTGTCACGCTCCGATTTTGTCACGTTCCGATTTCGTCAACAAATTATTCCGTTTTTATCAACACACAAAAATTGTTTTTTTTTAAATTTTCAAAATGTTTCAAATATAAACTAAATACTTGTTTTCAAGCAATTGAGATGTTTTTTTATAGCCTCAGAGTAGAATTTTCGACATTTTGTTAATATTGAGCGTTTACGATACATGGTAGGTGTCAAGTCATATACGATTCAATAAGGTTTGACTACTTCTTATGTAACTATTCATTTGGAGTTTTCAAACTAAGCATGGGCCCAGATAGCCGTAGCGGTAAACGCGCAGCTATTCAGCATGACCATGCTGAGGGTCGTGGGTTCGAATCCCGCTGGTCGAGGATCTTTTCGTAAAGGAAATTTTCTCGATTCCCAGGGCATAGAGTATCTTCGTACCTGCCACACGACATACACATGCAAAAATGGTCAATCGGCAAAGAAAGCTCTCAGTTAATAACTGTGGAAGTGCTCATAAGAACACTAATCTGAGAAGCAGGCTCTGTCCCAGTTGGGACGTAACGCCAGAAAGAAGAAGAAGAAGAAGATGGTCTGTTAGACAAGATTGACCCATCCTTCAACAATCGAGAGTTTCTCTGGTCACGTCCTAGCAACAACTCGAATTTGTGATTAGCTGAATACGTTCTTAAGAGAGTTGCAGAGACCTTTCATTTTTCTTATACAGTCGAATTTCGTTCGTTGCACTGTCTTTAGGTGGGCTTCGTTTTAATTGTGCTCCCGTTAGGTGGGCTGTAGTCCACTAAAAACGAAGAAAAACGTCAATGTTTGACAAAATCTCGATTTATCAATGTTGGTAGTCCTGAATTTTCACTAGGTGGGCTACCGGTTTAGTGCAACGAACGAAAGTTGACTGATATGGCATAAAAGAATTTTCTATGTAAATTTGATAGACATATATACCACCCTCCCCATATGGTTTGATTTTTTGTATGAAAATAAAAAAAAATGCATAGCGCTTAAGATATCTTAAATCACCCTACCTCTCCCCATAACCGCTTACATGATCAATGGACGATCCCATATATGTTCAGTTATTTTTGATAAGGAGAATGGGAATGAACTCAAGAATTTTTGGGCAACGGCAAGAGACATGATTGAGTTTGTTTTTTATTCTTTTTTTTCTTTTTTTATAGGGCTGTCGACCTTGTCATATTTTGGACATTATCTTCTATCTCTCAAACTCGATAGCCTTGCATAAACCATAGCAAACAGCAATTGATTAAATCCTGTTCCAAGGGGTAAGAGAAGAGGTCCAGAAAAACTAAGCAATCTGTAGAAGATTTTGTTGCTATTTCAAATTTGCTGGAATTACCATCTTTGAGCAGACATGACCCTTTCCCCACATGGAGACTAAAAGGTTGATTAGGAGTCTTGAAACAATAGCCATACGCTTGTTCAGAAAACTTTACAAAAGAATTTCTTACCAAAAAGTTCTTATTTAGCGACGCTTGTTCTAGAGTTCTTACACTTTTGTGTTTTTGATGAACTTCTATATAAATAAAAATGGAATGGTGTTTGTACGTCACGAAATGCCTTAAGAACGGCCTGATTGACTTACATGATTATTTCACTGAAGCATTGGTCAAGTGTTCTAATGTGTTTGAGTGGAGGAAACAATTTTGAAAATTATCTGAAATAATTGAAAAAAAAAACCTGGATGCTAATATGTCGTTTTGTATGGGAGATTGCATGCCATTTTTCAGCAGCCTACTTGATGGCAAAACAAACCTTGACGGGACCACTAGTATTTAATATAATTTTTACTCAACAAAAAACTAGACCTAAACATTAGTTTATTGCCAGTCTATTTATGATCTAACGTAAAGCTAAAAAGCGATGGTGGTGCTGTTCTAGATTGGCGATGAGTGCATCCTTGTCGAAGTTGGTAGTAATAACTTTAAATGAAAGAACACCACGATAATTTTACTGTTAAATTTAACAATTCAAAGTTCCTTTTCGCAACATAACTCCATATTTAATCATCAATCGGATGTGACCAAAAATGCAAAAAAATGTACCTTGACAAAAAAGCTCTCAGTTGATAACTGCGGAAGTGTATATAAGAACACTAAGCTTAGAAGAAGGCTCTTTCTCAGTTGGGATGTAATGCCATAAAGCATAAGAAGAAACAATGAGGATGAACAGTAGAAAAAGAAGTTGTTTCTTGTTTGATTTTTCTTAATTAGAAAGCAATAATCAGCTTGCTTGTAGTTATTTTTACAAATATGGTGTACCTTGTGATGCAAAGGACATTTATATGATTATTATGATTATCGTTTCAATATTCTTTATTACATTCATTGAAATTCTTATCAAATAGTTTTATGATGATTTATAATAAAATCATATTGATTGATAGGAGTCGGCAATCAACTTCCATTACGAACCTATAAGAATGAACAATCTAAAGGCACCTCACAGCTTCTAAACATCAATACTGTGCATTTATAAGATGAAAATGTGTATTATCCCGACAAACCTGCAATTTTCATTTCAAATTTGTAAAATATTTTGTCTAAGAAAATTATTCCGTTTTTGTCACGGTTCCGTTTTTATCAACTGAAAATCGCCGACCGTGTTGATAAAAACGGAACATACCTGTATATAAAAAATTACAACATTTTTTTTACAGTGTATATTTTTTTTTCCAGATAGTCCCAATAATAACCTAAAACTTTGCGTAAGACTCCAAACTGATCGGACAAACCGTTTCTAAGTTATATTATAATGACCGAAAGTTGAAAATTATATCAGATTTTGTATTAAAATCGCTGTATCTTTAAAACGGTAAAAGTTAGCCTGATTTTTTCGTATACCTTTTTTGTTGTAAATTTTGCGTACTTTCATAAAATCGAGTTTAAAAATATTTAAAAAGTTTATTATGACCATTTTCAAAAATTCACCTATTTTCAAAAAATCATAACTTTTTTGTCCATGATTTCTCCATCTTGACCCACTGTGCAAAAGACTTCATTTTTTGTCTACTTTAACATATAACAAAAATAAAAAAAAATCAAAAATACGATTTTTGAGAAAATTGATTTTTAAGCTTTATTTTCGATATATAAAAAATTACAACATTTTTTTTACAGTGTATATTTTTTCCAGATAGTTCCAACAATAACCTAAAACTTTGCGGAAGGCACCAAACTGATCGGACAAACCGTTTCTAAGTTATAATTTTTTGAAAATTATTAAGTATTTTTTTCTTAGGCCCTTCTCAAAAGTAAGGCTAGAGTCAAAATAGCGAGCCGATGATGCAAAAAGGCATTTTTGGGCATAAAGAAAGCATGTGCAAAATTTCATCCAAATCAAAAATATAAAAATGAAATTTGGGAAAAAAGTCGTCATTTTCTGTGGAACCGCTCTATAGTCGAACTCAGTTTGATGAAAACGATTTCTTTCGAATGTGAGGTGGTTGGATGGACCACAAACATAGTAATTTGTTCTGAAATTCCATAATAGTTTCAAGAATGCGCGTAGTCAGCTAAAATAGTAATTTTTACCACAAATTTTTATCCCGTGTACCATAATTTTTGAATTCATTTTAATGACACTTTAAGACTCATAATCCATTCGGCCTTACAGACTTCGGCCTTATGACGCAGCATCCTATGATATTACTTGTCATTTGATTTCAGAATGTTTGCAGGTTACCCTACTTGTGTGAGAAAAAACTTTTGATAAACTTAACCTTACTAAAGGAGGAGATGCATCAAAGCCACTGCTCAAATTTTCAATAGCATAAATCTGGAGATCCAGAAAGCCATTCACGCTGAAAATTTTAACGATCAGTAACCACCAGCGAGAGACCAATCGATCAAGTTTTCAGCTTAAATGGTTGTCTGGTTCTCCAGATTAGTGCTCTTAAAGATTTGAAATTTGGCTTCAATTCATCTTTACCTTAACCTAAATGTATAGCCACATAGAAACAGACATAACACTCAGATTTATTGCATAGGACAGTAAGCGCTGCATTGTAATATTTTGTTATGTGCCACATGCTCACTCGTGGCGCTTGTATCGTATTGTTCGAGTTTGACGATTGCGCACTACCTCCATCTAGTTTTCGTAAGGCAGAAATCTGTTTTTTTAGTGTTGGGCGATAATTTTAGTACTATGTTTTAAATTGACAATTGTTCTGACTGTTATGTCTGTGATATACCGTTACTTTACCTAATATATAAGTAAATCGACATGGGCTTCGATATTTTTTATTTATAATAGTTCTCACTTTTTTTTTAATCAGTCACCCAAGAACTGATTGAGAACACTTTTGAAACCCGGTTCGTTATCGTAACGGACATTACCGTTCATCTGCCTGGCACGAGCTTCGACGACTCGCCTACGCGATGGGCAAGCCCAAAAGTTAGATTTATGAGGGCCCCCGCAATTCGAGCATACGAATTTTGTGGTACCATCCTTCACTGGACAGACGTCAGCGTGAAAAAAAAACCTCCGAAAATCATGCATTTAGCATCCATGCCGCAATGTTTTGTACCATTCAGGTTTCTGTAATTGTCCCCATGTCACACGGACATCGAACATAAGTATTGCTTTTGTTAAAATTAACATTAAATTAATTAATTAGTGATTACTTGGACTGGGGAAAATCCAAGTATAAATCATTTATTCCATTTTTGATCTCTTCAGGTGACTTATAGTCACTTGAGAGATCTTTCAAGACGACTTTGAACAAACGTTCAGTTTTATCGTCATAAGTAAAAAAAATGTGCTTCTTCTCTTTAAGATGTTTGAGAAAAAGTTCGCGATCTTCAAGAGATTCCTGCAATACGCGACAGTCACTTTTCTTTGCGATTTAGAAGGAGACCTTGATTCCCCTAATGGAGTTCGTGATCTTCTGCCTAAATCCCCCAAATTCGGAACAACTGACCACGATAGGCGGTACTCTTTGCTTCCTCACTTGAATCAAAGGGCCTGGGCTAGAGACTGCTTCGATTTGGTGTTCGGAAAATTTGTCGAGAGTATCTGACTGATTGCTCATTTCGATGCAATTATAAATATTAACCATATTCAAACCTTTCATTTCGTTTTAGGTCTCGAGGAATAAATATCGTGGACTTTGATAGATACGTCCTCAAGAAGAACGTCGATCAAACCATTACTGGAAAATGGGTCTTCCATGATGCTGAAGTTTACGGTAATCAAACACTTTCCCTCTACAGACGTAGTCTTCAACGACCTCGATATTTTCATTGTAGGAAACCTCAATTTGACCACCCTAAACGGCCTGGACATCAGACGGGACATCCTGTTGAACCACGCTGAGCAGGTAACGTTCTCTGGAGCCAAACGAATTGACAACCTTCGAGTTCATAACCTCCGATGTCCGGATCCATGCATCATCCAAGGGGTGGACTTTAGCGAATGGTTCGCCAACTCTGTTCGTCTGGATCGGAACCATACCGTCGAGGGCGTCACCTATCTGGAAGGGGCTACCATCCTGGGAGACATCGAATCCCGTGGCCCAGTCAACAATGTTACGTTTGATCCTCAGAGTTTGCTTCTGAAATCGGTTCCACAAACGCTGGAAGGTACCCTGTACCTTAAAACCAAATTTCCAGAACACAACTTGATCTACCAGTCGTCGATCGAATCTTTGGAGGTGAACTCCATCAACGGCAAGGATTTCAACCGGTTTATGGACAATCTGGCACGTGTTGAGGAGGGTAAAGTAACGATAGATACCCCGGTAACGTTGGTTCAGAACTTGAATGCCAAGAATGTCGATACGGGCGATAGTAAGATGTTCGATGTGAACATCAACCAACTTCTGCAGGAAGTGGAATACGGCGATCAGCTGAGCCAATACGAAACGAAGTTGCGACGGTTGCACATGGTTGGTCAATCCTTGGTGGAAACACTCAGTAGTAAGTTCGTTAGAGCGTTCTTGGTCACTATGCAGTTATTGATATTCTCTGAATTTCAGCCAAAACTCCTTATCTGAGTCACTATCAACCGATAAAGCCTTTGCCGGGATACTTCCGTAGCGTAGTTACTATTACGTTACCCCTTTCACCAATGCCGATCGAGTTACTGGCTGCGCACGTGGACGACGGAAATCGTACGGCCGTTGAGTTCTACAGGTGGAACAAGAAGGATTCGCAGTTCCATATTGCTAAAGGTTTGACATGCTACTCAAGCCTATTATTTCTACATTGCATGAAGCGTTACATTCCTTATCATATTTCTAGGTTTTCCACCCATCACTTATCCGACCCTTCAGATCACCAAGACGAAACGAATCGTCTTGGGTGGCGTGCAGAACCTCTTCGTTGAATACTACGACCACAGCCGTCATCTGTATCGACAGTCCATCCTTGACCTCGAAGCGCCGGACTTCACAGCACCTAAGAAGACACCGAAGTTCACCTCGATCTACGAGTTCAACAGTTCACTACCCAGGGATATTGTGGCACTGAAGGTCTTGGATCTGGACTGCGTCGGACTCTACTCGCCTCACATCGATGGGCTAAACGTGTACTGCCTCCAGTTGGAGAATCTGGTGTACTACTTGAAGTTCCATCAACTGCTTACCACGCCCGCCGTCAATCAAGCTCTTCACCTAGACGGACGATTGATCCTACTGAGCAGAGATAGCCTATTGCAAGTGTGGCGACCACGGGCCGACTACAAACTAGGTCTCTTGCAGCTAATCAAAATAGCCCATCCGACTTCGCTAACCGTAGCCAAATTCGAGCAGCAGCTGTTCATCGCCATTAATTCGGACCAGGCACTGACCGAGGCGTCCGCCCATCACGGTTCCATAGAGATTTGGCGCGATCTACGACCCCAGCATCACAACAGCACCTTCAACAAGTATCAAACCATCCTGACCAAGATGCCCAAGCAGATCCAGTTCTCGGTCCTGGCAACCACTTCGGAACTGATGCTGTACACTTTGACGGAGAATCCGTTCCACCCGTTGGTGATCTACCGCTACGAGGGTGTGGCCGGATTCCGCGAATATCTGACGAGCAACGCGCTGCGAACCAGCAGTAAGCGGTTCACGGTGGTCAAACTGGATCGCAAACAGCGGGAACTGTTGGCGTTGGTGAGCGATCGGGAAGTGACGTGGATCGAAGCTGTCATAAAGGGGAGGTAGGGAATTTATGTAGATTTGTACGCACGTACAAAACCTGGTTTTGTTGATTAGTTTTGTAATAAAATGTTTCGTTCTACGTTCGATGTCGCTAATTTTATTTTGGACTCTTAACCTTTCGGACGTCGCGCAAATTTTTGTAACGTGAGTAGTCGCGCGTTGTACTTTGTACAACACCCTTGGCTTTGCGAATATCCCACTCAGAAAGATGGCGTCTTCGGCAAAATTTTTCAGTAGCCAAGAAATTGCCTCAAGGGCTCAAGGGCTATCATTATTTTAGCCTATTTTGCCACTAGGCAACGCTAGTGAGCATGAAACTTGTGTTTCGCAGATCTCAGGATCCTGACTACCTACTTAGAAAGGTGGCGTCTTCGGCAAAGTTGTTCGGCAACTCAAGGACTATCATTATTTGAGTAAATTGATTCAAAACTATGCCACCAGGCGGTGCTAGTGAGCATAAAACATTTGTTTTGCAAATATCTCAGGAGCCTGATCACTTAGAAAGATGGCGTTTTAGGCAGAGTTATTTGGTAGTTCAAATTCTTTCTTTGTATAATCCTTAAAGTTCGAGATTTTGTAAAATAATGATAGTCCCTGGGCTTCTGAGCAACTTTGCCGAAGGTGCCTGTCTGAAAAATCAAGATCATGCAGTATCCGCAAAACAAAAATTTTATGCTCACTAGTGCCACCTGGTGGCAAAATATCCTATTTCTTGGCTTAAATAATGATAGCCCTTGAGCTACTGAACTACTTTTCCGAAGACAATATCTTTGTAAGTGGTCAGGCTCCTGAGATATAAGCAAACAAAATTTTCATGCTCACCGGACACCTAGTGGCAAAATTTTGAATCAACTAGCTCGAACAATGATAGTCCTTAACCTACTAAACAACTTTGCTGAAGACGCCATCCTTCTAAATGGTCAGGATCCTGAAATATCTGCTAAACAAAAGTAAAACTTCCATGCCCACTAGTGCCACCTAGCGGTCAAATTCCGAATAAAATGGGGTACCGTCAGACAGCGCATCACCTCCAGAACAACTTTACTAAAGATCCCAATTTTCTATATTATCTGGGTTTTGAGATATACCGATTTCAAACTGTGGTTTACTCGAACCGTATATAATGCGTTCATTATTATGCGACTTCCATGTACATTTATTGATTTTACCGTATTATAAAGGGTCATACTGTAAATAAAAGTTGTCGAGTATTGTTTTTAAGAAGATTCTTGAGGAACATTTTGGTTTGGTGTCAATAGATATCGTTATTGCAAAATTATAGCATATAAAACACGAAGGTAATAGTTCATATGATTGTACATATTCCATACTTGCCTAGGTATCCTCTAGAATAATTTGAACATTTCACCTACACTAAATCTCATAGACTAGAAGATATCAACCGATCAGTAAAGACTGACTCCATCAGTATCGCATGTCTCTATTGCCGGATGCGACTCATATTCGCCATGCCATGTTTCACTCGGTCAATCCACTTAGCTCGCTAAGCTCCACGTATTATTCGTCGGATGTGAGTCAGTTGTCCAGAGTTGGGTTTATTCTTTTGATCGAAAACCGCTTTGCATTCCCGTTCACGCCAGTAAAATCAAATGGGCCATGGATTCGAACGAACAGGATTCGATCGCAAGTTCGATTTGCCGTAAACGTGCACATTCGTAAACGATCACCGAAAGCAAACAAATAGATTGGATTTTATAAACATTTCGATATCTCGGTTGCCACAAGACACCTTCGACACTTCAGTAGTCGCGCTGTTGTATTTTGTAAAACAGTTGTGAAAAAACCTCGCTTATCTTACATAGCATCAGTGTCCAGCAGTCCAAAGGTCCTTCACCCTGTCGAAGTCCCGATGCGATTCGAACGAACTGTCCAATGAGAATATGTACTAAAGTGTTTATGAGTACCCAAACAGGGTTGCCCCCCTTTTAGCTGAAATTAACTATTTTCGTCCATGTTCTTCTATTACATACGTGAGAAAAATATTGCATGTTTTGCAATTTTCAATAAGGCAGATACAAATATTAATTTTCTTTTATGTCCGAGACCACTTGGAAGGTACGAGGGGGGGATAAAAATAAAAAAAGAACAAAAAAATTAAAATGAAAAAAAAATATTTTTTCGAATTTTTATTTTTAACGATACTTGTTAAACTTTTTTCAATCGTCATTCATTTCATTCATTTATTTAGGGTAAATGATGGCTTCGGCACCCTGAGGGTATTTTCGGCAACACTAACTTATCGTCCTTGTTTAAATTTATCTATGGAACAAGAGTTAACTTCAATGTACTCAACATATTCCTTAAACTATAATCTTCCATGTAAATCACATCTTTCACAAAAATATTATAAAACATGGGTTTTATCATTAAATCAAATAAATGCTTACGAAATTATCGTCATTCGTGAGCTGCCGAATAAAACAACACAAGAACTGCTTAACAAAAACTCACCACTTTAAAAGGTCCAATTCTCAGCTCCAATGCCAATTTTTTCACACAAGCTACGCACCGATCACTTATGCTCTATTGAACTTGTGATTTGTATATAAAGCACTCGAAAATACTTAATTTTTATGCTTTAAATCACAAATTGAAATTAATGCACTTTGATTTCCTCGGCAATCAATTTTTATTGCTGGACTAGGTTGCCAGAAAACCATGTTCAATTGCGGTGTATTTATTATTCACGATTTAAATTCACCGAAAAAATAAAACACAACTAATTAATTTATTGGAATTAGCCAAGAAAGCATGCATTGGTAACAATTGAACCTTTTAATACTTTCTTATTAGTAGATTGTAGGGCGTAATCTTCAATATACTGAGAAACATATAAAAGATACGTCTTTTAATAGTTGAACTATTTTGGCAACACTCCTGTTGTTCTACAGGCAATCAGAGGATGATGTTTTTGTGTCAAGTCATAAGTGCATTGATTTGCAAAGGGCCTATTCTGATTTTCTCATACACTGAGAAAAATAGGAACGCAAATCAATTTTACTGGCAATGTTGATCCGAATGAATCGAACAATATTCATGAACCAGAAAAAAATCGTGGAACATTGAAAACAAATGTGCAAGTACCGTCGTTGGGGGTGAGATTTGGCCAAAAATGCGTAAGTCCTCATTTATTTTTGAACAAATTTCGCAATTTGCCTTGATGTGTTCGGCTAAAAAAAATATGTATTCTCATTGCAAAAATATATTTCACGGGCAGGCATCAAAATTATCAGATAGACGATGATACAATCATCTATCTGATAGACAACTGATACTACCAGTTCAGCCAGATGATACTATCACTTCTTGTCCATCCTGATAGTATCAATGAGAGAACCCAGTCAACATTTCGGTTGGTATATTTTTTGCTTTACATCATTATATATGAATCAAATCACTCGTATAAAATGCATGAAAACGCTATATACACACCAAAGTGGAGGCCATATACGCACTTCGCACGACTTTTTCAGACTTTCCATGGCCAGCAATACGATGCCACAAAATTCCGATAAAAATAAAAAAAAAAGTTTCCAGTGAGACTCGAACACCGGACCTTTGGATACCTAAGCCGGTACCATACCACTATACCACAGACCGCTACATGTGTATGGTGTGATTATTTGCTAACATGAAAGGAAGTTTGCTATACAGCACACACGCTTTGTTGTTCTTTGAAGCCCACCGCCAGAAGATACTGACCTCAGGTGGCAAATTTTGCTAAGTTATTGCGATTTCATTTGATGCTAATCTGCATTGATATATAATCTGTCAGTTTATACAACTTGATGCGATTCTAGATTATACTATTTACGGCATGGTTTGTTGTCAACAAATTTTGTCGACAATTAATCGTAGTGGAGAATTATATACAATTTGTGTTAACATTTATTCGTTTTGATTTGACATATTGTGCGATTCTGATTTTTGACGTATGAACATGAGATTTTTGGCGCACATCCTTATACGATACGTGGTTCACTGGGAATGGTTCCTATCAGAGAAAGAGGATAGAGTGATAGTATCCCTATCCCAAAAAAATATTATGATGATACTATCAGTACAACATCTCTCAAATAACAATGATAGAGGTTCTATCTTTATCAATTGATAAAAATAGAATAAAAATTGTTGGACGATGAGTTTAGAAAAATTAACTAAATTCCATATTTAGCAATCCAATGTGGCGGCTTCAGGAGTGTAAGAATTGTTGGAAACTCATGCAATATGGGTATATGGGTATGACGAAAATTGATATCCGTTGCCATTTTGAAATTAGTAAAATCATTGAAAACCTATGCAATATGGGCATTTTCGGAACGGGCGCGACGAGGGGATGACGAAAATCGATACTCGACGCCATTTTGAAATCCAAGATGGCGGCATCTGGTCAAGGAAAATTGTTGAAAACCCATGCAATATGGGTATTTTTGTTCTTCGACCTTTTGTCCTTTCGACCTTTTGTCTCTCGACCTTTCGTCATAGATTGCGTCTATCGACGCCTAGATGTGGGGTGATGCTAAAACGATAAATAAAGCTTTCGTATTGCAATCGTTCCATCTTTCTTAAGGCAAAATGTATGAATTTCTATAGTCCAGATCGCCGCATCAATAATTGATATGCAATAAGAACAAATCAAGAGAACCGTGTTCGACCATTCCTTCCTCCGCAACGGTCCTTGTATGAAAATGTAAATTTTGTGTGTGAGCCGCAACGTTTGAGCCTACTCCACCTCCCCCTAGAGCGTTACGTAATTTGTGGACGGCGCCTTAGTCTGCACAAATTTAGTGACGTTGTGTATTCAATATGACTCTCAGCTTTTCTATTTATAACTGCAATGCTGTTCTCAGTGTAGTCTGTATTTTTCTGCATTGGCCCTTTCAACGAGTAGAACATAATGAGTGACGTTCAATTTCAGGCATTGTCAACAAATACGAAAGGTTACCAAAACATAACCTAGTTTTTGTACTTTTTTGGATTGCCGAAGAGAACAATTTTGTTGCCGACAATAGTAATTGCATTGCCGATAAAAGAACAAGTGCCTCGTGACTTTGGTGAGGAAAAATAGACGATTTAGAGAACAAAATAGTGTTTTGTGCATAATAATTCATAAATTAAGTGTGCTCAAGTGTAGTTAAGGTGTCTCCTGTTAATTGTTGTGCTTTGTTGTTGTGTATAATTGCCTCCCTAAAAGTTCAACTGCTTAGGCTGCCGACAATACGTAAGTTCCCCTAGTTAACATCTACACAGATAACACTGAATCAACAATTTTACGCCACTATACTCGGTTCGTGGCCGCATCTCTCCATCCTCGGTTCTGCCCCACGCTCGCCAAATCGATACGCACTTGATCCGCCCACCTAGCTCGCTGCGCTCCACGCCTTCTTGTACCAACCGGATCCGAAGCGAATACCATCTTTGCAGGGTTGCTGTCCGGCATTCTTGCAACATGCCCTGCCCATCGTATCCTTCCAGCTTTGGCCACCTTCTGGATACTGGGTTCGCCGTAGAGTTGGGCGAGCTCGTGGTTCATCCTTCGCCGCTACACACCGTTCTCCTGCACACCGCCGAAGATCGTCCTTAGCACCCGACGTTCGAAGACGCCAAGTGCTTGCAGGTCCTCCTCGAGCATCGTCCACGTTTCATGCCCGTAGAGGACTACCGGCCTTATGAGCGTTTTGTACATGGTACATTTGGTGCGGGCGTGAATCTTTTTTGACCGCAGCTCCTTCTGGAGCCCATAGTAGGCCCGACTTCCACTGATGATGCGCCTCCGTATTTCACGGCTAACGTTATTGTCAGCCGTCAGCAAGGATCCAAGGTAGACGAACTCGTCGACCACCTCGAACGTATCCCCGTCTATCGTAACACTGCTACCTAGGCAAGCCCTGTCGCGCTCGACCCCACCAGCTAGCATGTACTTTGTCTTGGCCGCATTCACCACCAGTCCAACTTTTGCTGCCTCGCGTTTCAGGCGGGTGTACAGGTCTGCCACCTTTTCAAATGTTCGGCCGACGATGTCCATATCATCCGCGAAGCAAATAAATTGGCTGGATCTCGTAAAAATCGTACCCCGGCTGTTAAGCCCGGCTCTTCGCATAACACCTTCTAGCGCAATATTGAACAACAGACACGAAAGTCCATCACCTTGTCGTAGTCCCCGGAGGGATCCAAACGAACTGGAGTGTTCGCCTGAAACCTTCACACAATTTTGCACACCTTCCATCGTCGCTCTTATCAGTCTCGTGAGCTTCCCGGGGAAGCTGTTCTCGTCCATGATTTTCCATAGCTCTACGCGGTCGATACTGTCGTATGCCGCCTTGAAATAGATGAAAAGGTGATGCGTTGGGACCTGGTATTCACGACATTTTTGGAGGATTTGCCATACAGTAAAGATCTGGTCCGTTGTCGATCGGCTGTCAACGAAGCCGGCTTGATAACTTCCTACGAACTCGTTTACTACAGGTGACAAACGACGGCAGATGATCTGGGATAATACTTTATAGGCCGCATTTAGAATGGTGATCGCTCGAAAGTTCTCACAATCTAACTTGTCGCCTTTCTTGTAGATGGGGCAGATTACCCCTTCCTTCCACTCCTCCGGTAGCTGTTCTGTTTCCCAGATTGTGCCTATTAGCCGGTGCAGACAAATGGCCAGCCTTTCCGGACCCATCTTTTTTATGAGTTCAGCTCCAATACCATCCATACCAGCAGCTTTATTGTTCTTGAGCTGGTGAATGACATCCTTAACCTCCCTCAAAGTGGGGGCTGGTTGGTTTCCATCTTCCGCAGTACTGACGAAGGTATTTCCTCCGTTGTCCCGTCCTTTATTGCCTGTGCTCTCAGCACCATTCAGGTGCTCGTCGAAGTGCTGCTTCCACCTTTCGATCACCTCACGCTCGTCCGTCAGAATGCTCCCATCCTTATCCCTGCACATATCGGCTCGCGGCACGAAGCCGTTGCGGGATGCGTTGAGCTTCTGATAGAACCTACGCGTTTCCTGAGACCGGCACAGCTGTTCTATCTCCTCGCACTCCGTCTCCTCCAGGCGGCGTTTTTTCTCCCGAAAGAGGCGGGTCTGCTGTTGCCGTTTCCGTTTATAGCGTTCCACGTTCTGCCGGGTCCCTTGCTGCAGCATGACCGCCCGCGCTGCATTCTTCTCCTTCAAAACCTCCTGGCACTCCTCGTCGAACCAATCGTTCCGTCGACTCCGTCCCACGTACCCGACGTTGCTCTCAGCTGCATCGTTGATGGCTGCTTTTACTGTTCTCCAGCAGTCCTCAGTGGTCAGAGTAATTCATAACTGTAAGGGATTGAAAGCCATACCACACACACTATTTTTTTTTTCGTTGAAATCAGCAATGTTTTGTTGAAATTCGTTGAGCTGATATTTCCAGTAAATCAAATTGCTGAGTTTTAGTAGAAACCTGTTAATTTTTCAGCGTTCTGCATTGAAGATCAGCAATTCGATTCACTAAAAATGTCAGCTCGACAAATTTCATCAAAAATTATCCGATTTCAGCAAACAATTATTTGGTGTGCAATTATGAATCACAGATAAGACGATTCCGAAGGAAATGCAAAAACGTATGCTTTCACTAACATACCTTTCGTACAGCGCCACCTTGATTATAAATCACTAGTGGTCCCGGCAAACTTCGTCTTGCCATCAAGTAGGCTGTTGGAAAACGCTATGGATCGTCCCATACAAAACGACAGTTCCGTTCACTTTTGTTTGTACAACATTCCTGGCGAATGTTCTGGAATTTTTATACACACAAACACGTCGGAGCCCCTGACGAACAAAGCGGAGGAAGAATCATTCAAATCCGTGGACCCGTTCGTAAGCCATTTCGTGACATACAAACACCATTCCATTTTTATTTATATAGATTATTCCGGAAAATGACCCTTAACTGATCCATAACTGTGGGGTGACTGTTCGTCTCCTTTGGGACGGTGTCAGCTGTTTTTGTTCTAGGAACACTATCACAGTTTTTCCTAGCTTATGTTTCCATTGTGCATTGAACGCAGATACAATCAATCTTATGTCGTTTTCTTTTTTAGGAACTGGGTCGGTGATTACTTCGGTCGAACCTCAATCGGGTTGGGGTTGAAACTGTGATTCAGAACGAGTTGCGCCAATTCCAACATAGGTTCAAAAACGAATTCGACATTACAAAGGTTATAAACAGTTTTTCCTTCTAAGTTCCGTTGGTACGTGGCTAGCCACGTAGGGTACGCTAGTTTTTAATTGTTTAAACAATAATTCAAACAATATATTATAATAATACAAAATTGAGGTGTGGACAATACCTCAACAACTGAACAATACGTAGGGTTACGGTCTTAATTTGAACCTTTTATTATTTATTTATTTGTACAGCGTAATAAGTCAATGATCATGCCAAAATGATGAGACAAATTTCCTCTATGAGAGAAAAATACGTCGAAAATAATTCAATTGTAAAGTACTATTTTTTTTTTCAATATTTTGGACCCTTAAAGTATATCCAGCTTTTCAAAAGAGCTAATGGCTGCCGCAAACAGGCTCACTTTCTGGTAGGGTTCGTTCGATTTGACGTTTAGCTTGGGTCTTTTTAAGGCTCAAGAATCCATCATTCAATCATCAAAATTTGAAAACCAGTTTTTTTGTTCAAATTTCAATCAATCCTTATGAAAATCTATCATCGTATTTCAGATAGCAAGTGCAATGCAATGATAGATTTTCTTGAGCATTGCTTCAATTTTGAGCAAAAAAACTGGTTTTGAAAATTTGTAAAACGATGATGGTTATTTTCCTCTTAAATTGAGCGGACCCAAGCCAAACGTCAAATCGAATGAACCCTACCAGAAAGCGAGCCTATTTGCGGCAGCCATTAGCGCTCGTAAAAAGCTGGATATGGACCCCCAGCATTTACATTCGATTGAAGACTAATCCTGTGATAGGGTAGATCGTCAATGATTGCATGGTTATGGCTGCAGCGTCAGTTATTCGGCTTTCAAAATATGTCAGAATCTCTAAAACCTATCAGAATTACGTAAAAACCTGCAGATATATTAAGCAATCGTCGATGCTTGTGCTTTCAATTCGAATTGAGCTTGAGCTTGAGCTTGATTGGCCGCCCGTGGATGCACTCCAGTATCGCCAGATCAGCTGCACTTACACAAGGAACCAACCGAATGACTGCTTGGGACTAACAGGCATCCTCAGTGTATAAGTGCTGGTGATCTTCTATTTTTTAGGCAACAATGGCACCTGCCACGTCAGAATGCAGACCAAAGAGGGGAAGGGGGAGGAATTGATGATGCATTGAACTGGCTCCCACGTAGACCGTATATTCCACTGCATCCACGCCAGTTCATGCGGGAGTGTATGGATTGGGGGAAAGGCATGGCAGAGAGGTTTGCTTTTGTGGTTAGCAGACTGCCTATGTATCAGGCGTAAGAAAGGCGTGCGCGTGGAAGTAGGAAGCGTTAGGGAAACGGTTTCTTGTCCGTCTCTGGTTCTAGCGTTTGCTATGAACGAATAGTTTGAGTGTGATATATTTAGAATGAAAGATAGAAGCAAGTGAGAGATATACAACTACAAAGTACGAGGAAAGGGACGGGCCTGGGATTGAACCCATGACCTTCTGCATATGAAGCAGAAGCGGTAGCCATCAGACCACCAACCCCGTCTCGTCGATGCTTGTGCTTTTAATTCGAATTGATTGATTTTTTCCCATATTCATGAATCCTTGTCAAAACCCAATTATTGCACACTTCGTTCTATTTATTACTACACGTCGTGTTCGCGTCGTAGTGAAAAAGTGCCGCGATCGCTCAGTAGTGTTTGATTTATTGATCGCGTCGCGTGCTCTTGTGTGTGTGAGCGATGAACACTTATTCGGCGTACGGCGAATTAGTTCGCAAATCCGGTTAGGCGTGGTTATATCATGGATCGCATCACCAAACATTGGTGACTTCCAGATCTAATCCTTATCCCACTAACCCAATATCCTTTCCATGACAACTGTGGAGATGCAGAGGTATACTCGGTCTCTAGTAACAACGGTTGTTCTAACTAACATTCCTTCCCTTCCCCGATGACCTAAGGACGTGGCAGGCGCCGTTATTGACTTTTAAAATTTGAGCTCTCGATTTGTGCACATTGATAATGGTAACCTAATCCCGAGCCCCATTCATTAAATCTCCGTGCAACTTCGATTGTTCTGGTCAATCACGGAGTAGAAACTACGAATTGTACGGTCATCTATGCTCATGCTCATACTCATGCATGTAATAATGGGCATTGCACATCTCGTGGCGTTTTTTTCATATTAAATAAGTTAGGCTGCAGCTGCTGGTGGTGCGCCAATTACTGAACGCTTTAATATTTACAATGGAAAACTAAGTTTTTCAAGAAAGCTGTCCTCATATTATGAAATCATAATATAACTATCCATTTTGGTGAAAAAAGCAATGAAATCCATTTAGATTTGACTTCTTTATAAGCTATTCTATTACGGGGAATATTTGCCTCATGACGTAACAATTTGGGTGCTACTTGAAGCGCACTGCATGCAATAGTTTGATACCACTTCAAATAAATCGTTTTTAACTTTTCCATGAGAAACCAGTATGAATTATAATTTAACATTAAAATTTGGTTTTCAAAACAACGCCGTCTACGTAATATTTTCGGAATATTGGCAAGTATGCAATAATTGTGAATCTACCCTACTATATGTTTAATATGCTTACATAAAGTCAAATCAATCAATTGGCAATGGAAAACCGATGAAATCTTACGCTTCCAGCCAAGAATTTTGAAAAAAATGGATGTATTCAAAAATATCTGACGGCTTCAATTCCTGTGTGTAACATGTTGTAACGGTTGCATGGATGAACCGTTACAACATCAAAATCTTTAGTACAGAAAGCATACACCTAGCATAGACTAAATTGAATTGTAATTGTAATTTAAAAAAAAAATGGCAAGTTCGTTCCGATATACTTTTTAGAAGTGTGTGTTTTTCATCTAAAGCAGGAATCGAGTAATTTCCATCATTTATCTAAAGCAATTGCATATTGGCAGGGTCTTTATCTCTTTCCAGAGTGCGAGGAATGGCGCTTCAGCTTAAGCTCTTGAGCCAGGCCACAAGGGAGAAATACCTGTGTTTCATCCCAAGATGAGATCTAGTTGGCGACTATTAATCATAGCAAACATAGATTAGTTGATTTGTTAGATAAATTTCCAAGTTTGTCTCTTGTCAAGATTAGAAGTTTTATTCAACCAAGAGTGAAACACCCGGTCTACGGCCATTCACCATCCAAGAGGTTTTGGGCAAAGTACAAGATTTTGCAAAAGTACAAGATGGATCTGGAATCGCGGAACTGACGAACAAAAACTACGAAACCGGGAAGCTTGAAGTTGAGTTCCTGCTGGTGCGAGAAAGCCTTTGGAAGTACATCGTTCCCGCAGTGAAGCCGGAAGAGGCTGAAAACAGAGCGAACGTGGCAGAGCTGGCTGCTTGGGATGAAGGTGACCAAAAAGCACGTGCGATCATCGGGCTGCTGCAAACCAGGTCTCAACACGGCCATATTCGGGCTACGCGGACCGCCAAGGATGAGTGGGAGAACCTTCGGAAGCAACACGAGAAGAAGTCGTTGTCGAAAGTACATCTCATGAAGCGGATTTGCTATCCCAAGTTCCAAGAAGGTGACGATATTGATGAGCACCTGGCCGAATTCAAAAACTCTGTTGAAGAAGTTGGCCAACGCTGGTACGAAGCTCGATGATGACTTACATGTAGTTTTAGTTTTTCGCAGTTTACCTAACACATTCGATGCGCTGACCTCCACTTTCGAGAAGCGGTCGGATGACGAGCTTACGCTGGCGCTCGAACGAGGTCCAAAACCGTCTTGTGGATGGCCACAAGAAGCGGGATTGTGCTTTGTGGCTGAAACAGAACCGTGGTGAAAATTCTGGAAGTCAACAAGCGGTTACCATCGACACCAAGAAGGTTGCTAGGCAACATGCAAAAGCAAGGAAGGCTGCGTCGAGTGAAATATATTTTTTTGTTCAGCGCACGAGAAGAACCAGCGATGAATTGGATTGTGGACTGCGGTGCGAGCCAATCGTGAATTTTTCGTTTGTGTTGAGAACCCTCGTGAAGGTACACCGAGCTGTGTGACGATAGCTGATGGGAAGAAGGCAGCAGTGAAAGGTGTTGGCAACTGCCAAACTCACGCGCGAACCAGTGAAGAAAAACAGATTGTGCTGACCGGAATGCTGTACGTCCCGGATCTGGACATGAACCTTGTCTCAGTTGGGAAAGCTTGTCTAGAAAGGTGCTGACGTGAAGTTCAACGAAAGTGGATGTAAGATTGCCAGT
The DNA here is from genome assembly GCF_002204515.2 of Aedes aegypti. NCBI lineage: Eukaryota > Metazoa > Arthropoda > Insecta > Diptera > Culicidae > Aedes > Aedes aegypti. The sequence goes on from NC_035109.1 coordinate 380,354,340, forward strand.
GGTGATCGAATCGCTGGTGTGGCGAGGCGAAGCGACGGTTTCTACCATCTGTAAATGGTGGAGCATGTGAGTGTTGTGAACGAGCGTTGTGAATCGAAAAGCTGTCTGCATGATTGGCATCGCAAACTCGGTCATCGGGACATGAAGACAATTCAGGAGCTGGGAGAACCGACAACTAACAACAGGTATAAGCATCAAGAAATGCGGATGAAACGTGTATCCAAGGTAAAGATGGCACGGCTACAATTCACGAAGAAGGCAGAGAAAAAAACCAGTGCTGTGATGGATCTGGTTTACAGTGATCTGAGTGGACCAATGCGCATCGTGACACCGGGTGGTCGTCGGTTTTTCTTGACCCTCACCGATAACCACAGCCGGTATACAACGGTGTATCAGTTGAAGAGGATACCCGAAACGTTTGATACAATCCAGAACTACAGGCAGTAGATAAAGACACAGTTTGGCAAACCGCCGAAAGTGTTGAGATCCGATCAAGGAGGTGAATACCGTGGCTCCAATTTGATGGCTTTCCTGAAGCGTGAAGGCATCAAACAATAATCACAGCAGCATACTCGCCGCAACAAACGGGATCGCCGAGAAAGAACCGTTCGCTGGTGGACATGGACGAGAAGAATGCAGCGCAGAGTGCATATAAACAGAAAGTAAAGACAGCAAACCCATCTGTTCCGGGATAACAAGCGCCGCATGTGAGAGTTGGAATGCGAAGAAATGGATCGTTTTCAAGAAACGAGTAAGTTCTACAAGAAATCAATGCATCCCGCAAAGGCTTTGTTCCGCGAGCCGAAAAGTGATGGGATAATGATGGAGGTATTTTGGACGGACGAACGTGAGTTGATTGAAAGATGGAATCAGCACTATGGAACGACACCTGAATGGCGCTGAGGCGGAAGGCCAAGGCAGCAGGAGAAAATCAGACCCGTTAAAAACACGCCAAGGACTTCGACAAGGCGATGGTCTTTCCTGCTCCCTGTTCAATATTGCGCTAGGTGTTATGAAACGGTCGGACTTCAATATGCGGGACATGATCTTCAATAAATACAGGTAGTCAATCTGTTTCGCTGACGACGTAGACATTGTCGGAATAACGTTACAGGTGGTTGCTGAGCAGCATACCAGACTGAAACGTAAAGCAGAACGGGTTGAATTGTAGGTAATTACGTCGAAGACGAAATAACTGATAATAAATCTTTGAGCTGTTTTAGTAGCATACCTATACCCTGAGACGAGACTCGCGGAGACGGTCTTCTTTTTCTGCGATTGCTGAGTTTTTCTCTTGTTCCCCTCATTATTTACATCAGTCTTGAGCAAGCCGTTCAAGCTCTCACACGACCATCGCAGCAAAAAACTACTGCGTTTGAATCACACCGAAGCATAAACGGCATTTTGAGTGAAATTTCATGCAAGCAAGCGTAGCAGACATTATAAATAACTTGTCTTGTGTTTAGATTTATCAGCGTCTTTGGAAAAACTGCTCCACTTATTAAGGTTTTTAATAATAATTTATTTTGAATACAATACTTTTAACTTTTTCACAACGGGCTGCATTTGACGTTTTCGTGACAGCGAAATCTGGGCTGCATATGACGTTGATTTTTTTCCTCTTCGCGAGTCTCTCCTCAGCCTATACCTACCTTCATACGCCAGGTCCTCTTCCACTGCGTACAGCCAGCGTATTCGTGGTCTTCCCCGAAGCCGCCGACCTCTACCTGGTTCCCTGCTGAATATTATTTTCGCAATTCTTTCTTCCTACATTCGCACTAAGTGACCAGCCCACTGAAGTCTGCCGTATTTTACACGCTTGATAATATTTGCATCTTTGTACACTTGATATAACTCGTGATTCATGCGTCTGCGCCACACACCATTTTCGAGTTTCCCACCGAGTATTGTCCGCAGCACTTTACGCTCGAAAAACACCGAGACCTTTCCGGTCTGCCTCTTTCAACGTTCACGCTTCGTGCCCGTAGAGAGCCACCGGAAGAATCAATGTTTTATACAGGGCGAATTTTGTTTCCGTTTGCATGCTGCGGGACCTAAGCTGGTTACGTTGTCCGTAAAAGCCCTATTCGCAGCCGCAACACGTCTTTTCACTTCGCGGGAAACGTCGTTGTCACATGTCACAAGTGTTCCAAGGTAAACAAATTCTTCAACACCTTCAAACACATCCCCATCAAACACTACCTCAGCACCTACACCACCATGCCTGACTCTATCTCTACCTGCAATAATGTACTCCGTTTTGGTAGAATAATGGTCAGGCCTATTCCTCGCTGTCTCCCTCTTCAGAGGCACGAAGGCCTCCTCCACTGACCTGCGATCGATTCCAATCAGGTCTATATTCGTCCGCAAAGCCAAGGAGCATGTGCGACCTTGTGATAATAGTGTCATTTCTCTGCACGTCAGATCTCCTAATAGCACCCTCGGAGTGCAATGTTGAACAGTAAATTCAAAAGTGCGTCTCCCTGCTTCAATCCGTCTAACGTCACGAACGAGGTTGACACCTCGTCTGCGATCCGAAACACTTGATTTCGAACCATCCAGCGTAGCACGTATCAGCCTAATTAGTTTCGCCGGAAAACCATTTTCATACATTATCTGCCAAAGCTCATTTCTTTTCACTGAGCCGTACGCCGCCTTGAAATCAATAAACAGATGGTGAGTCTGCAAGTTATTACTCCCGAATTTATATAGGATCATTCGGCAAGCTAAACATCTGGTCCGTTGTCGAACGGCCCTCACGAAAACCAGCTTGGTATTCGCCGACGAAGGACTCCTCGAGCGGTCTCAGTTTGTTAAACAGGATGCGCGACAGAATTTTTGTACGCCGAATTCAGCAGAGTAATTCCTCTGTAGTAGATAGGCGCGGATGAGGCCATCCAAACAGCCGGTGGGCAATTCTTCGTCCTCCCATACCTTCAGAAGTACTCGGTGGATCGACTGGTAAAGCTGCTCACTTCCGTGCTTGAGAAGCTCGACCGGGATCTCGTCCTTCCCAGCAGCCTTACAGTTCTTCAGCTCGCTGATAGCCTTTTTAACCTCTGCTATGGTCGGATGGGTCCACAGCTTGGTCGTCATCATCTATGTTCATCCTGTTCCTCGCTACATTTCCATTCTCACCGTTCAAAGTGCTCCTTCCACCTGGCAGCCACCGCCGTTTTATCGGTTAGCAAATTCCCTTCTCGGGTCATTTGCACATGGCGGACACTGGTACGGTATTGTGTGCGCGCACCATTGACCGTTGCATAAAATCTCCGCATATCATTCCGGCTCATGCTTTCTTGAGCGTCAGCTACCATACTTTCTTCGTGCTGCCTTTTCTTTCTGCGTTGATTCGCTTTTTTTCGGCTCTCGCTGCCCTGTTCCGCTCTCTGTTCTGTCGAGTACCGGCCACAAGCATACGGCTTCTGGTGACATTCTTCATGTCTGTCACCCTCTGGCACTCTTCATCGAACCAGTCGTTTCGTCTTCGTCGTTCACCAGTGACGATCACTTCTCGCGCCGTTGTTGTCACAGCTTCGTGGATAGGGGTCCAACAGGGCTGTCGACGTCTTCCAGCAACGTTGATTCTTCCCCAACTGTTCGTTCCTACCTATAAGTAGATGAAAAAAAGAGTTTAGTAACTATACCATTTAATTCCACTAGAATTTGTATCCTTTGACAGATACGCGTATTTGGACCTCAACTGTAAGGGCCGTCTTCACTAGACTCGACTTAAGTGCACGGACACTGAAGACGGCCTTACAGTTGAGGTCGAAATACTCGTATCTGTTCAAAGGATACAAACTCTAGTGGAATTAAATGGTATATACTAAAATTATTTTTTTCATCTATGAAATAACTGCTGGCTTGAGGAGACGTGTGATGATCGCCGGAGAGGAGTTCGAGGTGGTGGACGAATTTATCTAGCTCGGATCATTGGTAACGTCGGATAACAACTGCAGCATTGAAATTCAAAGAAATAAATTCCTCTAACCTGCAAGCGCTAGGAGTTTTTTGAACCGATGTGTGCTTAGGACGATCTTCGGTAGATTATGTGAGAACGGCGTATGGAGGAGAACAATGAATTACGAGCATGCGCAACTCTAAGGTGAACCCAGTATTCAGATAGTCGCCAGAGCTGGAATGGTACGACAGGCGGGATACGTTGTGACGGCAATGCCGACAGCTGTCCCGTAAAAATGATAAATATGTACAGTATTGGACAAAACATTTTGCCAACTTTTTCGATTTTCCATACAAAATGACCAACTTTGGTAAACTAGATCTCAGTTATTTATGGACCGATTCGAATGAAACTTTCACAGAACATCAGATATAACTTGAATTTTAACATAGATTTTTGAATAATGTTTTCAATCACGAGTTTATAAGTTAATAACAGTTTTGACTAAAGTGTAATTTTTGACGAAAAATTCATAAAAATTCATAACTTTTTATCTCGAAATAGCTCTACACGAAAACTGTCTTCAACAAACTTATTGGTCTCGTTAAAAATCTAAAACTTGCTGAAGATACCATGAAAGCTATTCCTTCAATATGTTTAGTTATGTCAATTATAAAAAATCATCAAAAAAATTGACTTTAGTCAAAACCGTTACTGCTTTTCAACTTGTGATTGGCAAAATCACTCAAAAATACATTGTTTAAAAATTCAAGTTATGTAAATGAACATTTCATTCAGATCAGGTCCATAAAATAACTGAGATATAGTTTATCAAAGTGGTCATTTGTATGGAAAATCGAAAAAGTTGCAAATGTTTCGTCCAATACTGTATTTAAATCGAATCCGGCCGGTATAAGACGAGGAGGGGCGCAACGAGTCAGGTGGTTTGACCAAGTGGAGCAGGATCTTGGAAGTGAGGGGCAAAGAGGGAGCAAAACTTCAAAATTTGCAACAGTCTTCTTCTTTTCTTCTTTCTGGCATTACGTCCCACTGGAACAAGAGCCTGCTTTCTCAGCTTAGTGTTCTTAAGAGCACCACAGTGTCAAGGTCAAAAAACTATCTTAAGATCAAAATTCCAAAGCTCGTCAAAAAATGGTTGAAATCAATAAGCCCTGTGAGATCCGATCATTCTGTTGCCATGGGGCTTTATCTGATATAATAAGGCATCAAAGTATACTAAATATGGCTGCCCGAAAAGTGCCGATTCAGGAGAAACTTGCTTTGAAAAATGGTCGAAAATTATAAAATTTTAACATAATTTCATTATATCTTGGAATGTGATGATTTCACAGCTTTGGTATATTTGGCAAATTTGTGTATTTTGTAATATATAAAATGTTGTAGAACATGTCATGCTCGTAAATTGCACATTGAGCATAGAAATGGTCAAAAAACTGATATTTATGGTAAAAATAGGGTTAAATTTAAAAATTTAACCCGTGAAAACGAAGTCAAAAATATCAAGTATGTTCAGCAAAGCCTGTTTGAAAATGGAAAAGAACTAAAACTTTGCTGAAGTAATGATCGCCCAAAAAAAATTTTTTTCGAAAAAATATGTTTGCTCGGGTGCCCTATTTAGTCTAATTTAAAAAATATTTTTTATTATTACTCGGGATGCTAATTCAAAACAATGTCCCGAAGACACCTATGGGCTAAAACGCCTCTAAGAGTGTTTGACCGTCAATTTTTAGTTTCGTCCCACTGTGGAGCACTTCCACAGTTATTAACTGAGAGCTTTGCCAATGACCATTTTTGCATGCGTATATCGTGTGGCAGGTACGAAGATACTTTATGCCCTGGGAAGTCGAGAAAATTTCCAACCCGAAAAGATCCTCGACCGGTGGGATTCGAACCCACGACCCTCAGCTTGGTCTTGCTGATTAGCTGCGCGTTTACCGCTACGGCTAACTGGGCCCCACAACAGCCTAGGGACATCAAAATAAAATGTAGTTTTTTTTTAAGAATAGTTGTAGGTAATACCTATTACCTACAAAATTAAAATTGAATTCCGTTGAAGTAGTTCCAGTAGCGTAGTTAGGGGGTGCGGTGGGGTGCGATCCGCACCGGGCCTCGAGTTTATAGGGGCCCCCAAGTTGTGATAAGAATTTCATTTAATATTATTTCTAGAAAACTTACACGTAAACAAGCTGATAAAAATTCAGTTTGAAGGTGACCTTGGTCGGCAATGTGTAGGGGCCCTATGATCAGTGTTATTAGTGATTAGAGTAGCCTAAAAACCTATTCAAAATTAATTCTCAATAACTTGGTTTAATTTTGTAATTCAGACGGATCTACCTAAATGTGCGGAGCATTGAAGGTATGTTACAGGCCGTATTATTTAACTAGTCGATTTTTTATTTCAATTATGGTTGAAAAAATAAATCAGTTACCATCTTCTGGACATAGTTTGTACACATTCAAGACTGGTAGTAGATCTCATTTTAGAAGTTTAGTCTCTATTTTAACGTTAGGTCTCTAAAGTCTCTAATTTAGGCAAAATGTTCTTTTAAATACCTATTTTCTTTCATTCTGCTTGCAGTAAATCTTTTCTTCAAGGGTTCCAGAGATACCTTCAGAGACTATTACGCAATTTTTTCACAGGATTCTCAGGAATTTCTTTTCAGATTCCTCGAGGAAAAACTTAAGGAACTTTTAAAAAGTTCTCTTCTAGTATACATCTGGGATCTCCTTCAGAAATGTTTCTATCGATTCCACCACCTCCGAAATCTCCCAAAAATCTTCCAGTGTTGTTTCAAGGGACGGGTTAAAAGATATTTTTTCGTAATTTGCTCCAGGAAATCCATGAGCACTACAACGCTTTTTCTTGATTATTTCGATATCACCAGTTGTAACTAAAGAAGCTCTTCCAAAGTTTTCCTACAGGAGCTATAATTGAGAAAAAAAACATTCTACAGTTTCTAAAATAAATTTATTTGGGGATTTTTCATGAAGATCTACGAGAATTCCTATATCAGTTTCCGCCAGTTATCTTTTCCAGGAATTTATATGGATTCCTTCACATGTTCTCTAGGAGCTGCTCCTAAAAATTCCTCTTGAGATTATCCAAGGATATAATTAATACTCTTCCCGGGATTCCTCTTCAAATTTGAACTGCGAAGGTCATGAAGCTCCTCCAAATGTCCAAAGATTTCATGTGAAATTACTCCTGCAGTTCATCCAAACAATTTCTTATGTATTTTTTCAAGTAAAATTTTTATGGCTACAAAAATCCTCTGAGGTTTCACACTTACAGCTACAATCAAAGGAGTAATTCTGAAGAAATTTTGTGGTTGAAATCTGAACAATTTATTGTTAAGAAAATATAGAAAATCCCTGGAGAAAATAATTGTTGAAATCTCGAAAAATATTGTAAGCGAGAATCGTGATAGAAGTTCTTAAGAAATAATTTCTTGAGCACATATGATTTTTTGAAAAATATTTTGAAATGATCTTTGAAGCAATTCATGATTGAATCTCTAGAGTAACTTCTATGGTGTCCCTTAAGAAAAAAGTACTACCGTAATCCGGGGTAACATTGATCAGCGGGGCAACATTGATCGGTATGATCCTTCTCGTAAAAAGTTCGAATTATCTTTTATTGATGAAATATTTTAAGATTATGAATAGTGCCTCTCTTTCTTACATTCATAAGCTAATGAAAATTGAGGGTTTTGCGAAAATTGCGTTTCGTTCATGCGTAAATTTGTCAACTTTTTGAATCAATGATTTTTATCATTAAGGATGGCATTACCGAAGATTCAAGTCTCACACGAGTTCTGCAAATGGTATAAGCAAGGAAAATGCGACTGTTACTTAAAATGGCATAGCTGAAAAACGATTCCGTTTGTCAAATCTTTAATAAATTTATTCAATCAAGCAACATTGATTAACTATCATTAAGAATACAGAATTTGCTCAGGAAATTGCCTACCTTTAGGCGTATTGCGCGGTTCAAAGTGTTTTTAATTTTTAAAATAACTCAAAAAGTAAATTACTTGTAAGAATTTGATCTTCATATTCGACTTCAAGAGCCATGATTTAAGTAAGCAACGGTATTTTCAATATTACCGAATTTGTTTACATGGGTGATCAATGTTACCCCCATATCAGCTAAATCCAAAAATCAATTTATTCTTGGTTTTGTGGGAAAAATATCAAGCATAATTCTTCATTCCGACGTATCTGCAAAAAATAAACAAACCAAGATTTGTTTTGCATGGGCTTGACAAACGCATAATCTACTTATTGAGCCTACAAAAGTATTCCTAAAACCATTTTTTCGATTTTTTGAAATAAATTTCAATTCTGCCCTATGTGCACTTTACTCAGTGTTTTTAATTTGGCTACATACACCCTACGTTTGCAAAGCGACTCAACTGTCAACACTGTTCATGCTAGCACATACACCGTACATATGCTCATAGTAAAGCGACCTATATGCAGAATCAAACATAAAATTTGAATCAGCAGATACGTCATACCGTTTCCGAATCACTAAACATGTTGGAAATCGAGAAATTGGGATTTCTACAGCTGCAGCTAGCTGACGCGTCGGCAAACTGATGTGGAACATTCGTTCGTATTCGGTTCTAGTCAATATTTCTTACCAATTTTCTCACAAGAACTGTTCTCCATCTACTTTTGTTACTCACGGCTCCGTCCGCGCTCCTGTTAGTCGAGTTGAAATTGGAAACATTCGGAAACCCAATATTCGTTGTAGTTAAAGGTAGAAACTGTCGAATTTACTAACTTTATTAGGTTTTATGGGAATTTGCAAACCGGTGTATGTGCAACTTCAAAATAATACTGGTGTATACGACGTGACGCATGTGAAAAACGAACTGTCAAACCGACGCATCAAGCAAGGTGTATGTATCAATCAAGGTATGGTATCGACGAATCATCATGGTGTATGTGAGTGGCCCAAAGCAAAAGGGTTTATTCGATAATTTCACCAGTTTTTCCATCCAATTCAAAATAAATCTGAATTGTTTAATAGTGGTTAGAAACAGTGTTCTTTTCTTCAACTTTTAGAAGACACAGCAATAGAAAAAATGTAAAACATTTTAAATAGGATTTAAAATGCTTTACAATATGTTGCATCGCATTTTTCTCGATTTCATGCAAATGTTAGATTACGCCGATTTGAAGAATTATGCTTGATATAAAACCTACGAAAACTCAAATGTTTGTATTTATTATCGCGTGTGCCACTATAGGAATACATGTGCCTATAGTAGCACTATTTCTAATTTCTGTTCCTATAGTAGCACTAGCATCACGGCGTCGGCAAAATACTTATCAAAACCGTATTTTTACAAAACTTTTATATTTTTCCTACAAAGTGTGGATCTTAAGCGTTCGTTTGATGTAAAAAAAAATTAATTCATCAATTATTTCTGAAGAAGTAGGCCTTGCTGAGCAAGCCATGAAATACTGACAAGCGCTAGTGGAGTTCATTACGAATCAAGCCTTCAAACTGTATAGACCATTCTCTCCTAATAAACGTTCTTTAGTTGTTTGAGATTGAGTCTTTCTCTTGGCCCATCCGCCCAGTCCTTAATATTACAATAGGTTATGGGCTCGTCAAAGGAAGGAATTTCGCAGCTGACCGGACCGAATTACGAGAATTGGCGCTTCCGGGTCAAGCTTCACATGGATGCAGTGGAAGTATCGTCCGTGTTGTCGGAACCAGCTCCGGCTGTAGGCGATGCAGGTCGTGCAAAATGGGAGCAAACGGACAGGAAGGCTAAATCGGTGCTGGTGGGATTCGTGGCGGATGAAATTCTTGAAGTTGTCCGGGAAAAGGAAACGGCGTCTGAAATGTGGAAGGCTCTGGAAGAAACCTTTGCGAAGCGGTCAGTTTCAAGCCAAACGTTGCTGAGGAAACAATTGGCCCGTTTACGTAAGAAGGAGGGAACTTCAATGCGAGCTCATTTCAATGTATTCGATGACCTTGTCCGGCAACTCAAGTCCGCAGGAGCCAAACTGGAGGAAGGTGATTTGGTATGTCAATTATTCTTAACCCTGCCCGATAGTTATGACCCCTTGGTGACGGCACTCAAGAATCTGGCGGAGAAGGACCTGAAGCTAGAGACAGTCAAGCAGCGGCTGCTGGCTGAAGAAAGCAAGCGTGAAGACCGTCTGGATGACTCGAGTGAAGACAACGGGGCAGCGTTCATTGGTGGCAAGAAGAAGAACCAGAAGAAGTTTACTGGCAAGTGCCATCGGTGTGGAAAACTTGGTCACATGAAGAAGGACTGTCGGTCAAAGAAGCTGGAAGGTAACGCAAATGCAGCAGTCGGCAGTAAGGCGGTCGCATTCATGGCAAACGGTGACCAGACGAAGTCTGAAGCAGGGAAGATCCACTTTTGCGTAGACTCGGGATGCAGTGATCATCTCGTGAATGATGCAAAACATCTGCGATCCATGCGGAAATTGAAGGATCCCTTCGTAATCGATGTAGCCAAGAATGATGTGACACTCGTCGGGAAGTTCGCAGGAGATATAAAAGGTATGTCCAACAAAGGAATTGAATTTCAGATAAAAAATGTTGTGCTCCTGCCGGATCTCCGAGAAAACCTGGAATCGATGTTCTATTCACTGGTCGTGGAGGTCAAGATCGTGCGGAGTTCAAGAAAAATGGAGAGCTTATTGGCGTGGCATACCTTCGCGGAAACTTGTACCAACTGGAATTGGATGTCGGATCTGTAGCTAATATCAGCGTGGCTGGGATGAGCAAGTTGTGGCATCGTCGTATGGGACATGCAAGTCAGCAAGCATTGAACACTCTCGTTAAGCATGAAATGGCCACTGGGTTTACGAAGAAGCTTGAAACAATTGGTTTTTGGGATACATGCGTGATGGCCAAGCAGTGCCGGGAATCATTCGATGGAGTTCGAGAACGTGCCACACGTCCACTGGAACGAGTTCATTCAGAAGTGTGTGGCCCTATTGATCCACCGGCCTGGGACGGATCGCGGTACTTCGTATCGTTCATAGACGACTGGACGCATTTTGCTGTAATCTATCCAATCAAGCGCAAGTCTGAGGTATACCGATGTTTTAAGGAGTATGAAGCGATGGCTACAACTCAATGGCAGACAAGAATATGCAAGTTTACTGTGGACCAAGGCCGGGAATTCTTTTCCAACGAACAAAGAAGCTACTACAAGAAGCGAGGCATTCAGGTACAACCCACAGTAGCTTATTCCCCTCAACAAAATGGAGTAGCTGAACGGTTCAACCGAACTTTGGTGGAGAAGGTAAGATCAATGCTCATTGATTCAAAAGCTCCGAAGAACCTGTGGTCAGAGGCGGCACCCACTGCGACGTACCTCCTGAACCGTTGTCCGACGGTGGCAGTGCCTGAAAACGTTACTCCTGCAGAAAGATGGACGAATGCAAAACCGAACCTTGACAAGATAAGGATTTTCGGATGCAAGGCCATGGCGTGGATCCCGAGCCAACAAAGGAAGAAATTGGACCCCAAAAGCCGTGAGACGGTGATGATTGGATACGCTCCAAACGGATACCGGCTTTGGGACAGAGCATCAAGAAAAATAATAATAGCGAGAGACGTGAAGTTCAACGAAGAATGTTTTCCATACGCAGAGCAAACTGATGAATCAAGTCAAGTTCCGTTGGTAGTCCCCACGCTATACGAGTCAGAGGGGGAGCTGTTGAATAATCCTGGTGAAGAGGAACCACATACTGATGTTGTCGATCATGAATCTGATGAAGAAACCATATTTGAAGAAGTTGAAGAGGAAGCAAATCCTGGGGCGCTCCCTTCGCAACATAGAGGTGACGGCTGTTCAGAGTCAAACACCAGGCGCAGCAAACGGGAGCGCAGGCTCCCAGGTAAGTTTTTCGATTTTTTAACTGGATTCAGAGCAATCTCTGCTGCTGACAATTCCGATTCTTCAGATCCGCCGTCCTCCTATGAGGAGATCGATGGACGCAATGATCGAGACTGTTGGTTGGCGGCTGTCCGGGACGAGCTGCGTTCGATGGATACCAACCAAGTGTGGCGACTAGTGAAGCGACCCTCCGGAGTGAAACCATTGCAGCCAAAATGGGTATTCTGCGTTAAAGAAGATGCTGATGGAAATGTCGTTAGGCATAAGGCAAGATTGGTCGTAAAGGGCTTTCTTCAAAAATCTGGCATCGATTATCAAGAAACCTATGCGCCGGTAGCCAAACTGACGACGATTCGAGCTGTGGCGCTGCAAAGAGGCATGGTTATACACCAAATGGATGTGCAGACGGCCTTCCTGCATGGTGAACTGCAAGAGACAATTTATATGGCAATACCCGAAGGTGTCGAAGCGGATGCTGAAACAGTCTGCCTGTTGAAAAAATCGTTATATGGTCTGAAACAAGCTCCGAAGTGCTGGAACGAGAAATTGAATCAGGTACTATTGAAGCTTGGGTTCAAGAGATCGAAGAATGACTATTGTGTATATACCCGCATCGACGAGAGGGGGAACGATGATGTCTACATTGTCATATACGTCGATGATTTGCTAATCATGGGAGTACGCGCCAAAACGGTGGACGATATCAAAAAGAAGTTATCCCAGTTCTTCAAGATGACTGATTGTGGTGAGTTACAACACTTCCTTGGGATGAAGATCGCCTATGACCGAGTATTGGGAACAATGTGCCTTTCGCAAGAAGCTAGTATTGAAAAAGTTTTGAAGAAATTCGGTATGGATGATTGTAATCCAACAAAAACTCCCATGGAGAAGGGGCTACAGCTGACACGAAGCAATACCGGAATGATTGGCGAACCGTATCGTGAACTTCTCGGAAGCTTAATGTATATAATGATGTCAACTCGACCGGATGTTTGTTTCCCAGTAGGATTTCTTGGACGTTTTCAGCAACAACCAGAACAGCAACACTGGACGGCCTTGAAACGAGTAGTACGATACATGAAAGGGACCAAGAACATATGTTTGGAATACTCTCGAAATAAGGAAGCGGAACCTTTGGTCGGATTTGCTGATGCGGACTGGGCAACGGATACAGTGGACAGAAAATCGGTGAGTGGATTCTTGTTCCAGGTTTATGGCAATACGATCTCCTGGTCAAGCAAGAAACAAACGACTGTGGCCACCTCGTCCAGTGAAGCCGAGTATATAGCGTTGAGCGCAGGTGTGGCAGAATCGATTTGGATATCTGGACTCTTAACTGATCTTGGAGTAAAGATGACGAAGCCTGTGACCATCTATGAGGACAACCGTGGTTGCATAGGGATGGCCCAAAACCTGGAGTGCAAACGGGCAAAGCATATTGATATTAAACATCATTTTATTCGCGACCACATTGCAGCCGGACGCATTCGGGTGGAACCGGTTTGCACAGACAGGCAGTTAGCAGATATTTTTACAAAAGCGTTGGACATTGCAAGATTTGAAAACCTACGACGAACCATTGGACTCCACAATCGAGAGGGGGTGAAGAAGTAGGCCTTGCTGAGCAAGCCATGAAATACTGACAAGCGCTAGTGGAGTTCATTACGAATCAAGCCTTCAAACTGTATAGACCATTCTCTCCTAATAAACGTTCTTTAGTTGTTTGAGATTGAGTCTTTCTCTTGGCCCATCCGCCCAGTCCTTAATATTACAATAATTTCGTATAATAAAAATAGTAGTGCTACTATAGGAACAATAGGTTTACTATAGGCGCAAGGGAGCTCAAATTTTAAGCAAAAATATTTTTTTCGATCATTTTTTGAGCAAAATCAAGATGCATATCAATTGTACTTAGATAAATAGGTCCTGACCTTCATGTCAAAAAATGTTTTTTAAAGATTTATAGCAAAACGGCCGTGAAAAGTCACTAGTGCGACTATAGGGGACTGTCCACTAAGGGAACACCGACCCTACTTAAATCTTTTGAAAACCAAAATACGGTATATAGTCACGAGTGGTGGGTGCCAGTACTTGTTTTAAAAATGTAAAACTTGCGACATTTGCATTTTCAAATGAAAAATTTAAGAAATATCCTAAAAACTGATCAATGTCACACCGGATTACGGTACGTTGAATTTTTGAAGGTCTGAAACGAAATCCTTAGGAACTCCGGAAAATCACAAAATGAGCTCCTGAAGAAATCATTGGAGTTCATTTGGTTATTTATTCTAAGCAAACCTTGGGCAAATTTATCTATCTTAAATGCATTTCTTCCAAAATTGAGGAATTGTGAAAACTTTCCTAGAATACTTAATTAAAGCTGTAATGAACCATTGCTTTTCAGCGCTACTTCACCAGTTTATATTTTCACTTCCATGTCAATTCACGGGAAGTCCTCGCGACGATTTAACCATTGATATCATCGATAATTTTCAATAAACTAATGAGTTTCTGGACAGGAATTAAGAAAAGAAGAACTGTAGGCTCATTAATTGACATTTTTGTCATTGGACTGCTACTAGAACATATCAACATAAGTTCCATCACTTTAGTCATCCCTCCCCTTGGTTATGCGACCTTGCCGCGATGGGAGGGCATAATCCATTAGCCCATATGATGGAAACCAAAGGCGTAACCTGTAGTGGTGGTATCACATTTTGGCACTTTTTGCTTAAAGCCGCGTCATAATTCATATGGCATAGACGCAATAATATCTCGGATGTGATCCAACGGACATTCTGCGTCATTGATAGAATTGATGCCCATTTCAAATAATTAATCTATTCGAAGTGGACATTAATACTATTGGTGACGTTCAGTTTGCCTTTTGCTAACCAGAATGATCCGTAGCCACTCTTACTATTAGCTAGCTAGATACATCGTTATCATATACGACGTAGGGAATACATAGGAACTCTTAGGAAAATGACTAGTAGATTCACTGAGTAGAAATAAGTGGCGACAATCTTATTTTAATATGGTTTTTACATTGCCATAATAAGAAATACCTCTTTTGTAACAGCGGTATAAATAATCTAATTCCAGCTTCATTTTCGCAAAATTTACAAGTAGAAAGTAGGCGTTGTGAAGCATTGCATTTGCCACCGAAAAGTGAATCATGTAGGAGACTGTAATAGAAGCCTAAGGTAACTTTACTCTTCAATATTCACTATAAAATGACTATGGAAAGTAAGACGCTGACAAGGGAAGGTCACGATGGTGTTACACGGGGTTTTCAACCAAACTATTTTTGTTAGATTCTACATGTCGAAATATGAAAAACCCCAAAGCCTTTCGGGTGATGGACCAGTGGTGTAGCCAGGAGGGTCTCTGAAAGGGTCTATTTTGTACGAATATAATATTATTGAGTCAATTGAAAATTTATCAAAAAGATTTTTCTCAGTATTCATTACGATAGTAATGAACAGAATTGACATTTATATATGTTTATAATGTATATTTATGCCATTGGCATAACTGACATGGAATATGAATAACAACAAAATTTGGTTTTATTAGAATAGTAAACCAAGCAAAAACCCATCCTGATTGCGCCTATGGCATGGAAAAATACATTTTAAACATACATTAATGTCAATTCTGTTCTCTACACCATAGTTTCCCAAACTGTGGGTCGCGACCCCCAGGGGGGTCGTGAGCTGGTCTCTGGTGGGTCGCGAAAAAATTCTTGATTTGTATTATTTTTCTTAGATTTTTTTCCTACATTTTCAAATGACTGCTCAAATCTAGGTAAATGGTTTGAAATCGTTCTCATTTATTTATTTCAGCACTTATTTTAGATTGCCTGACAATCATTAGGTACTGATGATCAAGACACTTGATGTTGCATTTGAAATTTTCTTGGAAAAATGTTAGAACATGGAAGCTGTCAATGATAGAGCACCCAGATGTCAGTTCAGTGCTAAATGCTCAAATTTTCAGCTCAGAAAAAATTGCTGAATATTGTTGATAAACAGAAAAACTCACAATTAATAACATTTTTTCGTGATTCCTGAATTTCTATGTAAAACTCATTTATGGGGAGCCGGATCTTGTTCTTGGCACTTAACTTCAATAGTTTTTTAAAGCTATTGTACTTTTATATGGTCACAATATGCGTCGTATTAAATTGTTTCTAATTGAAAATTTTCAGAAAATTGGTCCGCCCAAAAAAACCGCCCATGCCAAAGTGTACCAAGGAAGTGCACAAGTAGCTCTGCACTATATTTCCATCAAAAAAGTATTGTGGTGCAATATAATATTGCTATTTGAACAATATTGTTTGAATGAGAATTAGTGACATTGATATGTTAGCAACATCGTAAAATCTGTCATAAACGCGCTTGGTGTATGCCCTTGACCAAATACTGTATCCGACAAAGAAAGTTTTAGTCATTCCTTGCTTAGCGCTTGTACGAGTCGGTTGACTGATTCCCGGTCTCATCGCACGGCACTCTTGCAAAGTATTTTAGGCCTTTTTCTCCCACCGCCCGCGTGGGTTTTTGGTTCAATTTGTGCTCACAATCAATATTAAATTAGTGCAATTGTGTGCTTAGGCGATCGCGCTTCGCGAAGGAAGCGAGCTAGTGAAACTAGCATCGTTCCACCATAAGGAAAGTCATCACCAACTGCATCAACGGTGATTGATTTTTTTCTCCCCGCACCAAGAGCATCAACAAGGCAGAAGGCAAATCGGTCGTTCTGCTACCTACGGTGCGTGGACGAGCTGCTGTATACGGATAAGTATCAATTTGGATATCTATTGAATTGCTTTTACTTCTCCGAACAAACAGTGCTGAGTTCAAGGTTGTTTTCGCTTCTCCTCTGTCTCTCTCCCGGTGCGATTCTTTGACCGAATTGGGGAGTTGGGTACAAAATAGCCCACTGATTGGATAAGTTTTTTTTTTCTTTTTCTTTTTTTTTCTTTGTAATTTTGCTTTGCTCATTTAGGGGAGGTGTGTACAAAATAGTCCACTGATAGGTTAATTTTTTTTCTGCATATTTTTTTTTTGTTTTTTTTTATTATTATTATTTTTATTATTTTTTTTTTTTATTTGGTTGCGGTTGATTTTTATCCCGCATGGACGATTCGGATGGAGGCAATACGCCTCCAAAAGATCTCGTTGCTCGAACGCGGTTTTACCAACCGTCTTCGGCTGGGCCTTGGGTTGTCTATTTCCGGCGCAAAAATAAGATTTTGAATGTGCTCTCGATCTCTCGAGAGCTGACGCGTAAATATCCAGGGACCGTTATTCACCAAGTGAAGCAATCCAAGCTGCGTGTAACTGCACCTAGTTACAAAGCAGCGAACGAGATTGCTCAGCATGAGGCTTTTGCTGTGGAATACTTTACCTATATTCCGGCACGAGAAGTCGAGGTGGAAGGGAAAATCATCGACGCGAGTCTGACATGTGAAGACATTAAGACTGGCAAAGGTGTTTTTGATAACCGGTCAATTCCTGATGTGGCTATACTGGATTGCAAACAATTGCAATCAGTTTCCATGGAAGGAAATAAGAAAGTTTTTTCGCCGTCAGCCTCGTTTCGAGTGACTTTTCCTGGTTCCGTCCTCCCGAAATTTGTTTGCATTGATAGTGTTTTTTACCCAGTGCGTCTTTACGTGCCGAAGGTATTCAATTGTACCAACTGCAAGCAGCTTGGCCACAGTGCTAGCTTTTGCGACAACAAGCCCCGTTGTGGCAAATGCAACCAAGCTCATTCAGAAGATGCTTGCACACAGGAAGCTGAAAAATGCAGCTACTGTAGCAAGGATCTGCATGACTTGCAGAAATGCCCGGCATACAAAAAGCGCATTCGAAATGAGAGTCGCTCAATTGTGAAGCGCTCCAAGAAGACGTATGCGGAAATGGTGAAAGCTTTGAATCCGCCTGCAAAAGAGTCTTCATCAGCCATCCCAGTTGGTAACTCTTTTCAAGAGTTGTCTTCCGATGAAGCGAACGACGACGAAACCGATGGGGGAGATTCTTCGGAGGTACACGCACCCGGTAAAAGAAAGTCTCCATCTTCTCCGGGACTGCGCCGTAAGGTATTGAAATCTTCCCTCAGAAGTTTGCCTAATTCCAAAGGAGGTGGGGCAAATTTGAAAAACCCGAAGAAACAGGTCTTTGATGCTTCCGTTCCGTGTTGCAGCAAAGATCTGCCGCCCCCGCCTCCACAGATAAAATACACTTCGAAAAGAAGCTCTAGACAAGAAAGCAAAAGAAATGCTACTGAAGTCCCTCGCTCTTCCTCGAAAACTCCCCGGGCTAAGCGAGGACTGATAACTTTTACGGCCCTTGTGGATCGCATATGTAATGCTCTCGGAGTTTCAGACTCATTCAGAGGCATACTCGATCTTTTTCTCCCCGCAATAGAAGGATATCTCAGGGAATTGACTATCTCGTGGCCCCTCCTTGCTTCGATCATATCTTTCGATGGATAATTCATCGAGTGAGGTACAAGATATGATCACTGTGTTACAGTGGAACTGTCATAGTCTAAAACCTAAATTAGACACATTTAAGTTTTTGCTTCACAATTCAGATTGTGATATATTTGCACTTTGTGAAACATGGCTTTCTTCTGAAGATGATCTTAACTTCTACGATTTTAACATTATACGCCAGGATCGAGATGATAATTACGGGGGTGTGCTTTTAGGGATCAAAAAGTGCCATTCATTCTACAGAATCCCCATTCCGACTCATCCAGGCATAGAAATCGTTGCTTGCCAAATAAACGTAAAGGGTAAAGATCTTTGCGTAGCTTCTGTTTATATTCCTCCAAGAGTTTCAATAAACCGCCGTCATCTTTGGAATGCAGTCTCCATGCTGTCATCTCCAGTTTTAATACTGGGTGATATGAACTCACATGGTACTGGATGGGGCGAATGTTATGACGATTATAGAGCGGCTATTTTCTATGACTTATGCGACGATTTCAACTTGAACATTTTGAACACAGGTGAAGTGACACGTATTTCATCCGACGGCAAAGAAAGCCGCCTTGACCTGTCTCTGGGTTCAAGTTCACTATCATTCGATTGCATGTGGAAGGTTATCGATGATCCCCATGGTAGTGATCACTTGCCCATAATAACCTCTATCAAAAATAATTGTGAAAGGTCAGAACAGTCAATTCAGGTTCCTTTTGACCTCACTAGGAATATAGATTGGCAAAAATTTGCATCAGCGGTAACTTTCGGTATCGAATCATTCAACACTCTCCCACCGTTGGATGAGTATCGATTCCTAACAGAATTGATTTATAAAAGTGCATTAGAATCCCAAAAGCAACGAGTTCCAAGTGCATCCTTCAAAAGACGACCAGCCACACCTGGTTGGGATGATGAATGCACTCAGTTGTATCGAGAAAAATCTAATGCCTTTAAAGCTTTTCGTAGATATGGTACCTCAGAACTTTATTTAGAGTACTCGAAGCTCGAAAAAAGACTGAAGAATCTTATTAAAGCGAAGAAGCGTAGCTATTGGCGACGTTTCATCGATGGCCTCTCACGAGAAACTTCAATGACGACGCTTTGGAGAGTGGCTCGCAACATGCGAAACCGCTCATCCTCAAATGAGAGTGACGAATACTCCAATCGTTGGATATTCAACTTCGCAAAAAAGGTCTGTCCAGACTCAGTTCCAGCTCATCCGCCTTTTTGGGAAACCCAGAGAGACGATGCGTTGGACAGACCATTCACTATGCTGGAATTTTCTATGGCTCTTCTTTCATCAAACAACTCCTCTCCGGGACGCGATATGATTAAGTTCAATCTTCTTAAAAATCTCCCTGATATCGCTAAAAGACGGTTGCTTGACCTGTTCAACTCATTCATGAAACACAACATTGTTCCACCTGAATGGAGACAGGTCAAAGTAATAGCTATTCAAAAGCCTGGGAAACCAGCGTCTGATCATAATTCGTACCGCCCGATCGCTATGTTATCATGTTTAAGGAAATTGTTAGAAAAAATGATCCTATCCCGACTCGATCACTGGGTCGAATCAAACAACATGTTTTCCAGTACACAATTTGGCTTTCGCAAGGGCAAAGGAACAAACGATTGTTTAGCGTTGCTTTCATCAGATATTCAACTAGCCTTTGCAGACAAGGAGCAATTGGCTTCGGTTTTCTTGGACATTAAGGGCGCTTTTGATTCAGTTTCCATAGAAATATTGTCAGAAAGCCTGCACAATAGTGGACTACCTGGAATGTTAAATAATTTCTTGTACAATTTGTTGTCAGAAAAACACATGTGCTTCACTCTCGGTCAACTGACAACTTCCAGAATTAGCTATATGGGTCTTCCCCAAGGCTCATGTCTAAGTCCCTTGCTTTATAATTTTTATGTTAAAGATATTGACAACTGTTTGGAAGAACCATGCACGCTTAGACAACTTGCAGATGATGCTGTGGTCTCTATGAAGGGCCCACGAGCGGAAATCTTGCAAAGACCATTGCAAAATTCCCTTGATAATCTATCCACTTGGGCTAGAAATTTAGGGATCGAGTTTGCGCCGCAAAAAACTCAACTGGTTGTATTTTCTAGGAAGCGGAATCCAGCCCAACTAAAGCTTAAGCTATTGGGAACAGACATCGACCAGTCTTTGACTTCAAAATACCTTGGGGTCTGGTTTGATTCAAAAGGCACTTGGCGAACCCATACTAGGTATTTAACGGAAAAATGCCAACAAAGGATCAATTTTCTACGAACAATTACCGGAACATGGTGGGGTGCTCACCCGGAAGACCTCATAAAACTCTATAAAACAACAATTCTCTCTGTTCTAGAGTATGGCTCTTTCTGTTTTCTCTCAGCAGCAAACAGCCACCTTATTAAATTGGAACGAATTCAATATCGTTGTTTGCGTATCGCCTTAGGTTGTATGCATTCGACTCACAATGCGAGCCTGGAGGTGCTGGCAGGGGTTTTACCACTACAGAACCGATTCTGGGAGCTCTCGCTAAGAATACTTATTAAGTGTGGGGTGAGCAACACACTCGTTATCGAAAACTTCGAAGAAATGCTCAAACTGAATACTCGGTCAAAATTCATGAGAGTTTATCTCTACTACATGTCATCTGACATAAGTCTTCCATGTTATAACGCTCCACGTGTACACTTCACCAATGACAGTTCCTCTGTTGAATACGATCTGTCCATGAAACAAGCTATTCATGGAATCCCAGATCAACTTCGATGTATAACGATTCCACGTATTTTTAACGCAAAGTATCAGAATGTCGATTCCTACAGGAGATATTTCACTGACGGGTCCCGCATCAATGGATCCACTGGCTTCGGTGTCTTCAATGAAAACTCTTCCGCCTTCCGAAAACTTCAGGAACCTTGCACGGTTTATGTTGCTGAGCTGGCAGCAATCAACTTCGCTTTGGGGATGATCTCTAACATGCCCGCAGACCACTTCTTCATCTTTTCGGATAGCCTCAGTTCTATTGAGGCACTTCGATCGATGAAACCTGTAAAGCATGCATCTTACTTTCTTACAAAAATAAGAGAGCAGATGTGTGCACTGGTCGAAAGATCATATAAGATTACCTTTGTATGGGTCCCCTCACATTGCTTAATTTATGGCAATGAGAAGGCGGACTCTCTCGCAAAGGTGGGCGCTGAGGAAGGTGAGATTTATGATAGAAGAATTTCACACGATGAATTTTTTCATTTAGTACGTCAAAGTTCTCTTCACGGTTGGCAAAGCGATTGGCTAAATGGCCAACTGGGACGGTGGTTACACTCCATAATTCCTAAAGTTTCCTTGCGAGCGTGGTGGAAAGGTTTGGATGTAAGTCGAGATTTCATTCGCGTGATGTCAAGACTTATGTCCAACCATTACTCGCTAGGTACACATTTGCACAGAATTAACCTCGCGCTGAGCAATATTTGTAATAGGTGTGGTTCAGGTTATGATGACATCGATCATGTAGTTTGGAAATGCCCGGATATGGACGCCTCCAGAGCGCAACTTTTGGATACCCTTGCGGCCCGAGGTAGACAACCCTATGTTCCAGTTAGAGATGTGTTGGGCACCCGCGATCTTATTTATATGGTCGCAATTTACGATTTTCTTCGCTTGTCCAGTATAAAAGTTTAATTCTTCTGTGTTCTCTTCTCCAGTTTTTTTTTCTGTGTTTTGTCCCTTGTATGTTGGATTGAGGATCCTGGCCATCCGGCAGACGAATACCGGCAAGAAATTGGTACCAACGCCACTACACGTTAATCGCGATACCACGATATACCTCCCGGATGTGCTGCAGAAAACCCTAAACCCAATCCTCACCATGTCCTTCCTTCCAAAAAATGTGACCATTAACCTCGAGTTGCCACGAGTACCCTGGCTCCTTCCCATACTAATCTTAGTACAAAAAAGTGAATGATTTGTAAACAATACAAAAAATGAATTTCGGCTCCGTAAAGCGTTAAACGCGATTGAGCCTCAAATAAATGAACTAGAAAAAAAAAAAGAAAGTTTTAGCGGAAAACGAATTCCTAAACATTTTCCATTTGGTGGGTCGCGAGGAGTATGCCAGACGGCTTGGTGGGTCGCATACTCGAAAAGTTTGGGAACCTATGCTCTACACACTTAAATTATTTTACGAATTCCTGTGAAATCTCAACAGCTGAACAGTTCGGTAAAATAAATTACCGGAGTACGGTAAATGTTTACAGTATTCCGTAAAAATTCACCGGAATCCGTTAAATTCCGACGAAGTTACGGTGTTTTATTTCACCGAACTGTTCAGCTGTTGAGTTACGGTGAAATTCACCGTAACAGCTTAGTGTGTACCATCACAATAAATACGAAAAAAATATTTTTGTCGAATTTACAACTAGCCTAATAATATAATATACGTACAAAATTGCCCCTTTTAGATCCCCTCCTGGCTACACCACTGGTCCATCACCCGAAAGGCTTTGGCGTTTTTCATATTTCGACATGTAGAATCTAACAAAAATAGTCCGGTTGAGAACCCCGTGTAACACCATCGTGACCTTCCCTTGTGAGATCGATCATTAGGGTACACTTGCTAGTTTCGAAAAATTGTTGAACAGACAAGGAAAGCGACTTTTTTCGTTAAGGATATATGAACGTAATGACCAATAAACACTTTTAACAAATAAAATTAACTAGAACTACTACTAAACAGCCTAATTTTGTTAAAACTTGACGACAATTGACATTTAAGACTCTAATCTTACGTAAAAGACAGGAGTAATCAGAATAGCACTTGAATGACAAATTATTCAAAACCATTTCGACACTACTACACAACTATTTCAAACAAATTCTGATGGAGCTGCTGATTTTCACAATGCTTCCTTTTCTCAGAAGCAAGGGAATATGGGCACTTTTCAAAAACTACCACGTCACAATACTAATAAAAAAACAGTGTTCATGTGGGCGCCATTGCCTAGTCCGTCTGAGTATTGGTCCTGGTAGAGGGGAAACTTGGCAAAAGCCAGACCGGGGGTTCAGCCTTGACAAGTTAAGCTGTCAGGCAGCTCCAACTGAATACCATACAAAAAAAAAAAAAAAAAGTTTCTTCACTTTAGTCATAATTCTAAAAAACTAATCGTTCATTTTTTTTTTTTCAACAATCAGGGCCCCTAAATCGAACTCCGCATCGGGCCCCAAAAACCCTAGCTACGCCACTGAGTCGTTCAACCCTTAACAATAATTCTCATGGAGAAATTTCGGATAGAATAACTACTACCCTTGGTACTAAACTCAACAAAGTCGTTCATTCTTTCCTAAAAATAACGCACCAATTGCCCTGATCGTAATAACTATCCTCAACGCTGATTCCCACAATTTTCCCACACAATTCCGCCAGTTCGCCCTCCTCAAACACGTGGTAATATCTCAGAAAAGTTACCTTCGTTTCCTTCTCCTGCCGTTCGACGTCACGCAGCTTCCAGGGAACCAACACATCCTGGTGCCGGAACTGCGTCCGATTGGTGTGCACCGGCAACGTAGTGTCCCCTTCGATCGGCTCCGGAATCTTCTCCGGTCGGTTCTGCTGCGATGTTGGCTTATTGTTCTGTTTGTTCTGGCGGAGATAGCTGGATTTTTTGGCGTTGGCCTCCTGATTCTTGGCCCACACGTAGATCAGAGCCCTGCCTCCGGGACGCAGAATCCGACACATCTCCTGGATGGCTTGCATTCGACGTTCCAACGATGCCAGATGATGAATTACGGCAATGCAGATACAAGCATCGGCGCAGTTTGATTTGAAAGGTAACGCAAGGCAGTCACATTGCACCACGTTGAATCCCCTTTCGGTGCAAACCTTGAGAAGGCCATCGCTTCGGTCACATCCCAAACCAATGACGTGCGGATTGAGGCCCAGATACTTGCCATTGCCACATCCGACATCTACCAGCACAGATCCGGGATTAAGCGATTCAAGGAAATTGGCGATTCGCGGCCATGGCGAGTGTCTTGTTTCGCTAAAGTGTTTCGCTATTTCGTTGTAGACTTTGTGGACATTTTCCAACTCCAGCTGGGCAGCGTTCTCTTTGATCCGATCGGCTCTTTCCTTGGATTCCTGCTGGTAGGTATCACACAAGGAACTAAACTGACACCGACAAGGGCCATCGTTGAGCTTACGAAACGTAAACGACACTCTGAGCTCACGTTTCCGGATGGATAGACTACTGTTCAAGCGGACAGTGTCCATCTTACGAGGCGTGATACCATGGGTCCATCCCAGCCTGCTTTCACCGGTCATTACCAGCAGAGACCTTCTGGGAAGATCCACGTTCAAGTGTCTACCTTCTGTGTTCCGGAAATCCATCACGATATCGCTGCCCAGAGAAAGAGAAATTATCGGATCCTTAAACGCACTATGCGTATCAACGTGCGGAGGAATGCCCTGTCCCGGTTCGTACCGATTGACCGTCATCTGCTCCGGAACATGCCACCCGAGTTCCGGATGGAGCGCTTTCAGCTTCACCCACAGCTCGTCGCACACGGAAGGAATCCTCCGTTCCAAGGGTTTGCTGCGATCCACGTTGTTCGTCCCATATAGGAACTCGAAACCGAAGTGCTTTACGCTACGATGCTTCATACTACCGTTTGTTTCCTCTTCCTGGTCCCAATCGATCGCTCCCAAAAGTTTCCCTTCTAAGCTCTCGTCAACGAAATCCGTTATTAGCACCAGTCCCGGCGGAAGAGCGTACTCCTCTGATTCACAACCCCGTTCCGGAAGTGCCAAACAGTACGCCATCAGCAGGACGCATCCATCCTGCCCGAGGGCGCTTATTCCGTTCATAGCTTCGTAAGTCGTTTTCGATTCCTGGACTGATCCAAATCTAAGATAGCAGTACGACTTACCGGCTGGAAATACGATATCCTCCACGGTCGTCCCATGGCGAAGGATCTCGTCGAGGAGCACCTCCTGCTGGAGACCGGTGGACAATCCGGCGTTGCAGATTACTACGCACTGCAACCATTAGAGAATAAATTAGAAGTCAACAACTTTACATAGAGAAAATGTCGATACAAACCTCGGTCGGGAGATCGCTGAACTTGAGATCGATTTCACGTGATATCAGCAGCTGGCAGCGCTTGATTTTCTTGTGAATCTTCTTTTCGGCATTTTTGGAAAGCACCATGGTACAAATCTGTACAAATTACAAGATTGCACAGGGAAATGAACGAAACGTAAAAATATAACACTATTTTTCGGGTAAATTCAGCTGTTTTCTGTTTTGTTTGCTGTAAACAAAACAGACAAACACGTGCGCGAGAGGGCGAGAGAGGCGCATTTTGTCTCTCTGCACTCACTTTTTCTTCATCAACATCCACGCTAACGATTTTTGAAACAAATTTTCTTATACACGACGAAAATTAAATAAACGGAAAAAAATGCTACAACGAGAATCAGGCTATATCGACATCAGGCAAGGGGTGGATCACTTTTTCACTGTACATCTAATGTACATCAATTTGCATCAAATGCATTTTTTCGACATTCACATCAGCTTAGCACTGGCCCGTACTATTGTGCCGTGCTATAGCAACGTGTCATTGTTTGTTGTTGAAGGTTCGAAATAGTGTCACTAGGTTTTACTCTGCCTAATGAATTAAACTTTTTCCTGATTTTCTGCAATTAACAACAAATCTGTGCGCTTTTTTCAAAGGGGCGTAACTGACAAAAATAAACAAAATGAGTTAGCAGCAGAAATGCAATCTGCTTGTTACGTAGTTTTTGAAAATACCACGCAATTTCAAATCTATATAATGTTTCATTAATAAAACATAAAAAACAGATGGGCGCAATTGAACTTTGAGTGAAAATGTCTTAGAGTGATGTTTCGCCCTTTGTTTTGCATACCAAACCAACAGCAGCAAAAGGGCTAATCTGGGAAACCAGTTCATTTTTGGGCACTTGGCTTTTTGTGTGTCTATTTGCACCAAACATATTCAATAATTGATCCATAAACTGTATTAATGATAGTAAAGACCACTGTTTCAATAGACCATTTCCGTCAGACCTTACCCCCTATTTTTATATTTTTCTTCGAAAGACGATTATTTTTAATGATTATTGACGCTTTCAGATCTAATTTATATGCACTCCTGATTTTATTGTAAATTTTTGAAAATTCGAGAATTTACCACATTTTGAGTAGTGCGGCACAGTTGTTTCAACCCTGTGGGTAAACAAAGTGGAGATTTTCCCACAACTTTCAAAACCCCTGCGCTGAGTGTTTGTAGATATGACGAAATGTCAATGTCAAATCAAGCACACGAGACGACACGACAAAATGGAGAAATCTGAGAGAAATCTGAGGTCCGATGGGCAAGCTGCGTTGTAAATGAAGCCCATCCTTTACTATTGTACTTATAACAAAAACTTTTACCGGAAGACGACTGCTAATAGACCGTTTTAAGCTTAGCAAGTGATGGAATTCTCCTTGGAAGCATTTCTGCAACGCTGCGGAACGTTTTCTACAAGAGGGGCATATTGGCCGGTTTGTTTTGAAACGTCAAGAATTGGACCGTTTGCAGATAACGTCTTGTACTCGCTTTAGAAGCTACCTGGCAAGAGAAAGTTGCATGCAAAGCATGATTAACTAAGTAAATAACACTTTGACACCAAAAACTGTATAAGTAATGGATTTGCCACTGCGATAGAGCAGTTTTTCCTTAGGGGGGCCTATACCTGTTCACCCTACCGTTTGATATCTGCTGTTTATGTCGTCAAGCTGTTCCGGAACCATATGACCAATGGATTATACATACTTCCCCATTTTACCACTCTCGTAGGTCTCCCCGAAAAATCTGCAAACGGTCCAATTCTTGACGTTTCAAAACAAACCGGCCAATATGCCCCTCTTGTAGAAAACGTTCCGCAGCGTTGCAGAAATGCTTCCAAGGAGAATTCCATCACTTGCTAAGCTTAAAACGGTCTATTAGCCTAGGGGGACGACACCAATCAATTTCGATTCAATTTTACGCACTACAACACTCATTTGTTTTGAATTACCAAGTTAACTACAGATTATTTTCATTTTATCGGATATGGATTCATTTTTTTAATTTTATCCATTTTCAGCACATTTTTTTGATTTTGTGTTTTTAATTTTGTTGTCTTCCCACCAAAATGATAAAAAACGAAAAAATCTTAAATTAACCGAAAAATCTAATTAAAATGAACAAATCGATTCCAAAATCGCCCAATGAAACTTTCAAAGTGTCGACATTATTGACAGTTCTTTCACAAGTAAACAAAACCTGCTGTCTCGGCGGCCAGCATCTTTAGTACCAGAGAATATGATTATACTAAACAAATAAGCTGGAAGTGTCCCGCGGCAGAGTTCCGACTGGCAAAGACATGTAACCGCGCCAGTGGCTTGGTTCGGAGAACCCCCGCCCCCGTAGTCAAAGAATAGTTCCTCTCCGGGTGAGGGATTTTGGCATCGGTGAACAACCCAGGTTTTTGCCACTGGTTCTGACGTCCAGCTGTTTTCGGGGGCCGAATTGAACCAATCTATTGAGGCATGTTCCTTGGCACCCACAAGCCACGAAGCATTCGAAGATAATATCCGAATTGTGGGAGAGGACAAGTGCATTCC
Source organism: Aedes aegypti (assembly GCF_002204515.2). Taxonomy (NCBI): domain Eukaryota; kingdom Metazoa; phylum Arthropoda; class Insecta; order Diptera; family Culicidae; genus Aedes; species Aedes aegypti. The sequence continues at coordinate 380,382,334 of NC_035109.1, forward strand.
CTCTGGCGAACTAGTTCCCTCCCAATGCACATCTGTCTCGTTCCGTAAGGATGATTCCGGGGAACATTGGCAATGCGCGCCATAACCGTATTCTAGGTCCCTCATGAGATCCTTGAAAGCATCGCTTGAGTCGTCTTCTTGAGGTTGATTTTCGATCAGATATTCCACATCAGAATCGACATGCTGATAGTTATCCTCCGGCTCGATTGCCCTTCTTCCATCAATGATCTCCACCACCCCACATCCCCGATTGTACGGGTCTCTCATCCTCTTAACCCTAGTCATGGACATGGCACGATTCCCGAGATTGACTTAAAATTCGCTTACCCCGAGATATCTCAACTTGAGCCAGCCCTTCTCTGCGTTGAAGAACACGTCGTGCTGTTTGATTATCTCGCCCTCGGAACCGATCAGCTGTTTGGCAATGGCCACCTTTCGCTAGAACGCTTCCGGACCGGCGATTTGGGCTTTTATTTCGATGTTGCGCGACGGAATGGATGCTTCCAGTGGGTTTCCCTCGGATAACATGGTAAGTGGGGTAATTTGGAGTTGAATTATTGATAGGACAAACATTTCAAAAGGGCACATCGACATTGGTAACAAACAAATTCTCTGATTTGTACCAGTATCATGAAAATCCTGTGAAATACACAAAATGTAATCCTGGAATCATGTGATGTAGGAATAAAAATCAGCGGTGCAGCCAGCATGGCCAACACGCTGAACTATGGCTGCCCCTATTTCGATTCTATCCTTTCTAATAATGTCCGGGCAGAAACGTTAAGCCAAAACTACGTCAGCAATATAAAAATCCATCATTATCGCGAACATGACAGTTTGCCTATATCATTGGAATAAAACACATTTTTTTTACGTTTTTCACTTTTTAATTTTACAAAAAGAATAAAGATACGAGTAAACCGTATATAATATAGCTGGTCATCGTCGGTCTCCTTCTTGGCCTGAAGTGTCTTTCTGCTATTGGTTGTAGCAATCACGGCCGTAGGAGGCAACCACGGTGTAGGAGTCAGAAGTGAAGCTAGAGCTGGCGGGGCGGGGACGATACTGTTGCTGGTGCTAACAGGGGCGATCTTCCACGGCCTGTTGTTGCCCTTTGTCGTTCAGGAAGTTGAGGTACTGGGTCAGACGGAGGACAGCAATCAACGTGACGACGTACTCTTTGTTATCTTCCTTTCGAAGGGATTTCAACTGCTTGTACACGGTGCGGTAGACGCGTCGGGCAACTTTGTTGGAAAGGCGTCCTACACTCTGAGCGGTGTGCAGGGCTGAATATTCTTAACCGAGATGGGAGCGTCATCATCATCGTCGCCTTCGCACTTCGGGAAGAGGTAGTCCAGTAAACACTCGGCCAGCTGAGCGGTGGTGTCCACGGCGCTCACGGCGATGCTTCCGTACTGGGAGGCCAGTACTTCGTTGGCTTTCTTCCGTGAGAGCTCTTTCAGGGAGGTGGCCTTTTGCTGGGAAGCCTGACGCAGTTCACACACTTTCTCGGTGTCAAACCGTGCCGAGGACCTTGGTATTTGCCTGATTGTAGATGTCCTGCAATTGTTCCTTGATGACTGGTGCACTCACCTCGAGGCGGTCAATGCCCTTGACCAGGGTTTGGTCGACCAGCTGGAGCAGGTGGTCGTACTTGTGCACCAGCGGGGTATGCTGGCACGGTGGACCACATCCTCGGCCGTTCCGGAGGCCCAGCTCAAAAGAGGATTGTAGTCTTTCATGTGTCCGTATACATTTTGCGTTTGCTGCCAAGTAACGCCCGTGCAGCTTGAGCATACGGTACCCGATGGGGCAACAGGCTCGACTGATCGTCTCCGGTCGAGCAGGATTCTCCATTTTCCTTCACTTTCTGATTCTTCTATTTCGATTTTCAGTAAAACTTACTTGAAACAATAAGTCGGACACTTTAGTCTTATCAATTCTTATCAATTTGAATATTAGTCACTCTGCGAAGTCCGGCAATCAAATTTTCTCCAACAGTAATTCGCGTCTACGAAGGTAATTACCACAGTTGACCCTATGCGTGAAGCTCCGATTATTTTACATGGCAAAGCATAGGAAGTCAATTTTCAAATGCTTCTAAAAAATTCAAAACACTTTTTAATTAAATTCTGTTAAGTGTACGGGGTTAGACTATTGATCAACTATAGAATCAGCAGCATATTGAGAAAAATATATAAAACTCAAAATTATATGCCTATAATGTAGCCCATCAAAAGTATATCAACATATACTGAAAAGATTTTAAATAACTATTGTAGTTAATTTTATATAAGCATTTGAAATTTCGCTTCCTATACCTTGCCGGGTAAAATTTTCGACGCTTCACGCATCGAGCAAACTTTTCCCAGATGGCAGCACCGTACCTTCGTACACTCGAATGCCGGTCACAAATCGCGACTACGAAGCTGCCGATGTTTTCTTTGGTTTTCTGTGAGAAAAACAAGGAGAGAGATATTTTTTGTTTTTTTTTTGCACGCACACGATGACAGTTCCTTATGAGGTTTTCCGTTGGTGCGAGTGGTTTGTAGAATCTCTTTTTGCTTCGTAGTAAAAAGTGGAACCGAAACAAAATAAACACCAAAATTTGACATTCGAGTTTTAGGGATGTCCATCGATTTTTGTCAATTCGATGAATTATTACAGATTTTAAGGGATTTTTTTGGATTTCATCGATTTTTGGTGATTTATTATCTATTTTATTTATTTCGTTGAAAAATTGACTAATATTAACATTTTTTGCCTAAAATGGGGATAACCTGCAAGTGTCGTACCCCTAGGACAAAAACTACCTTCAATGATCCATTGACTGTAGACAAATGATTAGCTAACCTGTGGAAATCGAATTTCCAACTATTTTGCCGTATTGCGAGCATCACAATAATACACAGCAAAGTATTATTGCATATCAAGCTACGACGTGGCGAGGAATGAAAATTCGGTTTTCTCACGTTGGTTACCATTTTCTAATGCAAAACAGATATTGAACAAATTGGGAATGTAATTATTCGGACTACAATATTTTGTTGACGTAAACTCGACCGTTATTCTCCGTTTATTACAAACTCAATTTCCATTTTCGATTTGAAATGTTTTGGATCCCCGCGGTTGTACTTTGCTGAACTTCCTTTTTGGACCTCTGAAAAAGTTGACGTAGTATGTTGGATCTCAACGATGGCGGTCATTTCGAGCTGCAATTTTTGTTGAAGAGCCTAGTCCACGGTGTGCCAGAAACCGTTATTAACACAAAAAATGTCCAAGAATTTGGCACCTACCATTCGAAAGATATAGTATTCAATAGAAATCCTTTATAAGAGAGATTCGCGGCAGCTGACATTTCTGTCAAAGTGTGAGCCAATCGAGCAGCGAGAGCTGTCAAAGTGTGAGCCAAACGAACATGCGTTATGTTTGTTTCGAACTTTTCTTGAGGAGTAATGTTATCCGCTTGAAATTATATCGGTAAAAGTAATTTTGCATGAAACAAAATAAAATGAAATATTTTTTTATTTTTTTTATTTTTGTCAATGCGATTTTTAGTTGTTGATTTTTTGGGCTGTTTATTAGTTTGAATATGTAGCTCAAAGATCTACATGGAGAAAAACGAAAATACTAGTTAGTGTACGAAATATTATTTTCTCAAAATAATATTCTTTTAATCTTTGAGAAGCTTATTATTTTATACCTTGTCAAGCTTATCCGTGATTTATTTTTTGTCGTGCTTATGTAGTGAAAGACGCTACCCTTGGGACTTTTCAAAATTTAATTTGATTTTGTTCGGTTCGGAATCAGAATCACATCGTGTTCCTAAGTATATCCTCGAAAAATTCGAGTTCAAGCAATTTATTTTACATTCGAGTGTTCAAAACCAGCATTCTATGTCGCAAGTGAAGCCCATAAAGAAAAACCAGAATGTGGAGAAAATAAATGCTCGCAGCGGATCAGCACTCAGCTCTTATCAGAGACGCCATCCCCAAAGGACATTTGTCTCAGAAAATTTGCCGCAGGAAGAGATTTTAAGCTCATAATGGGGTGAAATATGGAATTACGATCATGAAGGTATGTTCATTAATTAGAATCATATCGATGTTTCGTCATCATCCAAACTTTTGCAGATTATTTTGTAAAAGAGCTCCATTCCGGTCGCCGTAATCAAGTCGGAAACAATTGCGATTTTGATCGAAGCGGAACAGGTTGGAAGAAGCATTAATCATGAGTTGTAGAGACAGATTCACTAAGATATATTTATATGGAAATAAATAAGTTGCATGCGAAAATCGTTTTTCTTACATTTTCATTGACTTTGTTTACTGAAATTAAAGAAAAATGGCCTTTTAATTCATTGTGCATGATTTTAGAACTTTAAGCATTAAATGCATAATTCTCGAAAAATCATATACCATTATAAAAACCGTTTATACCAAGCAATGCTTAATACATTAAAATGCATGTGAATGAGTGAATAGACCGAATATGGTTTTAGAATGGTATTTAAGCTATCTAGTATATATTTTTTAAGCGTGTATAACGAAACAAAATATCTTTTGTAGCAATGAGGAAGTCATGTCCGTGTTACAATATTGTTCTCGACGCCGAGCAAAATCAGCACTTCTGGTCTGTTGCCAAATCTTTCCATTTTACTTCCGCTTATCTTTCTATAAAGGATCACTAGTATTCAAGCATCTTTCCTGTGAATTTTAAAATGTTTTAACGAGGGAATCGAAAGTTATCGTGATTTCAAGGTTTTGAGCTATTTTGGAAGGGATTTTTACATGCTTCACAATTTTCCCCACCAGTGCATCATTATTAATTAGTAAACTAGCCAAGCAACCATCAGCTTTGTATTAAGCAATCAAAACATATTGTGCTCTGCAAGATAAATCCACGTAATGCGATTATCTGAAAATGTCGATATACCGTCGCAGTGATAATGAAAATCACCAAATGTTTCAGATTTAGCCAAGTTGAAACATTTGCGTCCTTGAAGAACGAAAAAATCTTAGCCTACTTGAATTTTGACGTTGCGATTGAATTGCGCGCATATCTTCTGCGCGTTACCGCCGCCGCTGGATGTGGATTTAATATAAGCGCCGCAATATAATATCTAAGCATCTTCTCTGAAAGTTTGATATAATCTCATCGAGAAACTCAGAAGTTACAGTGATTAGTATATTTACCATTATTTCTATGAAGTTTAGATAAGAGCTTATTTATATGGCTTCGTTATATTAATGTACATTATTTACAAATAAAAATGGGTATAGGACTGACACTCGGTATTCAAAAGATATAGTAGTCAAGCATTTTCGTAGTAAGTTTGATAAAACTTTATCGAAAAACAACATAACTGGAGTACTTTGAAGTTTTGGACCTGTCTTTAAGATTTGTTTTTTCAGTCGTCTAAAATAATGTTCGCAAAACGCATTCTATCATTGCGACAAAAATTAACTCACCAGATTTATATTGAACTTGTATCGTTCTTTCAAGAAAGGCAGTGCTTCGTTACAGTATAAGCATGTTCATTTTTCATTTTGTTTCAATTTCGGCGTTTTGCTGGGCAGTGATTCGGTATGGCCCAAATAAGCATATTGGTAAATCTGAACAATTCGAAAGTGATTCCTTGTTGCTCAGTCGAGGATTGATTATCAACTGGTGAGACATTAGTGACAGCTATGTGAATCGTAAGGCGTCTTAAAGAAAATGATATACGGTAACTAAGTATAACTTACTTCGCAATTATGGTTTTCATTGAGCTAATATGAAATTCATAATAGCCTTATGATGTATGGTTTCATTAATGGAATGACTAATGAAAGCAATGAAAATCATAAGGCGCGCAATTTGTAAACATTTAATATGTTCACCTATATTTTTAATTATAATAGGGTCCTAAAGCCCTGTCCAAATTTTAGTGCCAAACGCTTAAGTTTAGGCCAAAAACACATGTTTACTCAATTTTATAATGTTTTCCGTTGGTTTAAGCCCAAAAACATTTTTTTTAGATTTTGTCACATCCTTTGGCTTGAACTCAAATTTTGGGTGTATTTTGTTTTGCGTGTCCCTTACGAAATGTCAGATAGGAACAATCCCAGTGGTCGAACTAAAACCCCTGTGGTGTTTTTGTCGACTAAGCGAACGTCAAACATGATCTTAAGTGTCAAGGTTCATTTATGGACCAAATTTTTAAATTAAAGTTTGAACATGATATAGCCATTATTTGAGCGGGAAAAATTGCTAAAGTAGTTACAGTAACATGCTTTTTCGTGTTATTAAATAAAAACAAGATTTCATTAATAATTTTAGGACCCAAATTGGGTAATTCCAAAGGTATGGAATTCATATTGACAATTCGAGTGACATTTAGAAGTTCGGCAGTCAAAACTTCGGCGTCGGCATTCTAATTTAGTGCTTCGCCGACGCATAAGGAATGCCTTTGTCGGTGTAGCACTTCGGTAGAATGCCGACACCGAACCAGGTCCGTCCCACTCAGGCTCAGATTGGGTACCACTTCTAGTACTGCATTCGGTCCCTCGGTAGTGCAAAAGGTTCCCAAGTTTGACAGATCGCAGTACACTTTTCACGGCATTCTAGATTACCTAATGAGCCATGAAATTTTGGGCAACTGCAAGGAACATAAAGGTCTTGAATTTGTCTTTGACCGAACTTCGGAGAACTTTTGTTGGTGATATTTCATTTCTCTTATTAACTTCGGTCTAAAGCAGGATGGAATTCGTTAATTAATTTGCCTGAGTGATCGATACTCACAGTTTTTTCATGTTGACAAATCTTCCAGTGTCTTGGCATGGGATGATGATGGTTAGAAAATCTTGCTGACGGTTAGAACGGTTAGAATCGGATTTTTGTGAAAATTCGTGGAAATGCAAAAAGAAAAAGAAGAAACCTGACGGATCATCTCGCATTTTGTTTTGATCTGCGTTTTCTTTCAATCTTAATTTGGGGAATGAAATAAGAATAGGCCTATTCAAATGACGTCTCAAATCAGCTGATCGGGAAGCACTTTGACATTTCTTCTATGAAAATGACAGGCCCGTGTTAGCACCGGTCCTCCTCCAGGAGGACCTCCACCGATGTAAACAAATGCATAGACGGATCTGTCAATGAGAATATATACTAAGGTGTGAAAGAAGAAGCAAAGGCTATGTATTAGTAAAGAGAAAAAACGTAAACAAAAATAACTACGTCACTAATTTACATGGCTTCTTATGGCAGCTCGCTCGCTTGTAGTAGTGAAACATTTTGCACCGTACACGGATGTCACGCACACTAAATGCTTCTTCCTCACCTCGGTATATATTCTCATTGCGGATCTGTCGCATGAAAAGGCCGTCGTCCACAAATGCAAGAGCTGTTCGTTTAGTTAAAAACAACCCCCCCGCGAAGTGACAGATAACACAATTTTCACGTACTTACTTTCAACGTAAACAATGGGGCCGTCCACCGCTGCCGGCACAATTTTTCACTATGGCAGATCGGAATTTTGTTTCGTTGTTGACGGGTGCAAAACAACGAATGGAATGAAATGAAATAAGGGCGAGTCTGGTATTTTCGTCTGCCAATGGAAATAAATTTAATAAAATCACCAAGTTTGAGCACTAAATGAACTTAAGAGCGTACCAATTCGTTCGGTGAAAAGATTAAATGACGTGTTAGTGCTTTGTTTTGCGGAAAAGTAATCTATAAGAAATTACTTACAATACAGCCTAACTGATTTGTGGATCGCTTTTATGCCCTCAAAAGAAAGCGCTGGCCGTAACATAAAATAAAACGTTGGCGTGGATGTCATTTTGTGTAAACATATTTAGATCGGAAAAAATCAACATGGAAATAAGACCGTGGATAAGTCCATTGGATGAACTATCCAGCTTTTTAAAAGCGGTAATGGCTGCCAAAAGTTAGCTTACTTTCTGGTAGGGATCCAACATATTGACGTTTGGCTTTGGTCCGGTCAATTGACTTGTCAATTTTGACACTTTAACGGGTCACGTAGATGCTTTCCACGTGTTCCAGTCAAGTGTCAAAATTCTTGGACTGAGTGGATAAGTCCATATCAAGCGACCCAAGTCAAACGTCAGATCACCAGATCCCTTTTTGTAAAAGTGGGCTAATTTTTGGTGATATTAGCGTTCGTAAAAGCGGGATACTTCATCCAATAAGCTTATCTGATTGAAACTTAGGTGGTGAGTATGAGTAAAAAAGTGTTCAAATCCGCAAAAGAAAATGTACTGCGAGTTGATATGATCTCAGATTGATTTCAAGCTTATAACTACAGTCGATTTCCCATAAACTAGTGATTATCGTAAATATCTAAGGGATGATTCAAATATTACGTAACGAAGAAATTTGCCAATTTAAACTCCCTCCCTCCCTGAAGTAACAGGTTTCATATGGAAAATTTCATTTTATTGTATGGACCGAAACACTACAAAATATCCCTTACCTCCCCTTGTTGTGTTACGTAATATTTGAACGATCCCTAACAAATTTGTCTTGCTTTGAATTGCCAAGTGGTCAAAAAATAATTTCGTAAGCAAAGGAACGGTTACTATAAGCAACTTACAGCATGCGGACCACATCACACCACTATTCAAAACTCGCTCGAGGGCCATACAAAATCTTCCCGATGACCATACAAATCCTTTTAGAGAATCGCTATTTGGTGATCACTCGTTAATAATGATGTTACAAATGCCAAACAAAAAATGTAAAACTTTTTTTATGTCCATCAAGCATAATTCTAGCTTACGCCCTATTTTGAGCACATTCCATGATTTCATTGAGTTTGACAGTACCACGGACCAAAATTTTTCGGTACATTGACGTTGTACTGCAGCTGTCATGATGCTCCCGGGTTGGTTAAAAAAGCCTTTCTCAGTTTCGTGTCCTCCGCTTAAAACCAAAAATTTAATGCAAAAAACCTAAAAATAATCCGAAAAGTGCAAACTGCTGCCGCCGGAAACTTTCTCTAATTATGCAGAACAACACGAAGAAAGGTAAGCAATTATTTTCAACTGATTCAGGCGGCATATGTAAAGCGATTCCCTTTCTAGCCAGCGTAACCGAAATCCTGAGCAATGTGCTGGACGTTTGCCACGGCGAAGGTCTCCTCGCCCCGGACGGAACGGTGGACTCCGATGTCGTCTTCCGTCGGTTTACCGCCGAAGTCTTCCGGCAGTATCGCCAGGATGTGCGGCTTCGGGAGTTCCAAGCGCTGATGGGTCGGTCCAGCTTCGTGACGGAAGCTATTCCAGACCAAAAACAGTACCGGATCAATGTGGAGAAGGTTTTAGCCGAACGGAAAAAGAAGGAACCTGTTGCGGAGAAGAAGGAAGCAGCTGAGAAAGGTAGGAGGGATTGGTTTCGATTCTGTAACATTCCCCAGAAATCCACTCACTAGAATTGCATTAAAATGATAATTGAGATTTTTTCTCAGAATGTATCATTCCCCAGGAAAACAAGGGGGTGGGAACAAAACAAGGTTCATTACATTGCAGGGCTGGTAGCCGGTCTCTATTTTCATGTGAGTCTTTAAAACTTTGGACGTTTTTGTAACTTGTCGAACCCGATAGAGTAGTTCAATCCCTTAATACCCAAGTGTCCTTAACATCCCATTTTCGGTACGGTTTCTGGGGAATGCTATAGAATCGACTTTTCGTTGATCTGAAAAAGTTGAAGGTATATTTCTTATCCACAGAAGCAGGAAATAGTAACCAGGAGAGGAAACCTTTCAACATGAATCCCTTCCTGTCCAGCCTTGAAGACTGTTGCTTAATTGATGATGAGACGTACCTGGAAAAGATTTCAACGGGTGTTGAAATGACCTATGCCATCACCGTCAGTCGTCCGATGGATCCGGGCCACTCAGCGCAAGGCTACAGCTGCCTAATTTGCCGGGAGAACTTCCGAAGCGCCATGGGCTACCTACATCACATTTCAACCCATGGTCAGACACTGACCATTCAGGAAAGTGCCATTCTTCGACGGACGAAAAGTGCCCTCAATGTGACGCTTCTCTACGACGAGTACCAGCTGATGTCCACCTTGAAGCTGGCCAATCCGGAGGGCAATCAAGTAATCGTCAACGGAGTCTACATCTACCACAAGCAGTTTGAGCTGTTTCCGATTGATTTGCAAGAAATCGTGTTGGAACCCGGAGAGTCTCGGGGGTTTTTGATCCAGAACCGCTTGCTGGTGAAGTCACCGGACAAGTATTCGCTGCTGATTACGTACCGTCGCGGCGGAGACCAGTGGGATCTGCTTGAGCAGCATTATCTGCGAGTTTACGAGGTCAAAGATTTTTCTCGGAACCAAGAAAGGTATGTTGGTCCAAGAATCTTTAACCCATTGACTTTAGAGACTTGGTCACTATTTTAAAGCAATTCTCCAAAAGATCTCTTTTTAACTAAAATCTGTCTCTAAAGTCACTTTTTCATACTTGTAGAAGCAGGTTTGTCCTGAAATTCCACCAGTTATTTAAGGAAATTCCAGAAATTCCTCAATTAATTCAACCGGCGATTCTTTATGACGTTCCTTCAGAAGTTTCTCCAGTATTTCATCCAGGAATGCAATTCTTCTAAACATTTCTCAAGTAAAATCTTTAAGGATTGTTCAGAAGTTCTTTCTAGGTTTCCCACCAGCTTCACAACAGTAATGATTTTAGTAATTCCTCCGGTCATTCCTACACGAATTTCTTCAGGAAACCCATCCGATATTTTTCTAGCAATTCCTTTATTCCTTTTTTAAATCGTTACTGCCCATATTCGCATAACACTCCCTTGTCGACTTTTTATTTATTTTTATCTTATCATTTATTTAGCAGGCTCAAGCGCTCTTAGGCATTACGGAGCCGGATTCTATTGATTTATTTTACAAAAAAATCATGCTTCTTATTATCTAGGTTAGTTTTGGGGAACCGTAAAACTCGCGGTTTGGTCGAGGTTAAGGAGTACAATCATTTTTGGAAGGGATGGGAATTTTGGGTTTACTCGTTGATCTTCAACAGCAGCGTATTGTAGTGGCGTTATTGGTGCTGATCAACGCAGAGTGGACATGACGACAACCTGTAATGGTACAAATAAACGGGTTTCGAGGGAAACAAGGTGGACATCCAAAAAACGGAAAAGGGTATACGAGGTGGACAAGCAAGAACAAAAAAGCATATTATCAAACAAAAACGTCGATTTGCTTCAAAAACTTGTAAACAAGTAAGGGTTCATTCAAATATTACGTAACGCAAAATTTGTCACTTTTAGACCCCCTCCCACCCCACGTAAAAGCTTTTTTATGAACAATTTTAAATTTTGCTATGAACCGTAACACTACGTAAGACCCCCTCCCTCCCCCTGCTGCGTTACGTAATATTTGAACGGTCCCTAACATGTAGTCAAAGTCCAGTCTACCCAACACGGAGAAAAAATAATGGTAAACGCAACCAAATTTAATTTCGATTTAACCAAAATCTTAGGTTGAATTTTGCACAAACAAATATCTAGTTCAATTCAACATTATGCGTTTGTTGAAACAACCTAAAATTTCAAGTTTTATTTAGTTCTCTTTAAGACTTGAATTCAACAAAAAAATTGTTTGAAACAAATAAATTATGATTGTTGCTCTTGAATCAACCAAATATTTTGGTTATTTTTAACTAAGGGGATTAGTTTGAATTTAACAAATTCTAGTTCAAAGCAATGGCTTTATTGTTTGTTTTTACCATCTGCCTGCGGGCGTGTTCCCTGCCTGTCCCTTGATGTTTCTTTCTTTGTAAAAAAGTAGGTAAAAAAATTAGGAAAGCAGCTGGTTTTTATTTCGAAAAATACAACATTATCGTTAAATATAAATTCGTTTGCAATTGGTTGCTAGCTCCATGTACCAAGCATCTTTAACGCATTCGTTTCATTTCGTTCAGGGCGAAGATTTGATCTGCGTAAAGGAATAAAAATGAATATTTATGACATATGAGCTCGGTTTTATATGTTTTAACGTTTTACTTACTTAATGAATTTTTCCACTTGATTAGAACTTCATCTGCATTAAAAATTCTGCGGTATATTTCTATTAATCTGCTCGTCAAGATCTGCTTTTCATGTAAACAATCTGAAAATATTTGAGTTCGTTTTTCATAATTCGTTATTGTAAGAACAATACAACTTACCAACTTACAATTGGTTTGAATTGAATTGAAATCTGCACTTGTCATTATTTCTATTAATCTGCTCGTCAAGATCTGCTTTTCATGTAAATAATCTGAAAATATTTGAGTTCGTTTTTCATAATTCGTTATTGTAAGAACAATACAACTTACCAACTTACAATTGGTTTGAATTGAATTGAAATCTGCACTTGTCATTATGGCGCCTAGAACTACTGACCTAACTAACAAACCTTTTTTCTGATGCGTTGAACAAAACAATGCAAAACGAATTTGAACGGATGATGTGCTGAAAAATATTTAGCCAAACTAATCAATTAGTTTGTTTTGAACTACTCCTAACCTTGAAATTCACCTAACAAAACAATTAGGTTATGCATACCTCAAAAATAGTTTTGATTCAACCCAATACTGCAGTTTAATTATTCCAGAATAAAGCATTTTGTTCAACCTGTTTTTTGCTGAAAATAAACTAGTTTATGGTTTAAAAACAGCAATGTCCTTAGTTTGAATCAAACAAAATTGGTTTACAAACAACTAATATTCTTGGGTTGAAACCACCCAAAAATAAAGTTTGCTTCAACTTAAACCGCAACCTAGAACCAAATATAGTCGAATTTCGTTCGTTGCACTACGTTTAATTGCACTTCGTTTTAATTGGGCTCCCGTTAAGTGGGCTATAGCCCACCTAAAACGAAGGCAAGCGTCACTTTCTGACATAAACCGCAATAGGGTCCTAAAGCCCTGTCCCAATTTTAGTGCCAAACGCTTAAGTTTCGGCCAAAAACACATGTTTACTCAATTTTCTAATGTTTTCCGTTGGTTCAAGCCCAAAAAACATTTTTTTTAGATTTTGTCACATCCTTTGGCTCAAACTCAAATTTTGGGTGTATTTTGTTTTCCGTGTCCCTTACGAAATGTCAGATAGGAACAACCCCAGTGGTCGAACCAAAACCCCTGTGGTGTTTTTGTCGACTAAGCGAACGTCAAACATGATCAAAAGTGTCAAGGTTTATTTATGAACCAAATTTTTAAATTAAAGTTTAGACATGTTATAGCCATTATTTGAGCGGGAAAAAATTGCTAAAGTAGTTACAATAACATGCTTTTTCGTGTTATTAAATAAAAACAAGATTTCATTAAAAATTTTAGGACCCAATTTGTCAATGTTGGTAGCCCTGAATTTCTATTGTAATCGGTGTTTTGACAGCTCAAATCTTAGCCCGATTAGTGAAAGTCTTTCACTAATCGGGCCACGGGTTTAGTGCAACGAACGAAAGTTGACTGTAATTATTAGTTTTGAAACAACCAAAATCGTAGTTTGAACTTCAACCATAGATTTGGTTGTTTTAATCTAGCTTCATTTTTCTCCGTGAACACATCTCTAATGTCTTCCTTGTATGGTTTTCCTCGGGCCCTGAGAGATATACATAGATTTGATCTGGCAATTCCGTATTCGGGACAGTACCAGACAATATGGTTGATGTCTTGGTAACCAGCTCCACAACCTCATCGATTATTATCTGCGAGCCCTATTCGATAGAGATGCGAGCCTAACGAGTAGTGGTTGAACATCACTTACTTACTTACTTATGGGTCCTGGGCACCCATTCTGGTGCATAGGGCCGACGTGAAAGATTTCCATCCGCCATGATCCTCTGGGTCTGCCTCTGCTGCGATGTCCTGCTGGATTCCATTCCAGCGCTTGTTTGCAGATTTCGTTTCCGCCCCGACGTAGAGTGTGGCCGACCCACCCCCACTTTCGTTGTCGAATTTCGGTTTGTATCGGTTGCTGGTGGCACCGACGATGGAGGTCAGCATTAGAAATCCAGTTGTGTGGCCACTATGCCCGAATTATATACCGCAGGCATCTGTTGATGAACACCTGCAGCCGTTGAGTGTTCTCCGCTGATACACACCACGTTTCACTGGCGTATAACAGCGCAGATTTGACATTGGAATTGAATATTCGAATTTTGGTGCGTTGACTAATCTGACTGTTTTTCCAAATATTTCTTAAGCTCGCAAAAGCAGCCCTCGCCGTCTTGATCCGTGTACCTATGTCGATCTTGGTACCGCCGTCAGACGCCAGTTGGCTACCAAGATATTGGAAGTTTTCGACGTTCTCCACTGTTTGCCCGGCTACTGTGAAGCTGGAAGGGCCGGCCATGTTTACATCCAACGATTTGGTCTTGTTGACGTTGATGTTGAGACCTGCCGCTGAGGAGCGTTCGGCAAGATCGTCTAGCTTACTCTGCATATCAGAGCGCCGTTGAGCTAGTATAGCAATATCATCAGCCAAGTCGAGATCATTTAAGTGCTCCATAGTAATAGGTTGCCACAGCAGCCCACGGTTTTGTTCACGGTCAATGGCGCCTATCAGGATCTCGTCAATTACGATGAGGAACAGTAGTGGTGATAGTATACATCCTTGCCTCACTCCAGCTACAACCCGGATGGGTTCAGACAAGACCCCGTTGTGCAATACTCTGCACGTAAAGGCCTCGTATGAGGCCTTCGATGAGGCCGATGATTTTCTCAGAAACACCCTTGCGTCTCAGGGCACCCCACATACTTTCGTGATTGAGTCGGTCGAAAGCTTTTTCGTAGTCAATGAATACCATATACAGGGACTCTTGGAATTCATTGACTTGCTCCAAGATGATACGGATCGTGACAATATGGTCCACACAGGATCGTCCGGCACAGAATCCCGCTTGCTGTCGACGGAGAGTCGCATCGATCTTCTCCTGGATCCGGTTTAGGATCACTTTGCATAGAACTTTGAGAACAATACATAGCAACATGATGCCCCGCCAATTATCGCATACGGCGAGGTCACCCTTTTTGGGTACCTTCACTAACACGCCTTGCATCCAGTCGGCCGGAAAAGTCGCGGTGTCCCAGATATTCCGGAATAGTTGATGCAACAGTTGAGCGGATATTGCGGGGTCTGCTTTGAGCATCTCGGCTGATATGCGATCGACCCCAGGGGCTTTGTTGGATTTCATACTTTGGATGGCTGTTTCTATCTCATGCAGTGATGGAGCTTCGGTGTTAACGCGACTAATACGCCGAACCCTAGGCGGATCATGCTGAGGTGTTGGTGGCCGGGTTGACACTTGGAAAAGTTGTTCGAAGTGCTCAAACCAGCGTTTTAGCTGGTCAGTGGGGTCGGTTAACAGTTCCCAGACAACCAAAATGTACGTATAACGAAATCACCTGGAGGCTTTATATGTGCAAAATTTCACTTATAAGATGTCGCGAAAAGGCCTTCTACGTACAAAAGTGGAGGCGATATGCGTGCATGTATTATGTGATGAATAATAACATACAATGCGAGTGTATAAATATTCTACCGAACCAACCTGTGATCTTATGCGACTTAACTTATGATAACAAATGTTGATTTGACAGCTGCTACGGATTGATGCGACTTACTTTGTACGAGTGTACGAGACGAAACAAAATGTATAAATGAACTCAGAAAAGAAGTGTTTTATGCGAGGAAACTCATCAAACTGACGAGTTTATCCACGGTGTTTTGCGGGTTTGATGTAATTAGTATGAATAAACGAGTTGTAACGTGAACTTTCATGCGATTTCTGGTAGTCTGGGTTGTCCAGTCGTGTCTTTCACGGGCATCGTCGTATTCATCTTTGCCCCGCTAAGGCGTCGTGAGATATCGTAGAGAAGACGAATGTCGCCGGTTGCTGCGGCTTTCTCACCTTCGTCAGCAAGGGAGTCCGCCCACGCTCGTTTGTCCCGCCTACATGAGCGCTTAACTTCCCTTTCTAGAGCCGAGTATCGTTGACGGGAAAGTGCCTTGGCTCCTCTGGTTTTCGCCCGCTCTATCGCGGCTTCTCTCCGCTCCTATATCTTCCTCCAGGTTTCATCGGTAATCCACTGTTTTCTCCGAGTGCGTAGCTCACCCAGATTATTTTCGCTGGTAGTGATGAAGGCATTCTTGATGGCGGTCCATTGCTCTTCTACGCTGCCACCTTCCGAAATATTAGCAGCACGAGTCTCCAGTTCTTCGACGAAGGACCTTTTCACTGTGGCATCTTCCAGTCGGCGTGTGTTAAATCGACGTCCGACTCTTTCCTCCTGTCGACGAATCCGCGCAATGCGCAGACGCACCTCGCCGATGAGGAGGTGATGGTCGGATGCGATGTCAGCTACGTTTATTCCGCACATCAAGAAGGCTCCGTTTCCACTTTCGGCTGATACAGATGTGGTCAATTTGATTTTCGGTAAAGCCACCACGGGAGTCCCACGTGACCTTGTTGTAGTAAATGAGATGAAATATTCTAAATTATAATATTAATAGCAACAACTGTTTTATAATCTAATGGGTGTTTGCAGAATATGAAAAAAAAAAACTTATTTTGAGAAAGAAATCGAAAGCATTTGGCAACCTTGATTTTAGTAACGCATGAGGTTCATAGGAGGTTGAAGTTTATAGGAGAAAGGGAGAAAGAGAAAACGCAGCGCGAAAGAACCGAATAGGCAGCGAATAGACGCGTATCGGGTACCTGTCATTCTGTATACTACTTTTGTGGAAGAAAGACGTTGTTCTGTGTGCTCCCAAATTTTGGATTCGACATGGCGGAGCCAGTAGGTAAGTAGAGTGCAAAATTAATAATTTCTTTTCGTTTAGAATTTGTGAACGATGAATCAGTACAAATTTAACAATGGAGAATATTGAAAAGTCTATTGGAGAAGTGATAAGGTAGAAAAAAGGCAAACAGACAAAAAGTGAATATTCCGATTGCAAAAAAAAAAAACATGGCGTCTTGGGGGAATGGTGCGGCGTGATCTCGATACGAGAATAAAAAATATATGTGCACGAGCGATGCGGTCTCGGCATGAAAAAAAATAAGAAGAAAAAAAGGTGTTTGAGCGATGCGGTCTCATCACAAAATAATAACAATAAAGGGCAAGAGCGATGCGGTCTCTTCGCAAAAAAAAAAAAAGTATGTGCTCGAGCGATGCGGTCTCGGCACGAGAGAAAAACAAAAAATAATAACAAGGTATGATAGAACGGTGTGGTGATGGTGGTAATAATGTAGACATGACGTCAGCATTTTTTCAACTGTGTAGTGAGAGAGCAAAATAAGGATTGAAGTGTATGAGCTGAGTGGACCTCTCATATTTTAACGGACGTTATCAATTAAAGAAAGACATTTTAGTAGATTTATGTTGAAAATGTAGCGTGACGTCAACAGAGATATAGAAATCTAAGAGCGTTTTTTTCACGTTTCGCAGAAAATACAACGCAGTGGAGAAAAACACAGAAATGC
This sequence comes from Aedes aegypti, assembly GCF_002204515.2. Taxonomy (NCBI): domain Eukaryota; kingdom Metazoa; phylum Arthropoda; class Insecta; order Diptera; family Culicidae; genus Aedes; species Aedes aegypti. The sequence continues at coordinate 380,399,821 of NC_035109.1, forward strand.
TACAAAATGAAGGATTTGACACGCCAGCCAAGGGAGGAAAACGCCTCCGGCAAAGTGCGGGAAGAAGTATCATCAGTCCAAGTACAGAAAGAGATTGAAAAGGAGAAACATTTGTCTCGGAAGCCAACGACGGAAAAAGCACAGAATATGCAACAGATGGATTTGATCCGGGAATCGGTAGAAGAGCTCGCCACCCGGCAAGTGAGTGTGGAGACAGAATCAGCGTCGGCGAATAAACAGAAAAAGACGAACAAAGCGAAAAATTTGTCTCGTGAGCTGGCGGCGGAAAAAGCACGTAATGCACGGCTTTTGGAAGAACTCAAGCGAAGCCAACAAATAAATGAGGAGCTAATGGCGAACCAAACGGAAAGGGACGGCGATGTTTATGAATTGGAAAGAGAAACGCGTTTTTCAAGCACCCGTAGGACTCCAGGTGCACCGAACTGGGAAGAATCAAGATTCTTCACGTCCATGAACCAGCTATCAATTGCATCCGTCAGCATTCCAGAGTGCAAACCAGCGGAGGATGGCGAGATCCATCGTCAGTGCTTCGAAGCTTGGAAAGATCTATTGCTGGATTCAATGGTGTTGGCAGGGGTGAATGATGAAGTTACCATGTTCACGATCTTCAAGGTGAAAGCAGGACCAAAGCTGCTTGAAATATTCAAGAACACCAAGTCGTCGAAGGAAGATCCGAATGCTGATTACTTTCCATTCACAAATGCGATGTCCAGGCTCAAGTCGTACTTCGGATCAGGATCTGATGTTATGCTTTTGAGGCGCAGATTAGCACTACTGTCCCAAAAACCGGATGAGTCTGATCTATCGTATATCACGCGAGTAGGATCAATGGCCAGACTGTGTGAGTTCGACGATTCAAAGGAGTTCGAACAGATAGTTGCAACAGTTTCCGAACATGCAACGAATCGGGAAGTTCGCACGGCGTCGTTGAAAATGTTGAGTCGCAATCAAAATTTTACAGATTTGGTCGACAAAGTGCGCGAAATCGAGGCTATAAAGTTAAACGAAGATTTTGTGCGGAAGAAATACGAAAAGTCTGAGCAGGCGTTAGTAGCAACAGTGGGTGCATCCTTTCCGAAGGGCCCCAGTCGCAAATTTGATTATAAGCCTCAGAGGGTTTCACAAAACTACGGTGGCAGGTCTTTCAGAGGCAGTTTCCGAGCCCAACGAACTGGACAGATCTATGCTGGCAGCAGTCCATCGTTCCGATCAACACGTGGAGAAAAATGCTGGCGTTGCCACAGCCCGTATCATGGAGGTAATGATTGCAGCCACAAAGATAAAAGGTGTAATTATTGTGGCATTCTTGGTCATATCCAACGAGCTTGCCGCTCGCATCGTCATGTGTCAGGAGTCAAGCGTCCAACTGACTTGATGGAAGACGCGCCCCAGTCACGGAAGATAGCCGCAATCGAAGAGGTTAAAGATGATGCAGAATCTGATCAAACAGTAAGTGAACCCAATGGTTTTTAAATTCCTCTTTTTTTTCTCATTTGAATTCGCTTATCGGTACCTAAAATGAGAATAGAATAACGAAAAGTTAAAGACCAGAGAACAAAGTTAAATTTAACTGAAATGTTGGAGTTCCCTTTTCCTTTTTTATTTTAATCAGTTACTGATCATTAAAAATCAATATGTATGAGATCAACGTGTAAGAAAATAAAACAAATAAAGAAATCTATGAAACGCATTTTATGTTTTTATAGACACATCTGAAGCCGGAACGAGCCATAAGACAAATCGCAAATGCACCTCATGTTAACAAAATTCCGATCAGTAACAGAGAAGAGGTAATAGTAATCACAAATAAAATTGTAGAATGTATAGTTCATCAATCGTATCTCCGTTTTCACAGACAAGACAGAAATCCGTACGAATAGCGATCGAAACGGCGAACATCTTGGATAACAAGAGTGGTTTGCTAAAGTCATCCAAAAATGCTTCAAACTCAACCGCAGAAAATGATTTGAATGCTCAGAACAGCGGAAACAAACAGGTAACAAAACACAAAAAAAAGGGTTTGAATGATCAATTAAACTTAACTGTTTTACAGAACCATACTGAGCCCACGAAAACAGAAACCTCCGGGCTCAGTACGGTGTTTCACATAGCATCAAATTGTCAACGTATTGGCGTAGATGAGGCTATAATCACTGCTACAGTATCAGGAATGCCGTGCGTTTTCATGATTGATTCAGGGGCGCAAGTAAACACATTTACTGAGGATATGTTTAAGCAACTGACAATGAACGCGAACTATTGTAACGAAATCCTTAACGTGCAGCACAAATCGGATAGACCACTTAAAGCGTATGCGACGGAAGGCAATATCAACGTTGTAGCAACATTTCATGCTCCCTTGTATGTGTCCAGTGACAGACCAGTCTACATAGAAAAGTTTTATGTAGTCAAGGAAGCTCGTGCTTTACTTGGAAGGCCAACTGCTTCGCGTTATTGCATATTGATGTTAGGCCTACAAGTCCCTGTGCAACCTACAACGAAGAACGTATTCGAGGAACCGTTGTGTGGTGGTGAAATCGCAGCAATAGCTCTCGATGGAGTGTTTCCCAAATTTAACGTCCCACCTGTTAAAATCACATATGACACGTCAAAGCCACCATGTAGAAATGTGTTCACGAATATTCCTCTAGCAGTGAAACCGTTAGTTGAGAGAAGATTACAGAACCTGGTGTCGGCTAACATTATTGAACGGGTGGTGGATGGAATGGACACCTCGTTCTGTTCGTCTATGTTAATAGTGCCCAAGGGTAAAGACGACATACGCTTAGTGATCGACTTGCGGGGACCGAATCGATACATACAACGAACACCTTTCCCCATCCCCACATTAGACAAGATAGTGTCTGAATTACATGGCGCAAAATGGTTTTCGACTATTGACCTCTCGAATGCATTTTTTCATATCGAATTGCATCAAGAGTCGCGCCACCTCACAAATTTTTATACCGAGTTCGGTATGTTTCGGTGCGTCCGACTTCCATTTGGTCTATGCAACGCGCCTGATATATTTCAGGAGACGCTTCAAAGAACCGTGTTGGCCGATTGTAAGGGATGCATAAACTATTTGGACGACTGTTTGATCTTCGGAAGAACTAAGGAGGGGCATGACGAGAATTTGGCGAAAGTTCTGGCATGTCTTGCCAACCATAACGTCAAATTGAACAAGGATAAATGTGTGTTTGCTAGTCAGTCCGTCAAATTTATCGGTTTCCAGATCACATCAGATGGTTGGCAAATCGAGGAAGAAAAGGTACGTGCGATTAAAGATTTCAGGCAACCAAAAAGCTGTGCTGAAGTCAAAAGCTTCTTAGGACTGCTCACCTTTGTGGACAGATTTATTGTACACCGAGCAGCTAAAACTGAAAATCTGAGAAATCTTTCAAACTCCCAAACCTTTTATTGGACCGATAAGGAGGATAAGGAATTCAATTTGCTCAGGAACGAGATCTCTAATTCCATTGAGAGGCTTGGATACTACAACGTAAATGATCGCATTGAACTCTTTGTGGATGCCTCGCCTAGTGGTTTAGGAGCGGTACTTGCGCAAGTTGACGATAATGGTGTCCCAAGAATCGTAGCTTGCGCGTCTAAAGCGTTATCTTCAGCGGAAAAACGATACCCTCAAACGCAAAAGGAAGCACTTGCGGTCGTTTGGGGGGTAGAAAGATTTTCCTATTATTTACTGACGAGGCATTTTATTATTCGAACGGACGCAGAAGCCATTCAGTATATATTCAATGTCAATCACCGTTTGGGAAAAAGTGCTATCTCACGCGCAGAAAGTTGGGCACTAAGGTTACAGCCTTATGACTATGAAGTCCAGAGAGTGCCGGGAAATCTGAATGTTGCTGACGCATTGTCCCGACTCATATCAGCAGCACAGGAATCAGTACCCTTCGAGGAAGAACGCGATAGCCATTATCTCTACTCTTTGGACTCCGGTAGCATGACTATTACTTGGGACGAAATAGAAACAATTTCGGAAAAAGATTGCGAATTATTGTCCGTTAGAGAAGCGTTAGCTTCTAACAAATGGGCAGCTGATCTGAAAGCATATGAGGCGCAAAAACACAGCCTTCGTACATTCGGTTCCATGGTTTTTAAAGACGACAGAGTGATTCTACCATACCCGCTAAGAAGGAAGGCACTCAATTGTGCACACGGGGGCCACATCGGAGAAGTTTCAATGAAACGCGTAATGCGTGAGTTTTTCTGGTGGCCCAGAATGTCCACCGAAATAACTCGTTTCATGAAAGACTGCACCACCTGTATCCAGCTCTCCAGACGAAATCCTCCACTACCCTTGTGTTCAAGGAAGCTACCGGAGGGACCATGGCAAACGCTGCAAATAGATTTTCTAGCGGTTCCCTCATTCGGATCAGGAGAATTCCTGGTAGTTACAGATACGTACTCGCGTTATCTTTTCGTCGTAGAAATGAAGAAAACCGACACTGCAACTACCAATTCGGCTCTAAGTGAAATCTTCAGAATGTGGGGTTATCCAGCAATCATACAGAGTGACAATGGTCCTCCATTCCAGAGTTCCGGGTTTGTCTCACACTGGGAAACCAGAGGTGTGATAGTAAGGAAATCTGTACCTCTTAGTCCTCAAAGCAATGGGGCTGTGGAAAGGCAAAACTGTGGCATCATCAAAGCCTTGTCTGCTTCAAAACTGGATGGTACGAATTGGCGTGTAGCACTTGAACAGTATGTGCACAGGCATAACACTTTAATTCCGCACTCGCGATTGTTGGTGACCCCTTTTGAACTTATGGTTGGGTGGAAGTTCAGAGGAAATTTTCCGGGCCTCTGGAATTCAAACCATTCGGATGATGTCAGCGACCTCGACCGCTCCGATATTGCAGAGAAGGATGCGGAAACTAAGCTTGTATCCAAAAAATACGCCGACCGCGTACGTGGAGCTAAGGAGAGTGAAATCCAAATCGGCGACACCGTCTTTTTAGCACATCAGAAAAAGAGCAAGACAGATCCCAACTTTTCGTCGGAACGATTCGAGGTTGTAGCTAGAGATGGAGCAAGAGTGGTGGTGATGAGCAGATCAGGACTCCAATATGCCAGAAATATACAGGACATAAAACTGGCACCAACAGCGGTACAGTTCCAACCAGAAGAGTTTTTGGACGAACCAGCGGATTCCGGAGAAAATCTGAATGACAATCATGATTCGTTAACTGCACACACATCGGAAATAGGGAGGGATCCAAGCCCCAAGCTTCTCCGAGAACGAACGAACATAAAACGACCAACGAGATTTGATGATCAGTTCGTCTATAGGGTTTTCTACTGAACTTCCGAAAACCAGCAACGCTAGCAAATCCTGTAAAGAAAAGTGCATAAATGCCGAGAACTTTTAAGAAACTTGTTAGTGCTTTTGTAACCTGAAGTAAATAATTAAATGAAAACAAGTAAAGAACATTAAACTTTGTTAAACCATTAGAAAAATTACACTTTGGAAGTTGAATTTGTATGTCAGTTGAAAACAAAGGAAACAAACGTCAATATTTACACGCTTCAATAATTTTCAATAAGATCCGTAATAAATTTACCCAAATGAGTTGATGAGAACTGGCCGAAAATGAACTCGCCGAAAAAAAAATCAGATCTATGTAAATCATAATGTTTCACACATCGGCAATTTTTTTGTCGAGTTTTACCATATGTGCGAATTATTGATAATTGCATATGCAGAGTACGGATGGGGGCAGATGTAGTAAATGAGATGAAATATTCTAAATTATAATATTAATAGCAACAACTGTTTTATAATCTAATGGGTGTTTGCAGAATATGGAAAAAAAAACTTATTTTGAGAAAGAAATCGAAAGCATTTGGCAACCTTGATTTTAGTAACGCATGAGGTTCATAGGAGGTTGAAGTTTATAGGAGAAAGGGAGAAAGAGAAAACGCAGCGCGAAAGAACCGAATAGGCAGCGAATAGACGCGTATCGGGTACCTGTCATTCTGTATACTACTTTTGTGGAAGAAAGACGTTGTTCTGTGTGCTCCCAAATTTTGGATTCGACACTTGTGAACCGGACGATGGGGGAAGAGCGATCCCCCGATCACCATGTCGTTATTGCCACAAAACTCTGCCAACAGTTCTCCGTTTTCGCTCATTTCTCCGAGACCATGGCGTCACATGACAGGCTCATAGCTCGAGTTGTCGGATCCGATCTTCGCATTGAAGTCGCCCATGTAGATCTTGATATCACCCTTCGGAATCTTAAGGCCCAAACGCAATGGTAGCGGAACGGCAACGGAATGCGGTACCGGTTCGCCAGGATGAATCACACTATCTCGACTGAGCTGACAACGAATGAAATTGAACTAACACTTAGTCGACAAGCTTGTTGTAGTTCATGCTGGCGAACCGGTTCCGCTTTCCGTTGCCGTTCCGCCATCATTGCGTTTGGGGCTTTATCCACGACAGCATTGAGTTGACTGTAAAAGTTCTCTTTGTCCTGCAATTCGGCAGCATCGGTTGGCGCATAACATTGGACTATGGTAAGGTTTCGGACCCGTGTTCTAAATCTGGCGACGATTATTCTCTCATTTATAGGCTCCCACTTCATAAGCGCGGCGTAAGCTTGGGCGCTGAGCAAAAAGCCAACCCCACGGTGCCGAGGAGCGTGTTCAGCTCGCAGGCCAGAATATAGCAGAATCTGTCCCGATGGTATTCTGTGTTCTCCAAAGTTTGGCCAACGGACTTCGCTCAGTCCTAGGATCTCCAGCTTCATGCGACACGCCTCGTTGGCGAGTTGTGCCAGTTTACCCTGCTGGGCTAGGGTTAGTACGTTCCATGTTCCAATTCGTGTCCGTTGTTTTGCGCTAAAAGTCGTTGCCGTTAAATCAGTTCGTAATCTTTCTCTATCGATTTCTTGAACATTTTTTGATGTTTCGGGGACAGTAGGTTGTTAGCCTAAGGATCCCTATCCGCCGTGATGGGGCTGCCATCTTAGGTGTAGCTTCCGGGGAAGAGCATTTCTTATTCAGCCGCTGGATGCCAGACAGACGCTGTTTGAGCCGCACCTCCTTGGTGAACAGAAGCTCGGTGGACGTACCTCCTCAATCTAGCTGCACTACCAGCTAAGCACGCAACTCTTAGCTGGCGGTCATTTGTCATCCGTCGACCCGTGGAAGCATGAGGTAGGAACTTGTAAGGACTCCGTCGACTCACCATTTTGCAGCCCGGGTTGAACATCAGCCGACACATTGGGCCGTATGAATAAAATGTAGTAAACTTGAGTTTACTACATTATCGGTAGTAAACGCTATATGTGGAACACGAGTGGAACATGTTTGTGTCATTTCTCTTTCTACACCTTTCGAAGATACTACAAACAACGCATTGTTATGAATAAAGGTAGCATTTACTACAAAGCTACTGGTAGTTAGCTTCAGAGGATGCTACTCATGCTTTGAAATTGTTGAAATGAATGGAATAATTAAAATTTGAGTAAATATCATGGGAAAACGATGTCAGCTTTGATATTTCGAAAGGTATTTTGAGATTTCCGTAGAAATTTTAATATTTCGAAAAGAATTTTGAGATTCCGGTAAGGAGTTTTGAATTTATTTGAGAGATCTGGTATTTTTTTTTTGGCGTTATGTCCCAACTGGGACAGAACCTAATTCTCAGCTTAGTGTTTTTATGAGTACTTACACAGTTATTAACTGAGAGCTTTCAATGTCAATTGACCATTTTGCATGTGAATGTCGTGTGGTAGGTACGAAGATACTCATTACGATAATTATGTTCAATCTGGCATTACGATAATTATGTTGTTTCGTAGGAATTCTCGGATGTCGGATGTATTTCAGCTAATTATAAAGTAATTTTTAAATTTATGTAACAATTCTGACATCCCAGATTCCTTGATTGCCTTTGAAATTCTGGAATCCCTATAGTAATTCTGGGTTACCGATAGGCATTCTAGATTAGTTATAACAATTCTGGGATTCTGGAAGCCATTCTGGGTTTCTTTTGGGAATAATGTAAATCCGGTATTTGATCTGGCTATTAATCTTTTGAAATTATTCGGGTATCTTCAAGACGGTATTTCTGTAAAAATCTCTGAGATTTCAATGAGATTCCTGCAAACTCTGGTCCGAAACTTTGGAATTCTTGTAAACTTTAGATCTCTTTGATTTCCAGTTCCGTTGGGATTTCAGAGGAAATCTTCAATTATAGTATAAACCTTTGAATGCCTGAATGTAAAAATGTAAAAGAAAATCCTTAATTCAACCACTATTGTGAGAATATATTTTTATTTCTAAGAATTCCAGAGATACTACCTGGAAACCTACCGTACCTCATAACTAGAATACCACAGAAATACTAAGAATCCCATATCCATCATCGGAGTTCAACATGCTGTTTTTTTAAATTCACAGAGGAAGCTCAAAATTCTACCGCTATTTCATCAAATTCTCAGTACTGGAATCTTGAAAATGTTTGGAACTTTATAATTCCACAATTGCTGTAATATCAAAATTTCTTCATAGGATACAAATTTCTAGCTAAAATTCCAAAATTCTCAGAAAAATCCTTGTTTTTAAATCATTATAGAATTCACATGCATGTAAAGGGAATGGTTATCGCAAACTTACATTTTCAAATCGTGTAAAGTTACATAACCTACATGAATTATTGTTCATGCTCGATTACGCGATGTATTGCGGGATTGTAGTAATATTCATATTTTCACATGATTTGTCGTGTGAATAAGCGATAAATTTGGCATATATGCATGATTTTATTGATTTTAAGTGTCACTCTGAATGGAATTTTCTTAACGTACAGCATCACTCTGCACTCTGAATAGAATTTTCTTAACGTGCAGCATCAGTCACTGCTCATGTTCGAAAGTAGTAGATACTACATGTTCGAAAGGTTTTTTATTCATACCAAAAGTGTAGTAAACTTTGTGGATTTTGTTTTTGAGTAGATGCTACATGTAGTAAAGTTCAACGCTTTTTATTCATACCGCCCATTATCTTGATAAAGTCGCGACTCATGTTCATCCCTTTCAACCACGACTCCTTTGACACCTGCGGGAGAATGGAATGTAACCACCTGCCTAAATCCCCTTTATCCCATTTTTGTTGCCAACTGAGCAAGGTCTGCTGACGAGCAATTGTGAAAAATTCTTCAAAGGCGATTTGGCGATCATAAATATCGCCTTCCTTGGCGAGTGCGTCCGCTTTGTCATTGAGCGGAATCGAGCAATGCGAGGGGACCCAAACCAAGGAGATGGTATGATTCGACAAAGCACTTTTGTAGAGAAAGTGAACGTCAAACATGATCAAAACTGTCAAGGTTCATATTTGAAACCATTTTTAAAATTAAAGTTTAAATATGTTATAGTCGTTATTTGAGCTGGAAAAATTGCTAAAGTAGTTGCAAGAACTTGCGCTTGAAGAGTCCTTCGTCGGCGAATACCAAGCTGGTTTTCGTGAGGGCCGATCGACGTCGGATCAAATGTTTACCCTGCGACAGATCCTCGATAAATTCCGGGAGTACAACTTGCAGACTCATCATCTGTTCATTGTTTCAAGGCGGCGTACGATTCAGTTAAAAGAAACGAGTTGTGGGAAATAATGATGGAATATGGCTTTCCGACGAAGCTGATTAGACTGATTCGTGCAACGTTGGAAGGATCGAAATCAAGTATACGTGTTGCGGATGAGATTTCCACATCCTTCGTAACCTTAGACGGATTGAAGCAGGGCGATGCACTTTCAAACCTATTGTTCAACATAGCGTTAGAAGGAGCAATAAGGAGAGCTTGCGTGCATAGGAATGGCACTATTATCACACGTTCGTATATGCTCCTTGGTTTTGCGGACGATATCGACATAATCGGGATTGATCGCCGAGCCGTGGAAGAGGCATACGTGCCTTTTAAAAGAGAGACAACGCGAATTGGGCTCATTATCAATACCACGAAGACAAAGTACATGGTCGCTGGTAGACATCGTGGGCCCATAGGTGATGTTGGTAGTGAGGTGGTGATAGGTGGTGATATATTTGAAGTAGTTGAAGAATTTGTGTACCTTGGAACTCTAGTGACTTGCGATAATGATGTTACCCGCGAGGTTAAAAGGCGTATTGCAGCTGCGAATCGGGCTTTTTACGGACTTCGTAACCAGCTAAAGTCCCGCAGCTTACAGACGAAGACCAAACTCGCGTTGTACAAGACTCTAATTCTTCCGGTAGCTCTGTACGGCCACGAATCTTGGACGTTGAAAGAGGTCGACCGGAGAGCTTTTGGGGTCTTTGAACGTAAAGTGCTGCGAACAATACTCGGCGGTAAATTGGACAATGGCATCTGGCGGCGTCGCATGAATCACGAGTTATACCAAGTTTATAATGAAATGGATATTGTTAAGCGTATAAAACACGGCAGGTTGCGGTGGGCTGGGCATCTAGCTCGCATGTCGGAGGAACGTCAAGCTAAACAAATATTCAGCAGGGAACCAGGGAGAGGCCGTCGCCTCCGTGGAAGGCCGCGCACCAGATGGCTTTTTGCAGTTGAGGAGGATTTAAGGTCGCTTAACGTTCAGGGCGACTGGAAGCGATTGGCCCAGGACCGGGTCCAATGGAGAAGGCTTCTTCATTCGGCGTAGATTCAACGCAATAGCAAGGAATTGTTGCCCATCAAGTATCAAGTAAGTAAGTTGCAAGAACATGCTCTTTCGTATTGTAAAGTAAAAACAAGAATTTATTAAACATTTTAGGACCCAATTTAGATCGTATTTCACTGAGAAAATACGGTGAGTGCTTTACCGGCCTCATTGAACGTATAGCCTCGATGGAGCTGAGACTATCCGTAAAAATGAAATATCGATCAGAGGAGAGAGAGGCAATTCGCTCTAATGCATAGTGTATAACCGCTTATTCTGCGACGTATACTGAACAAGGGTTCTGAAGTTTGTGGGCGGCGCTATGAAATTCGTTGTATACACCAAATCCAGTAGAATAATTTGTTTTTGATCCGTCAGTATAAAACATTCTGTGGCTGCTGATTTGGCCGAACTTGTTTGCAAAAATTAGTGGTATGAACTCCGATCGGAGCAGATCAGGAATTCCATGGGTTTCTCGCCTCATGGTCAGATCAAAACCTACAGTGGAGTTGTGGAGAGATTTGGGAAGCAACTACGATTGGGAGCATTCAAAGAAGGGTTAATGTACCAGTAGTACAGTGTCATGAATTTTGTTTGAGGATTTCGTTCGATTAGCTTTTCAAAATTTTCAATAACCAATGGGTTTAATAGCTCACAGCGGATGAGGAACCGGAGCGACAATTCCGCGAAACGATCTGATATAGGAAGAACTCTTGCTAATACCTCTAAACTCATTGTATGAGTCGAGTGCATACAGCCTAACGCGATTCGAAGACAACGATACTGGATACGCTCAAGCTTTAGAATGTGTGTTTTCGCGGCGGATTGGAAACAAAAGCTACCGTATTCAAGGACCGAGAGGATTGTAGTGCGGTATAACATTATCAGATCGTCCGGGTGGGCTCTCCATCATGTTCCGTTCAGTGTGCGCATGAAGTTGATTCGTTGTTGGCATTTCTGATACAGATACTTAATGTGAAAGACCCTGAGTTAGTTCCTTACCCATGATTTGAAGCCCCAATTGTGCTGGGACATGCTTCTTAGAAAAGACAACCGACTCAGCTTTCTCCGGAGAGAATTTGATAAGGCCCAAGTAGACAAATTGTCTAGAGTATCTTGCAGTGGTCTTTGCAAATCATCCGCCCCTGGTCCTGTTACGGAAACAACGGCATCATCTGCAAACTGTCTTAGCGAGCAATTTCCCACGAGACAATCATCAATGTCTCTGACATAAAAATAGTAAAGAAGGGGGCTTAAGCATGAGCCCTGGGAGAGACACATGTAACTAATTCGTGAAGTTGTTGAGGTACCGTAAGAAAAGCTCATACGTTTCTCAGACAACAAATTGTACAAATAGCTGTTTAATAATGGTGAAAGCCCACAGTCGTGGAGTTGGTTTGAAAGGACATCTATGCATACTGAATCAAAAGCTCCCTTAATGTCCAATAAAACCGATCCCATGAGCATAGGCCAGTTGAATTTCTGTTGAAAGAAGTGCAAGACAGTCGCTCGTTCCTTTGCCTCTGCGGAAACCAAATTGTCAAGCCGATGAAGAATCATCTTCTCTAACAGCTTGCGTAAACAGGACAGCATCGCGATAGGGCGGTACGAGTTGTAATCCGATGCGGGTTTTCCGGGCTTTTGGATGGCAATCACTCTCACTTGTCTCCAATCATCCGGAACAATGTTGCGTTCCAGAAACTGATTGAATACGTTCAACAAGCGCCTCTTCGCGACGTCTGGGAGGTTTTTGAGCAAGTTGAACTTAATCCTATCCATTCCTAGGGCAGAATTGATACATGAAAGGCGAGCAAGTGAGAATTTTAGCATCAAAAAGGGTCTATCAACTTCGTTTCTTTCGGTTAAGTTAACGCGAACCTTTCCGTGTATTGGAACGGAATCAGGACACACTTTCTTTGCGAACTGGAAGATCCACCGAGTAGAGTGTTCTTTGTCTTCATTTACCGCTGTCGCGTTCCGCATTCTTCTCCCGACGGTCCATAATGTTGTCATGGAAGTTTCCCTAGAAAGCCCGTTTACGAAATTGCGCCAATATCCTTTTTCCTTCGCTTTGACGAGGCTACCAAACTTGCGTTCAAGAGAGGTATATCGCTCATAGTTTTCACGAGAACCGCGTTTCCGGTATTCTTTAAGGTGAAACATCTCAGAATCCAAAGATGGTCGTCACAATGGCCGACTTGTGCCCCTACTCACGTTTTCAAAGGCACAAAACTGGAGAAATAGTTGGTAAACGTTTCTGATCTTCTTATTTTAAGCTTTCTGCTAGTGCACAAAGCCAAAATAAAAAGTTCACTGTTTTTGGATGCTTCCTTCGCGTGATTTGTGCCTTTGAAGTTTCAATGCAATCTTAGAAATTTATTACAAACTGTTTCACCTTAAACACGACGGACTTTTCCCGATATACTGCGGTGCACTCATCATCCCACCAAGGGGTGGGTGGCCGTCTTCGAACTTTCGCTCCCGGTATTGGTCGACGCTGTGCTTCAATAGCACTGTTGATAATTAACTCGGATAAGAACTGATACTTTTCCAACGGAGGAAGAGCATCGACCGACTGCTCGCCATCGGAGATCGCTTCAGCATGTTTTCCCCAGTCAATGTGCTTGGTGAGGTCGTATGCTACGTCGATCTGGCGAGCCTGACTCGAATCATTGGAAATCGAAATTTTGATAGGCAGGTGATCACTACCATGGGGATCTTGAATTACTTTCCACGTGGAATCCAATGATAATGAATTCGAACAGATTGAGAGGTCTAAAATACTTGGAAAAGCTGGAGGCTTGATACGTGTTGCTTCCCCAGTGTTTAAAATAGTCAAGTTGAAGTCGTCGCTCTTAGAATTAACGATCAACGCTCCGTCATCGTAATCATCGTCATCATCGAAACTTCAAAAGCAGTTTTTCTGTTCAAAACTGAACATTATTCGATGAAAATGTGTTCACTGTGTTGCGGTTGGAGAATTGAATACAGTGAACACATTTTCTAGTAAATTTTCTTGATTTTGAACGAAAAAACTGATTTTGAAAATTCCGAAATTGATGACGAGTCCTGCCCCCTTAAGGAAAATGCGTGTAGCTAGGCTAACGGTAATGGAAGGAATGGATTTATTTCTGACATTATTATATAATGACTACTATGATTGAGATCTTCAGTACTCTGGATTGCAAGGTGACTACGATGCACATGCTTCAACACTCCTCCTCAAGCGTTTTTTTCTTGATCAATTTCAATCCAGATGCATCTCTGAAGGTTTGTAGTTTAGTTTTTGATAAAGGCTTCGTCATCATATCGGCTGTTTGTTCACCCGTTGGGCAATATTCTACGTCGATAACTTTGTTTTTCTTCAAATCTTTCGTGAATGCGTATTTCGTATCAATAAGTTTTGATCGTTTCTCAACTCTTTCGTTCTCCAGTTGGTGTATTTTTATTGGATTATCTTCCATAATCTTGATCGGCTCATTGTTTTCACCAAAATCGTCCAGTAATTTCTTCAACCACAGTAACTCCTGACAGGCTTCAGCTAAAGCGATGAATTCAGCTTCGGTTGATGATAACGCCACACAGTTCTGTTTGCGAGCGGCCCATGAAATCAATCCTCCACCGAAATATACGAGATATCCTGAGTTCGATTTCCTGTCGCTGACATCACCTGCCCAGTCGGTGTCCACGAAACACTTCAGATAATCCTTGCTAGCGCCTAGATTCAATCGCAGGTCCCGGGTGGTCATCAAATAGCGTAACACTCTTTTGGCCTCTGTCCAATCAGCATAAGACGGCCTGCTCACTTTTCTCCCAAGGATTGATGTAGCGATAGCAATGTCTGGTCTGGTCATCACAGATACGTGATTAGGCTCAGTGCTCCGATTAGGCTTTGATATTCGTCACTCCTGGGTAGTGCTTCAGAATCCTCCTCCTTTCGTTGAATATATCCTGGGTCCATGGGGATTGCTGACGGCTTGGCATTTTGAAGGCCGAATTTCTCCGCAAGCTTGGAAATATACGCCTTCTGACTCACCATGTAACAGCCATTGTTGAACTCCACATGCATTCCCAGGAACAATTTCAGATTTCCTAGCAGCGACATTTTGAACTTCTTCTCCAAAGTAGCCATAATTTCTTGAAATGCGATTTCGCTGCTGCACGCCATTACCATGTCGTCCACATAAACTGCGATGAACGTGTTCCTCTTTCTTGTAACTCTCTTGTACAAACATGGATCCGCCGTAGACGCAACGAATCCCATTCTCCGAAGTACTTCATCCAGCGTGTTATTCCAAACACGACCAGCTTGCTTGAGGCCATACAAGCTTCGATTCCTGGAGGTACCTTCATGTATATGGTTTCTTGCAACTCACCGTACAAATAGGCCGTCTTAATGTCCACGTGCTTGACAATCAGGTTTTCACGAGAAGCAACAGTCAACAGGATCCGGAAGGTGGCTTGCTTTACAACCGGAGCGAAAACTTCTTCATAGTCCAAGCCATAGCGCTGGGAAAAACCTTGGGCCACTAATCTAGCCTTGTAGCGTACAATTTCACCATGTTCGTTCGTCTTGCGTTTGTAAATCCAGCGGCAACCGATGGCTTTTCTTCCGGGTGATAGCTCAGTCATTTCCCACGTCCGATTCTCCGCCAGAGAGTCCAATTCTTCCTGCATCGCAGCAACCCACTGATTGCGCTCGGTACCACTGACAGCTTCCGTGTACGAAAGAGGCTCATCTTGCAAATTACCAACGACCGCGCCGGTGATTTCTTGATAACGAAGTAGAGGAATTCCCTTGGTAATTCGTTCCGAACGCTTTGGTGTGATGGTGACTTCCGCCTCCTGGTCTTCGAACGACGATTCGTTCATCCTGATCTACGACATCTGCTCCAGGATATTCCTGAACAGGAATCAGTTCTTGTTTCTGATCATCCAGGTTATATTCCTAAACTTCCGGTCTTCTCGCGATGTCTTGATTGGCCTGATGTCCTCCTGCATTGAGCTCCATGAAGTCCGCATCTCGGCTTACAACCAACTTCAGCAATTTCCAGGAACATCGGAGATGAACCAGCCTAGGGCTGAAAATTTCCTTAATAAAGTTATAATAATAATAATAATAATGTCCAGGAACCTCCACGCCTTATGGTCCACCGAATATCCAACGAACGTCATTTTTTGCGAAACATGACTCAGCTTCTTCCGGAGTGGCTTCGGGACATGCACATATGCTTCTGCTCCAAAAACATGCAAATGCTTCATATCTGGTGTCCGTCCGTACCAAATTTCATGTGGAGTGACATCAACGGCTCTCGAAGGAAGTACGTTCTGAAGATAAACCGCCGTATTCATTGCCTCCGCCCAGAATCGGTTGTCCAATTTGGCATCAGCCAGCATGCATCTTGTCATTTCGGTATCGGTTTTTTCGTTCAGCAACTCCATTGAACTGCGGCGTGTAACTTGTAGTGTACTGTGCTTGGATTCCGTTTTGCTTGTAAAACTTCCGCAGCTCTGCACTGACATATTCTCCACCATTGTTCGATCGTATGGCTTTCGGAACTCGACCTTGTTGTGTCTTGACCATTCGTACGAATTCTTGAATTTTCTCCGGAACTTCCGATTTTTTCTTCAGAAAATAAAGCACACAGAGGCGGCTATGGTCATCGATCAGGGTCACGAAGTACTTGAAACCACTTAGTGAGTACGCATCCATGGGGCCGCAAACGTCGGTGTGTATCAGGTCCAACGTAGCCGTTGACTTCTTCTCGGTGGACTTCGCAAACGGCTTCAGAGCTTGCTTCCCTTTGAGACACGGTTTACAAAGTTCGTTGGTTCCACAGTCACGTACCTGTATTCCGCTCGCCAAATTCTTGCTGATGATTTGTTGGATGACGTCTTCATCCCGGTGTCCAAAACGCCTATGCCAAGTGTGCTGGCAGCTCTCGGTGTGATTCTGTCCGGCAACCATTGCTCGTTCACCATGGATCTTCAACCGGTACAGGCCTTCATGTTTGACTGCTACAGCTATTACTTCCGTCTTGGACAAAATTTGGCAACCGTTTGTTCGCTCATCTTCCAGCTTCGAGTCGGCTGCCGCTAGCACGCCAAGACTACTACGTCGCTCTTCCAGACCGAGAAGACCGCCAGCGAGGTTCAAACTATACCATCGGTTCTAAAAAGGGGCGATGGCGAGACAACGAAACAGAATCACTGGGAACATTGCCCTCAGCGCATAGGTTCACCATCGTTTTCCAGCAGAGCACAGTTACAGTGGTGTACAGTGCATCGACATTACCCTTGGCCTTAGACCCTTATCTCCCCGGAACCACCTTACGGTATTTTTTCGGGGAGGGGCCTGTGTACATAGCACAACACGTGTGGCAGAGGTAGCAAACAACAGAAGGCAAACTGCTTCTCCTAGCCGACTTAAACAATGTTACAAGGGACCAGCCTCGGCAGGGCTAATCCTCTGCAGCCAACTCTTGGTCGGCGCGCCATGGGCGCTGCAATTCTAACATAATGTGAGTGATAGCCGTAGTTACTGCATTCCAGCACTCGGCATCCGCACACATTCTCTCTATTATATTGTCGGGGGACGTGTCCCTTCCGCATGCAGCGAGCATGCGACCTCTCACAACCATGAAACGGGGGCAATCGAACACGACATGCTCCGCTGTTTCCTCCACACTAGCACAAGGGGGGAACGCAGGAGATTCTGAGTGCCCAAACCTATGCAGTTACTGTCTATAGAGCGGTTCCATTTGAATTTGAATATCAGTTTACTTTTGTATTTTTTGATTTGGCTGAAATTTGGCATATGCTTTCATTATACCCAAAAATGCCTATTTGCATCATCGGTTCGCCATTTTTACCCTAGCGTTACTTTTGATAAGGGCCTAAGAAAAAAAGCCTTAACAATTTTCAAAATAAAACTCAGAAACTATTTGTCTGCTCGGTTTGGTGTCTTCCACAAAGTTTTAGGTTATTGCTGGAACTATCTGGAAAAAATATACACTGTAAAAAAAATGTTGTATTTTTTTTTATTTCGAAAATAAAAAATCCATTTTTTCACAAATCGTTTTTTAGATTTTTTTTTATTATATTTTAAAGTATACAAAAAATGGAGTCTTTTGCACAGTGGGTCAAGATGGAGAAATCATGGACAAAAAATTTATGATTTAAAAAAAGGTTGATTTTTCAATATGGTCTAAATAAACTTTTTGAATGCTTTTCGACCCGATTTTATGAAAGTACGCAAAATTTGCAACAAAAAAGGTATATTAGAAAATTTTGCTAATTGCTACCGTTTCCGAGATACAGCGATGTTAGAATTAAATTTACTGAAAATTCACAACTTTTGGTTGTTTTCGGATGTTTTTCGAGTTGATAAAATAAAGATTTTTTTTTTCTGAAAGCATTTTATTTCATGTTCTTATACAATGATGGAGCGTCCTATTTTGATACAGTTTTCTTACTTTTTCATAATGTTTACAATTTTTTTACTATCATTACAGTTTGAAAATTGCCTAACTTCTATTTTATCTACGGAAATATTCATATTGGAATCCGTTGACTGTATTGAAGTTGCTGATGCTGATGCTTCTATTGTTTCCTCTTCCATGCAAACATCTTCCTTTTAACTACTTGATAAGTCAGCACTCCTTGATAATGCTGTTCTTTTGGCCAATTGTAAAGTTGCTGATGCTGATGCTTCTATTGTTTCCTCTTCCATGCAAACATCTTCCTCTTAACTACTTGATAAGTCATCACTGCTTGATAATGCTGTTCTTTTGGCCGATTGTAAACGTCACGAATCGCAATTGTTTATTAAGCTGATTTTCATCTGCAACACAACTAATTTGGCAATATTACTTTCCGTGTCTTTGCTGCATCATCTCTTTCTTATACAAACATGGTAACTTGAATCAACTATTAGGTACGTTTCTGTCCGACCACAAAAATATACCAACGTGCTGTACTTAAAGAAAACATCAGGTATATTTGTGTGAGACAACTGGGCACGTTACTCCTCTACTCATAAAGCTTTTGTTTTCGAATGGAAATATTTCATTATCTTAAATCGATATAAATGTATCTCACGCATTGATTGCTTTATATTCGTTATTTTGTTATTTTTTAACTTTTAACATTTTGGTCCATATTTTCTTGATAATTACATATCAAAATATCACAATGTTGAATGTTGAAGTTGTGTTTCGTTAAAAAAAATAAATAAATCATTTTTACAGGGCACATTTTTTATTTCGCCTCATACCATGAAAAATTACCAAATCAATATTTTTTCAAACATTTTAGTCAAAAATTATGTGCTCTTTCAGACAATAAACAAATTTCTAGGCTTATGAGCCTCGAAAAACATTCGAAAATGACCGAAAATTGAAAATTATATCATAATTTTGTATTAAAATCGCTGTATCTTTAATCCTCTAATACCCAACCCCGCCTTTAGACGGGGTACACTTTGGAATTTTGTGTATTTTTTCATAGCTCGGAAATTAAAATTATTTTATTTTGGGCTTAAACCTTGACTTATAACACGCATATAAGAAAAGTTTTTTATGATTTTTGAAACTTATTTGTATTATTAAAAATTGTTTGAAAAATTGTATTCTTATATAACCTACAAATGCCTGGGATTCATTTAACGTGTATTATAAAAAATCGTACCTTTTATATTTTTCTACAATCAACCTATCACAGAAGAAGAGCCTGATGGTATTGAAATGATTTCAAATCTGTTTTTCCGTTAGTTACACGGAAAATAAAAAATGTTCCAGAAAAAAATTAAAAAAATCATATTTCCAAAAGTATAGTAAAAACTCAATTTTTTATTATTGTCAAAAATCAGTAACCAGAAGAGGCTTCAAGAAAAAATTTAAAAGGATAGGGATGTTCAAAAATAAAAATATTAAAAATCAAAAACCAAAATTCATAAATTTGCGAAGAAAAATAAATCATTGCCCAAACCGTGTTTAGAATGATTTTAGATAACGAAAAATAATATTTAGATCGAAAACAAAAATTTGGGTATTAGAGGGTTAAGGGCCGATTTCTTCACCTTCGCTTAAGCCGTAAACCACGTTTACCCATATAGTTAAACTAGGTTTAAGGCTTAAGCATAATATTCATGACCATTCGAAAGTCTAAGCAATGGTTTACGCTATTGAGATTTTATGAGCTTCCTTCGTTATTCGATTGTGTGTGAACTCTACTAATGAAAACGACTGAAATATAATATCGACAAACTGTTTATATATTCGTGTAACTTGAAATGATTGAAATGATGCGAAAGCATTTCTGTCAATGTGATTTACAGTTTTGTTTTTAGTTTATGTTGCACGTCAATATTACTAATTGAAATGTGGTTTACTGAATCTAATTTCGCGCATCCACCACACGCCTTACTAATTTTAATAAAAAAAATGTGCATTATTTTTTTTATAATGCTGTAAATAGTGCGCAATTGATGTAGGTTTTAACTTTATCTCATTTTTCTTTTGCATTTAAATTTCAGATGGAAAAAGCCTATTTGAGCTGTCCTATCATCGTTTTAGACTCTCTCAAAACGGCATAAAAAAACATCTTTTTTTTAAATTATTTTACAATCTTTGTTTAACAATTTTTTTTTTGTTTTTTTTTTTCAATTGTTCAATGATTTTACAATACTTGGTTTTCTACATAATTTCACAATTCTTTGTTTTACAATACATTATTTTGTTCTGTTTTCTGTTTTACAATTTTTCACTGATTTTACAATAGTTGGTTGATCAGTTTCTGAATTTATCCACCACACGTTTCTTCTGTTATAAATGGAGTGCTTTGTGAAGCCCAAGCAGGACAGTTCGGTTTTGCGTCGTCCGATTGACTTTGCTGACGGATTCGCGCGTGTTTTCGTTGCCGGAGAATTTTTTTTTCCTGTTTTGGAGCGTCTTGCTGGGTAGTGCTTTGTGAAGCCCAAGCAGGACGGTTCGGTTTTGCGTCGTCCGATTGACTTTGCTGACGGATTCGCGCGTATTTTCGTTGCCGGAGAATTTTTTCCCCTGTTTTGGAGCGCCTTGCTGGGTAGTGCTTTGTGAAGCCCAAGCAGGACAGTTCGGTTTTGCGAGTTCTGTTTGATATTTTGACCTTGACGCTTGCTCCTGTGGGAGCGGGTGACGAGGGCAGGATCGAACATGTCGCGCGTCGGTCGAGTGAAGTGAAAAAGTTCCGCGATCGGTTAGTTCTGTTTGATCTTCGACCTTGGCATTGCGTCAAGAAAGCCCGAGCAGTCGTCAGCTGTTTTCCCTCTCGAGTCGTGCGCCTATTTTCTCTGAGTGCTTTTATATAGCCGAGCAAACGAGTTAAGCTGAAAGTGGATTGTTGCTGCTCAGTCAAGGATGACGGATCAATTGGTGAGCTCGTTTCATGCTACTATTTCTAATCTATAAAATATGTATGAATGCACATTTAACCGATACAACGGTAGGACGTAAATATGATTTTTCAACAAACTATGAATTGTTCGTCACTGTGAGTGTCGACATAAACTCTAATTCATGAAATATTTATGTTTAACATTTTTTTGTTTTCAAAACACTCATTTCTTTTTATCTTTATTTTTGTAATTAAAAAAAAAACTTTGAATGGTTCGACACTACAAGTGTAGACTTGCGAAAGGTTCACTTTATTCAACATACTTTGGATGGTTCGCCACTGTAAGTGTCGGCATAAGAATAAGAGTGTTCTATGATGTTCCAGACAATCGAGTTTTTAATAACACATGCTTTCGTCCTGACAGCTGTAGGAATGTTACATTTAGGTATTTGTTCAACAAACTTTGAATGGTTCGTCACCTCAAGTGTCGGCATAATTTTCCTCTACATACAAAATTGTTAATATCAAATGAAAATATTATATTTTCATAAAAGCATATTTATGTTCGACAAATAACTATTTATCATGGTCTAATCACTTATCAAAGTGAATCCTTTGACCCAACGATCCTCCCCATTAACAAACATCCTTCCTAGTAACCTTTGTGGAGATGCAGAGGCAAACACGGTCTCCAAATAGCAAAGGTTACACACTAGCATTCCTTCCCTCAATCCCACCTGACTGCAAGGACCTGGCCGGCGCCGTTATTGACCTTGTATAAATAGAGGCACTGAATTATGCACACTGAAGAAGATTATGGCCAATCCCAGCCGAACTTCTAGTTGATTCTTTGTGCATTTTCACTGACTTCGGTCAATCACGGAATAGCAACCATTGATATGTGTAGTCAGTCTAAGCTAAGCTAAGCTAAGCACACGTTTCTTCTGTTATAAATGGTTTAATTCTTTGCTTATGAACCAAATCTGTTTTGTTTCCAACCCGAATTTCTATATTAGGTTCTCTGTCATTTATAACTGGGAATGGCCCAATATATTTTTTATCCAATTTCGAATTAGTTTCATTTTTTATTAATACTAATTGTCCTGGTTTATATATAATAGGTAACGAATTACAATTATATTTCTCCGCTCGTTTTTGTTTGTTTCGTAACAATTTGTTTTTGGTCATTTTTTGAGACAACTGCAATTTGAATTTCAACATTTTACAATAATCATCGAAGTTATACAATGGTTCTATCTTTTCTGGTTGATATAGGTTTGATGGTAATGAACACAATTTTCCAAAAACTAATTCAAATGGAGTTTTATTTGTTTCCGTATGAACTGTTGTATTATAAGCAAATTTGTAACAAGGGATCCAAGACGACCATTGAAATACAGTGCTGTTCTGAATAATAGCAGCGCATGTCGATTTTCATACAAAATGCTCAACTTTGACATGCTGTAGTTTTGTTCCCTTTCAAGCAATCGAGCTGAAATTTTCTCCACAGAACTACAAATATGATCAATTTTGTAACTACAAAATTTCAGTTTTTTCTGAGTCCCTGCCGAAAAGTGAGACACTAGGTGAAATTTTTCGAAAAAATAGCAGTTTTTCATTTTAAAATTTTTCTTCTACAAATATTTTAAACATTTTCGGTTTAGGTGCAGGTTTGATAAGTAGGAGAAGATTGTTCCAATGGTAAGTGATATACAATTTAAAACTATAATGTCAAGCCGAAATTCAAATTTTTAAAACTGCTATTTTTTAGAACAATTTCACCTAGTATCTCACCACAGACAAGCAGACGTAACACTTAGAACAAATCTCGATCAAAATCATAGTCACGAGGACATGTGCGCCCAATGCTAAAATTAGTGTGTTTGGCCGACAGGCCAACAGATGGCTGCAGTGTGTAAACGTCAAACGCAAGCAAAAACGATGCGAGCGCAACGGGTGGTGGATTGGCCACCTATCATATTTTTGAACCGATCGTTAAAAAGGTGGTCGATGGACAATGATGAGAGTGTGACGTCTGTTTGTCTGTGATCTCACTTTCCGGCAGGGGCTTAGAAAATTTTGAAATTTTGTGTTTACAAAATTGGGCATATTTGTAGTTCTGTGGAGAAAATTTCAACTCGATTGCTTGAAAGGGAACAAAACTACAGCATGTCAAAGTTGAGCATTTTGTATGAAAATCGACATGCGCTGCTATTATTCAGAACAGCACTGTAGATTATTTCCACAGTGTATGCGTAAAAAGTTTCCTAGGACTTTGTGCGAATTTTCCAAAGCTCCTATTGATTGATGATGGTAAGCTGTTGAACTAATCTTCTTTATTTGCAATAATTTACATATTTCTGTAAAAAGACTCGACATGAATTCAGTTCCTCGATCGGTGGCTATTTCTTTGGGAACTCCGAACTGTAAAATTACACTTTCAACGAATGCCTTGGCTCAGTCTTCTAAGAGCATCCTTCTGCTCCCAGATTTAAACAAGCATGCTTTGAAATCATCTCAAAGCGTGGGATCGTTTTGAATCCTGATTTTTTCAATCTCAGCGTGCGTGATTCATGCAAGGATTCAATCCCATGATTGAATCTCGTCATTACGCTCATAGGCAATCGAGTCAAGGTATTGCTGTGTGCGTTTGAAATGCAAATATCAAATGCGGGAACACCAAATGCGGTAAGATTTTTCACAAGAAATGCGATGTCTTACACAGATATTTCTTGCTAGGGCGGCGGTGATTTATGTAATCGTTGCTAGGTGTCCTTTGATTATTTTGTGTGACCGCAGTTGGAGGACGTTTACTCAACATTTGCATCTCAAATGCAAACAGCAATAAAATGTTCTCTATTTGGAATATTTGACGTTTCATTGGGAATTGGGACAACAATGACTGAACATGAAAGGAAGTAATATGGAAGGCAATGAAGTGAGGATCAATGGTAATGGTATCATACCACAGCAAAATGCAACTAGGTACTTTTTGGCATTTCCACTCAAGGAGAAATTAATCAAGACAAAGATTTGAAAACTAGAGTTTCGTTGAATCTTGGTTTCAACGGAAATTCAATCTCAATTGTCCTGATTCATATTTTCTGTTAAGGAGCTCGTCTACATTTGAGTTCATTACGTCAGGCCAGAATGTTACTAAAAATTGTCGCAAGTTTCTGAAGTCGTTCACTAGAAACAGCTGTGATGATCAATTCCTGTCAGGCAAAAGTTCTCAATCGATATGGAATAAAATATCAATGCTTACTCGATTAATTTACCCGGCTAACAATCGATCAAGGATTGAATCTTGGGATTCAATCCTCTCATACACGTGGCATGATTCATTGCATGCTTGGATTTGAGCAAAAGATGCGCGCGGAAAAAATCTTGTTCTGATGGCTTTTGATCTCAGCAGCTCTTGGAGTGGGATTTTTTGAAGACTGCCTTGGCTACAGTTTCAGTAGCTTTGTCTTTAATTGGGGTTGCTGTAATGAACTTAGTTAATTCGCATTGTGTTGTGAGAATGTACTGATTCCCGGTTTCATCTGGAATCAAAGCACCAACCAAATCTAAGTATATTTTTCCAAATGCAGTGTGGCGGTAGAAGTTATTGTCATCGGAATTTTGGGTTGATTTATGTATTTGTTTTGTTGACATAATTTGCATGTTTTGATAAAATTTTCAACATCTCTTTGCATGTTTTTCCAATAATATCTTTGCTTCAAAGTCTTCAATGTTCTTTTTATGCCTGCATGTCCTGCAGTGGGAAGCATATAAAAATCATTCATAATTATTTTCATCTCTGATAATTTCAATGTTATTTTTAATAACATGTATTTTTGGCATGCCTTTCCATAGATCATTTTCAATTATTTCATTGTAGAATTTTTGTGCACTTTTATCATTCAATTTCAATACGAGCTCGTTAATATTATTCTTTTTACAAGTTTCTTCCAGACTTTTCATTATTCGCCGTAGCTGAAGTAATGACTTAGCTGGTTTTATTAATATTTTTGCTTCCTCTTCTATATTTTTTTATATTGTCTCTCAGTGTATTGTCAATAATAAGTTCTATATATTTTTCATCAAAAACATTGTGGCCATTCAATATTTTTGAGTCATATTTATGATCAATTTTATGTGATTGCATTCTTGTGACTGCAAGAATATCCTTACTTATTTTATTATTTAATTCCTTTAAGTCGGTAATTGATATTCGCGATAATGCATCAGCAATAGCGTTCTGTTTTCCTTGCAAATAAATTATATCAAAATCATATTCTTCTAAAAGTAATCTAAATTTGGTTAACCCACTGGAAGGGTTTTTCATAGAAAATAAGTAAACTAAAGGTTTATGATCAGTATGAATTTCAAATTTCTTACCATAAAGATATGGCCGGAAATGTTTGATAGACCAAACTATAGCTAAAAGCTCTTTCTCGATTATTGCATAATTGATTTCTGCTTTGTTTAATGCTTTACTGGCATACGCTGTAGGCTTGCTATTTTTATTTGATAAAACTGATCCAATAGCAAATCCAGAAGCATCTGTTTGCAATATGAATTTATTATCAAATGAAAAATCAGGATAATCAAGTAAAGGAGGGTTGATAAATTTTTCTCTTAATTTGTCAAATGAATTTTGACATTCATCAGTCCATTTGAATTTAACATTGTTTCTGGTTAATAAGTTCAATGGACCACAAATTTCAGCAAAATTTGGTATGTGTTTTCTATAATAATTTGCAAAAGCAATAAAACGTTTTACTTGGTCAGCTGTGTTTGGTATTGGCCATTGTTTAATACACTCTATTTTTGCAGGATCAATGAGTTACATAGAATATCCAATGTTGAAACATTGGAACAAATGTCAAATAAAATAATCAATAATTTCAGGCAAAAATCGTTACAATCTTCTATTGCCACGATTAATGCGTTATACACGCAGAGAAAACAGACCTTTTTGTTTCAAAAATAAATATGATTGAAATATTTTTTAAAAACTACAATTGTTTTTGTTGAATACAAATATTGAATTTTATTGTTCCAAAAAATTTAATTGTTGTTTTTACACCAAACTGATTGGAACACAAGTACCTTAGATTCAATAAAATATTTTATTGGCTATTGACATAATCTGTTTTGCTTTCAAAAAAAGTTTTTTTGTTTCAAAAAATCCTAATATTGATACACATACATATGCATTATATGAGAGTGTATTTTTATATCCTGCAAATAAAAAATAAAATAATATGTTAATCAGTCCACAGTCCGGGAAGTCCCTCTTCTGCGCCAACTGCAGCCAGTACTTATAGCTCAGAAATGCCGTAGGTACGAACAGATAAAAGGTACCAAGCCTAAAGGCAGAATAATTAATATCACTTGAGATAGGTAGACATGACATGTATGAGTATGTTTTTTTGCTAGTATGTACGCACGGCCAGACGCCATTTCCATGATTTGAAACAAAGCTAAAATGGATTCAACAGAAGAAGTACTGGCTATGAATGTTGAGGAAATTATTGACGCGCTGGTGGATTTATTGCTGAGTTTTGGACTCTCTGAAGAATTTATCAATCGTACCCTGGGTAAGTAATTGTCTTGTTTCCATGTAATTATCTGATAATGAACTTAGGCGCATTTTTTTGATCTTTAGAAAATCAATATACCCTTGCAAATCCTGGAACGGAAGGAAATTCAAGAATTGATGCATGGATTGTCCAGGTATAAATTAACAGAGGAAGTGTTAAAAAATAAATAAATTGTATTTTTCTATGTATCATAGGTATCTCCACCATTATCCACAGATTGCCTTTCGACCGCATCACCGGTGGTAAGAGAAAGTAATTCCGAAGCCATCACTCGTGAACGGTGCATTGTTATTTACGTGCTGACCGCGTCAACAAAATGCCGAGTTATTTGCAGAAATGGCAAATGCAATTTTTTAACCAGGAGCTTATAAGAAGGCAATAACTCATCTAATGATTATTTGTAAATGAGATGTAAATAAAATCTAAATTGAGAGAAAATAGTCTGTTTATTTGTGATTATTTCAAATGAAATATCGGGCTACCAGAAAAAAATATAAATAAAAAAGTTGGATCAAAAAAGTACATATTTGAAAACAAAAATTATTATTTTTGTTTTTAAAAATCCTTTTTTTGGTTCAAAAAATATAAATTTTAAAAACAACACAGTTATTTTTTGGTTCAACATAAGGTTTAGCATTATCAAATATATTTATTATGAATTCAAAGAAACTAATTTTTGTTTGTGCTCACGACTGATTTTAGATACAAAAAAATATTTTTTTAAAACAACAAAATTTTGTTGTTGAATTCAAAAAAATATATTATTAGCCGAGAAATGATAATTTTTTTTGTTGATTTCAATACAGAATATTATTGATTTTAAAAATCATTTCTCTGCGTGTATGTTTAGGTTAAGTTAGGTTAAGTATATTAAAAACGTTTTTTTTTTCTCTTATAAGCAGGTGAAATCAACTCACCTGTAAAAAAACTGAACTGCTACGGCAAATGAAATGTAATATGTTGTTAACAAAATGTTAATTAAATCTTAAATTTGTTTTACCAAATTAGGATTGTCATCGATCATTACCCCTAGATGCCTAAAGGATTGTTGGACTCTTTGGTGCTATCACCTACCGAGATAAGCGCCCGTTGCTCGCTCTTGCGGTTGTTGACCACCACCACATCAGTCTTGTGACGGGCCAGTCCTAGTTTCCTAGACTTCATCCATTCCTCAACTATTGCTCACACTTCTTCTTATGCACCTGATCAGTGGCGCAACCAAGGGGGGGTTTTGGGGGTCAAAATCCCCTCCAGAGCAGATTTGTTTTTAAAGAATTATTTCCAAATACATATACTATTTAAATTTAACACTACAATCCAAAAACATCGGACCAGTACGTTGTATTAACAGTAATGTTCTTCAAAATTGATGCTTTTGAATAGTAAGACCCCCAAAGAGTTTTATTAAATTGAAATTATCTTGCTTATTCTGATAAATAAACAGGTTTTTGACGAGAAGTTTGTCATAATACATGCAGATATGCATGCATATTGAGACCGTTTGACCGTATTGACAGATGATTGATGCATATTCCGATGCCTCAAAAATCTCAAAGTTGGCTCAGCATTTAGGCGAATTTCATAGCTTTCAGAGCACGTGAATCACAGGAAAAGCAATACCTTAGTTTTTGATGATTGCAAATTAAAATCCTGAGAGAGATTATGGGAGAGAGCGGTTCAGATCCTAAGCTTAAAAATCACAAACATTCGTCTTTTTTTTTTTTGTTTTTTACAAGGGGGAAATCTGCAAACAGATCCCCTGAGAAGATAACTCAGGGAATGCGGGGATGACGCACCAACGACGACCCGCTAAAACCAGCCTATGCACTGTGCATGAGCAATTCATTTAGAATTGCTCAAGTGGTGAACAGTGCATCGACATGACCCTTGGACTCAGACCCTCATCTCCCCGGAACCACCTTACGGTATTTCTTCGGGAAGGGACCAGTGCATATAGCACAACACGTGTAGCAGAAGTAGCCTAGGCAAACTGCTTCTCCTAGCCGACTTAAACAATGTTACAAGGGACCAGCCTCGGCAGGGCTAATCCTCTGCAGCCAACTCTTGGTCGGCGCGCCATAGACGCTGCAATTCTAACATAATGTGAGTGACAGCCGTAGTTACTGCATTCCAGCACTCGGCATCCGCACACATTCTCTCTATAATATTGTCGGGGGACGTGTCCCCTCCGCATGTAGTGAGCATGCGACCTCTCACAACAATGAAACGGGGGCAATCGAACACGACATGCTCCGCTGTTTCCTCTACACCAGCACAATTGGGGCACGCAGGAGATTCTGAGTGCCCGAACCTATGCAGGTACTGTCTATAGCAACCATGTCCTGACAGAAACTGCGTCAGGTGGAAGTTCACTTCCCCATGGCTTCTACCATACCAATCTGACACATTTGGTATTAGTCGATGGGTCCATCTACCCTTAGTGGAGTTATCCCATTCCTGCTGCCAGCTTCTGAGCGTTTCCTCTTTACACGTGTCGCGGACTCCTCTGGTACCCCGACTAAGGGTACATAACAAAATTATATCAGCATATGTTATTATGTTATAAGTTTTTTTCGAACATAGGTTGTTACAAACTTGATGCAGGATGTTGTTAAAATAACTAAAATTATAACAAAAAGTGTATGAGTAGTAACATAAACATAACAAAATGTGTTTTAATTCTATCAAAAACATATCAAACCAAGTTATAATGTTTGATACAAAGTATCAAAATTATAATACTGTTCGATATACGATAATATTGTATATTATTGAAATGCATAACTATCTATTTATTTTGTTATAAAGTTGTTAAAAATGAACAAAAAAATATCTTAAAGGGAAATAAAACACATTATGTTATATTTCTGTTTTATTATGTTCTATGGATAACGGAGCCTAACAAAATTATATCATAATATGATATGCATATCATATTCTGATACAATTTTATTATATTTTTGTTACAAGCCTCTAGTCGGGACCCCTTTGGTTGAAGCATTGAACATCTTCCTTGATGATGAGCCCGATGGGCGTCATCCCGGCTATGATGCACACGGCCTCTTTAGATACCGTCCGGTATGCACTTGCTACTCTTAAGCACATTATCCTGTACGTGCTTTCCAACCGCTTTAGGTTTCTGTTCGTTCTAAGCGCTTTTGACCAGATTGGTCCTCCATACCTTAGTATGGATAGCGCCACGCTTGCCAGCAGCTTGCGTTTGCTGGCAATTACAGCAGAGCTGTTAGACATCATCCTCGAAAGCGCCGCTATAGCCGTAGATGCCCTTTTACAGGCATATTCAACGTGGCTAGCGAAGCTCAGCTTGTCATCGATCATTACCCCAAGATGCCTGAGGGATCGCTTGGACTCTATGGTGCAATCACCTACCGAGATAAGCGCCCGTTGCTCGGACTTGCGGTTGTTGACCACCACCACCTCAGTCTTGTGACGGGCCAGTCCTAGTTTCCTAGACTTCATCCATTCCTCAACCAGGGAAATAGAGTGCGCTGCTGTCAACTCTACTTCCTCCATCGATTCACCATAGACCACTAGGGTGATATCGTCGGCGAAGCCAACAATCTTAACACCCGTCGGAAGGGGCAGCCTCAGTACGTCATCGTACATCGCATTCCATAACAGCGGGCCCAGGATTGAACCTTGAGGTACTCCCGCGGTAATTCGAACGCTTTTCTGCCCCTCCTCTGTGTCATACAGTAGAATCCTACCATCGAAATAGCTTTCTAGAAGCTTACACAACTGCACCGGTACCTTGAGGCGGTGAAGCGCGTGTGCTATTGCTTCCCAGCATGCGCTGTTGAACGCATTCTTCACATCCAGAGTGACAACCGCGCAGTAACGGATGCCGCTCCTTTTATGCTCGATTGCCACCTCAGCTGTTTGAACGACCGACTGTATGGCGTCCAGAGTAGATTTACCTTTTCTGAATCCAAACTGGTTGTTGGACAGGCCGTCCGCACTCTCCGTATACGGTACTAGTCTGTTGAGAATCAACCTCTCCAATAACTTGCCCGTCGTATCTAGTAGACAGATAGGTCTATACGCCGACGGGTCACCTGGTGGTTTCCCCGCCTTTGGTAGTAGCACCAATTTCTGTCGCTTCCATACATCCGGGAAGATTCCTTGATCAATGCAGCGTTGCATCGTGGTTCTGAACATGTCCGGATCCGTGTTCACTGCCGCTTTTAAGGCAACATTCGGGATACCATCGGGTCCCGGTGCCTTGTTTGACGCGAATGATTTCACGACTTCTGCCAGCTCTTCGTTCGTCACTCTCGCCACTTCTTCTCCTTCATCTGCCGCATACGGCGCTGGGGGCCATGGGCTTATGGGATGGTGCGGGAAGAGTACATCGATTATCGATCGCAGCAACTCGGGCGATTTCTCTTGGGGCGCTATGGCTCCTTTGGTCTTAGCCATTACCACTCTGTAGGCGTCACCCCATGGACTAGAATTGGCACTCTCGCATAGACTTTCAAAGCATGCCCGTTTTCGACTCTTGATTTCCTTTTTGAGAGCCAACTTTGCCTCTCTGAATGCTGCACCGCGTTCCTCTCTTTGTGCTTCTGTGCGTGCGCGTTGCATTCTTCGTCTAGCCCGAAGGCAGATTGCTCGAAGATTTGCAATTGATTCGCACCACCAATACACTGGCGGCCTGTTCTCTCTAGGAGGGGCTTTTCTCGGCATGGAAGCATCACACGCTCGTGATATCATAGCAACTAGCTCTTCACCGTTTAGGTCCAGAGTGTTTCGTTCGCGCCTCAGGGCTTCAGTGAATACTTCGACGTCGAAGCGCGCTGTTTTCCATCCTCGGGCTTGGGTCGAGTTACATCGCGCAGCCTTCTGCCCGCCTGGTATTATACTATAGCGAATCGATTGATGATCGCTATGAGTTCATGGTACCTAAAAGGTTAGGACTACAAAACGTCACGTCGATGATCGATTCTGCACCATTTCTGCGGAAGGTACTCACTGTACCCACATTTGCCAACTCTACATTTAATGCGGCCAGGGATTCCAACAATAGCTGGCCTCTTTGATTGGTGCAGCGGCTACCCCACTCCACTGCCCATGCATTAAAGTCGCCAGCTATCACTACTGGCTGCCGATTAGCTAGTTCGGCCATCATCCTGTCAACCATGTGGGAAAATTCCTCAATCGACCACCTTGGGGGCGCGTAACAACTGCAATAGAACACGCCGTTGATTTTTGCTATCGCAAAACCGTCATTTGAGCTAGAGACTACTTCTTGGATTGGGTATCGTCCTGTCGTCCCTATAGCTGCCAGCTGTTGAGACCTATCCGCCACCCAGTTCCCGTTGTTGGCTGGTATGCGGTATGGGTCCGATAATAACACCACGTCAGTCTTGGTTTCCGAGACTGACTGCCAAAGCAGCTGCTGGGCTGCATCACAGTGGTTTAAATTTAACTGTGTTACTTCCGTTTTGGCTGCTTTGATACTCCGCTTGTGCCCGGACATTTGGGTCCGCCCGTTAAGTGTCCGTTGTCTGCTCTGTCGACACATATTAGGCACTTAGCGATTTGCTTACAATCGCTTGCCCTATGGCCTTCCGCGCCGCATTTTCTGCACATCTTACTTCTGTCGGGACCATTGCAATTCCACGACTTATGGCCCTTCCCGAAATACTTGAAGCAAACTTCAGGAGGCTGTTGTATGCTCAGCCGGCAAACAGACCAGCCTACCTTGAGTATGCCCAAGTTCTTCGCTTTGTTGGCCTCTGCGACCGGCAGCCTGATCGCCGCCACCTGGGTGCCCTGCGGGCCCTTTCTAAGGTGGATGGCCTTACTGGCTACGTCGATGTCACACTGTTCTTTGAGGGCAGCCGAGACCTCCGCTGCATCGGTGACCTCATCCAGATTTTTACACTGGAGAGTCGCTTCAGCAGTAAGGGATCTTACATCAACCTCGTCACCAAGTACTTCTTGTGCCAGTTGCTTATAGACTGCACCCTTTTCCTTGGCGTCCTTCTTTAAGACTAGGATCATTTCACCAATCCTAGTTCGCCTTATGCTTCGCACGTCTGCGCCCAATGGCGATAGCTTCTCTGTGCTTCGCATCGCCTTCAGAACCTCGGCGTATTTTGCTTCCTCCGTTTTGATAACGAGGGCTTCGCCTAAATTCCTACGTTTCGCTGTTTTCGGTTTAGCGCTCTCCTTGGGCTCCGTTTTCGGTTTCCTCTGTGTTTTCTTATTTCCAACTCGTATCCACGGGTTGCTGTTGCCTTGCGCCCGTGGTTCCTGTGGATGCACTGCCTGGTTCCGGTTAACCCGTGGCTCCTTTTTCTTGGCTTTCTTGGCCTTAGGATTGGTGTTGGCCTCTCCATTCGTCTACAAGCTGCAAATGCTGATTTACCTTCGAAGAACTACTAATAATAATCGCAATGGTTCATATTGTAACCTATTGCACTTGAAGATCATAATGTTTTTTGAAAAACTTGGAAACGTATTTAG
Organism: Aedes aegypti; assembly: GCF_002204515.2. Lineage (NCBI taxonomy): Eukaryota > Metazoa > Arthropoda > Insecta > Diptera > Culicidae > Aedes > Aedes aegypti. The sequence goes on from NC_035109.1 coordinate 380,432,967, forward strand.
GGGGCGTAGAGTGATTGAACGCTATCACGCTAATGTATGTGCGTGAATTCATGTAGCCTAGATAATCTTTCAAACATACTACGAAGGAAGTAGATTGAATCGATACCATAATATATTGTAGTGTCGTTAAACCAATCATGCTTTAGAAGTAAAATCTACGCCAATTTTCATAAAGAACGAAATATTCTTTGGAATTCGAAAGTTCTTTTAGGGCTTATTCATATATTTCATAACGCTGAATGGGGTGGATGGGTGTCTGCACGATGTTACAGCTCTTACAAAATTTGTATAATATTCATACATAAAGCGTTACAATGGGGTGGGTGGGTGTAATTTTTGGCGTTGTGAAATATGTGAATGAACCCTTATCTTCCATCACCGTCCTTAGGAAAACTGTTGGGAAATTTCGCCAGGTACAACATATTCCCTTTGGCTAGCGGAGTTAGTTTATATAGAAATGTATGTCTAGGGTGGACGAGAGAAGCTTAGGTTTGCAAATGTTGTTTCGTTATTTATTGATTTTAATCCAGAAAAAAACATCTGCCCAAATTTTACCCCGAATAACTTTTACAAAAAACATTACTTTTAAGTTTGCAAAACCCCCCCTAAAGCCAAGTCCTGGTTGCGCTACTGCTCCTGATTCCTGTTTGGTTCTTGTTTGGTCACTATTTAATCCTTTTTGGTCTCTTTTCCAGGTCTAAGATTTCTGAAGTTCCAATTTTCGAAACACTCAGTTACTAGCAGCCCCGTATTTCTCTGCTAACCATATTTTTTTATGTTCCCCCGCAGGTATAATGAGGATGTCATCACCCCTGGTTATCTCGGCAAATATCTACCTCCGAAGGATCTCTGCACGTTGGCTGCAAATAATTTCGAGGTCGTTTCGTCCTACACGCCTGCGGAGAAGAAGTTACATGACGATATTCGGTAAGCTTGAAAGGGTTATGGGTCCCACTTAGAACTGACTTTCCCATCGCTTCGAAACAGGGCATACTATCACGCTGATCCTAAAACGCGACTGAACGCATCCAACTACTGCCAAACCCTGGAGCTGCTGACCCACATCCAGGATCTCAAAATCCAATGCGACCTGGCCCAGTACCGAGCGGAGGATGCCACGATCACCCCAACGCAAATGCAACGATTGTATCGTATCGATACGGCGCACTTTACCTCACTTCCGGTGAATCTCGCTGAGGGTGACATCGTTCAGCTGACCATCGATCGCTCTGGCGACAGTAGAAAAGTACAGGGCACGATAGCCCAAATCCTGTACGATCACATCGTGGTTGAACTAGACGGTCGGGTTCAGGCCGACTGCCGCTATAAGTTCGAATTACAGGCCAATCGGCTCGTGTGTCGCTTGGAACTAAATGCTCTGGACATCGTGCGGCGGCATGAGCTGGCCCCACTGTTCTTTCCCAGCGAAGCCCCCAAAAAGCGAGCATGGAGGAAGGTCGAAATGATGTAAGTACACTTTAACCTAGCCGATATGCATGAATTTCAGGAGTTTCTTCGAAATTTCTCAATCGATTCGATCGCATGGGCACAGGAATGTGTTCTTTCAATCAGTTTCAAGTATGTTTTCTAATATTGAAGATGTTACGTAAACAATCACTCTGATGCCCCAGTCTTGAGCGATCTTTCGTCACTTGCTTCGCGCGGGTAGAATTGAAGGATTTCACCGCTCTCTATTGTACGGCCATTTGCATACGGCTACTAACGGCGTTCTTCACGCCTGTCCCTCTTTGTCATTCTTCATCGAACCAAACGATTGTATTCGCCGTTTTATCAGTGCCATCCACATTCCGCACCGTTGAAGTCGCAGCTCTGTAGATAACGTCCCAAATGCTGTTGATAAACCCAGAAACGTTGATTCTTTACAACTACTGTGCAGACACTCCATCCGGCAAGAAGCATTGGATATTGAAGCGCATCGTTCTGTTATTTCTAGTACTCGTGACGCTTCCCGAATTTTAGCAACAACGAAATAATTATCCATATGGAAATTAAAACCTCGAAAGGTCCTGACATCTCTGGCATCTGAGAAATATCGCCTATCAGATACATCTGCGCTTTTATCTTTTGCACCCCACAGACGCTCAGACGGTTTGATCAACTTTGACTCCGCCCCCAGGTGGACGCTCATGTTGGTGTAATGTTTAACTGTGTTTAACTTTTAATCTATTACTTTAGAAAATACACCAGCAGTTCCATCGGTGATTCCATAATACGGAATTCCTGTAGGGATTGTACCAGAAATTCCTACAATGAATCCATCGTGAATTTCATCAAGAATTCATCCAGGGGGGGGAAGTTCTTCTAGATATTCCATCAGGAGTGTTTCTATCAGAAGTTGTTGTAGGGATTACACCAGGAATTTCAGCAGAGATTCAACCAGGAAATCCATCAAAATTTTCTCCAGGGATTCCATAAGGAGTACTGCTAAAGTTTCAATCATGAGTTCCACGAAAGATTACACCAGGAGTTCCATCAGGGTTCGTGAATGGATTCCATCGGAAGTTCCTCTAGGGATTTCATCAGATGTTCTTTTAGGGATTCCATCATGAATTCCTTCAGGGATTCCATCTGGAATTCCTCCAGGGATTCCATCAGGAGTTCCTTCAGCGATTCCACCTGAAACTCCTCTAGGAATTCCATCAAGAGTTCCTCTAGCAATTCTATTGAAAGTTTCTCCGGGAATTCCATCAAGAGTTCCTTCAGGGATTCCACCTGGAAATTCTTCCAGGGATTTCATCAGGAATTCCTATAAAAAATCCATCTGGAACTCTTCTAGCGAGTTCATCAGAAGTCCCTCCAATTCAATAATATCTTTAGGAATTCCATCAAGGATTCCATCAGGAGTTCCTATAGGGATTCTATCAAGAGTACCTTCAGGGCTTCCATCAGAGTTCTCCTGGGGATTCCATCAGGAGTTCCTCCAGGGATTCCATCAAGAGTTTCTTCAGAGATTTCACCTGGAATACTTCTTGAGATTATATCGGGAGTTCCTCCAAAGCTATAAGGATTCTATTAGGAATCCTATCAGGAATTCGTCCAGGGATTTCATCAGGAGATCCTCTAGAAAGTATGCAGGATTATCAGGGATATCATAAGAGGCTCCTCTAGGGTTTCTATCAGGAGTTCTATCAGGAATTTTAGGATTTCAGCGGGAGCTCCAATAGGGATTCCATCAGAAGTTTTTCTAGAGATTCCATCAGAAGTTTCTTCAGAGATACCACCTGAAATTCTTGTAGAGATTATATCAGGATTTCCTCAAAGAAATGCACCAGGATTTCTTTTAGGGATTGCATAAGGAGTTTCTCCAGGGATACCATCATGAATTTCTTCAGGAATCTTATCAGTAATTTCTTCAGAAATTTCAACAGGAGTTCCTATAGAGATTCCTTCAGAAGTTCCTCTAGAGAATCAGAAGTTTCTTTAGATATTCCACCTGGAACTCTTCCAGGGGTTAATTAACAAATTGATCCAGGAATTACATCAGGAGTTATTCTGGGGATTACACCAGGAGTTCTTTCTTTCAGAAATTCCACCTGGAATTCCTACGGGTTTTTTTTTCAGAAGTTTTGCTAGGGATTCCATCAGGAGTTTCTTCGGAGGATGCACTTGAAATTTTCTATAAGGCTCCCGCCAGGAGTTCCTTTAGAGATTCCATTAGGAGTTCTTCCAAGCGTTACACCAGGAGTTCTTCTAGGGGTTCCATTAGAAATCTTCTAGGGATTTTATCCAATGATTTCATCAGGAGTTTCTTAAAGAATATCAAAAGTTTATGTAGGAATTCCTTTAGAAGTTTCATCAGATATTCTACCTGTAATTCCTACAGGAATTCTATCAAGAGTTTCTCTAGGGATTCCATTAGAAATTCCTCCAGGGATTACATCAGAGGTTCTTCCAAGGGAGCCATCAGAAGTTTCTCTAGGGATTTCATCAGGAGTCTTTCAATAGCTTTTATTAGGAATTTCTGCAGGGATTCTATCAGAAGTTCTTCCATGGGTTCCTTTTGAAATACTTCTAAGATTTAATTATAAAATCCTCATGGGACACCATCATGAACACCTGCTGGAGTTCCGTCAGAAGTTTTGGCAAGGATTCTATCAGGGATTCTTCTAAATGTTCCTTCAGGAATTCCCCTAGGGTCTTCGGGGTTCCATCAGGCTATTTACTACGGATTCCTCCCGGAATTTATTAAAGGATTCTACCAGAATTTCCTTCCAGGGGTTTTTCCACGGAATTCTTCAAGGGAGTCCTCAAGGAATTAATCAAGGGATGCCTCCCGAAACTCTTTAAGGAATTAATATTTCCAAGGGATTCCACCTGGGATTTCACCAGAAATTTCGCGAAAGGATTTGATTTGCGGAATTACTCAAGAAATTCCTTCCGGAATTCCTCGCGGAATTTCTCCAGGGATTCTTGGGGTTTTCAGGAATTCCTCCAGCAATTTTACCAAATATTTCTTATAAGCAACCACAAGTAATTTATGAATCCACCAGTATATCCTCCAGTAATTCTATGACGAGTTCCTCCTGGGATTCAAAAAACGAATTCCACCAGGAATTCCTTCTAAAATTCCGCTAGGATTACCTCAAAGGGTTTCAACTAAGATTCCCCCTAAAAATTCTCTAAGGATTCCAACTACAAATCCTCCAGGGATTTCTCTAAGGATCCCACCAGAGGTTCCTCCATGGATTGCATCTGTAATTCACCCAAATAATTCTCCATGATTTCCATCAGTAAAACCTTCAAGAATTTCAGATGAAATTCTCATAGGGATTCCACTATATTTCTCCAGTGATTTTACCGGGAATTCTAAAAATCCTCTAGAGGTTCTTCTAAGACATAACATCTGGAAAAATCCTGTAAGGATTCCGCCAAGTTGATCTCCAAGGAGCCCAATAACGAAGAGGATTAAACAAAGCATTTCTCTGAATGTCTTCAGGTTGAAACCCTGGAAAGGTTTTCAAGAAAAAAAAAACTAGAAAAATTCATGGAACTGTTTATTGTGGGATCCTTAGAGGAATCACCAATAAAAAACTCTGCAGAAATTCCCAGAAAATTCACAGGAGAAATTCCTTAATATATCTCTGGAAGAACTTTTAAAGCAATCCTACAGGATTCTCTAGGGTGGATTCCTTGGAAAAATCCTTCAAGAAATACCGGCAGGAATTGATGGATAAATTCCCTGAGGAAACCTCGGATAAATTTTTGGTAGATTCTTGAAGAATTCCTTCAATAATCCCAGGTGAGGCATCGTGTCCCTTCACGGATACAAGGAAGAATCACTGGAAGAATTTATAAAATAATTTATTGTAGATTCCCTAGAAGAATCCTCTGAGAATAACCTGAGGGAACATCTCAAAAAATTGCAAGCGGAATCTCTAAAGGAATTCCTGGGGGAATCTCGTATAGGATTCTTTTTCAATTCTTTTCTTGTGGGATCCCTGAAAGTTTCCAGATGGGATTCCTGGAGGAAATCCTTGATGAATCCTTGTAGAAATTTTAAGTAGAATCTTTGTAAGAGTTCCTGGAGAAAATCTCGGCATGTATTTCTGTAGGAATTATTGAAGGAAATTCTAGCAAGAATCGTGTAGGACTCCCTGAAGCAACCCCTGCAAGAATGTTTGTGTTAATCGCTGAAGTATTTTTTGGAGGTATTCCTAGGGAAATCGCTAGAAGAATCACTGGAAAATTTTTATAGGATTTCTATACCTGGTGGAATTTTTGATCGAATTCCTGAATTAATTTCTTGGGAGCGATTAATTGAGCAATCTCTTTAATCATTTCTAGAGGAGTTCCTGGTGGAATCGTAGGAAAAGAATCCTTATTTAATCTGTTTAGGAATTCCTGAAGTTTCGCTGGAGATTTCCAACTGTGGATAAATTCTTAGAGGAATTATTGATAAAATTCCTGTTAGAATCCCAGGAAGAATATCTGGTGGTCAAAACGTCTGAGCATCTGTAAGCTGCATTAGAAGGTACCGTTTTGTTTCAAATTCGGTACAACAACACTTGATTTTCAGAGAGATTTTCAAGAAAATGAATTCTATGATTCAAGTTCTCTATACATAAAAGTCGTAAAAAAATCGATTATTACTATCGAAATCGCCACTGCTTGGAATATGAATGTTCTGAATTTGAGACAAATTTAATGTGCAGATGATATTGGAACGATTTGACTTTTTGAACGCTTCTCTCAATAATCGAACACTACTCTCGTTTCAGCACAGCCTGGGTCAACTGCAGCATGGCGGACAACGTGGAGCAGCAGACGGCCGTCAGGAACATCTTGAATCGTGTGTCGGATCCCTTGCCGTACATTGTATTTGGCCCCCCGGGAACCGGCAAGACCACCACTATTGTAGAAGCCATCGTCCAAATCTGCAGCCACCATCCGACGGCCCGCATCCTAGTGGCAGCCCAATCCAATGCCGCGTGCGATGAAGTGGCTATCCGGCTGATGAAGCACCTTGCCCCGAAGATGCTGTTCAGAATCTATTCTCGTTCCGCCGGGAAGCGGCTGGGCGAAATCCCCGAGAATCTGCAGCAGATCTCGAACCTCGCTGGTGGAACACATCGTTGGCCAACGTGGGAAGAAGTGTACAAAACCAAAATACTGATCTGCAGCCTCTCCATCTGCGGACGTTTGGTCCAGAGCAGAATCCGAAGCAATCATTTCAGGTACGTGTTCATTGACGAATGTGGAAGTGCATCCGAACCGGCAGCTCTGACAGCTCTGGCTGGGATGGTCAGTTCTAGAGGAAGGCTAAATGCAAGCGTTGTCTTGGCCGGAGATCCATATCAACTGGGTCCGGTGATTCGTAGTGAACTAGCTGCCAAAATGGGACTGGGCATGTCCATGCTAGAGCGCTTGATGAACCTCCCTGTGTATCAGAAGGACCCTATTACAAAACTGTACAACACCCAACTGATAACGAAACTGGTAAAGAATTACCGTTCACATGAAGCGTTGATCAAGTTCTCCAACGAGCAATTCTACGACGGCGAATTGCAATGTTTAGCTTCCAGTCAAGTCTCTTTAGCGGAAAACTGGCGTTGGCTTCCGAACAAAACGTTTCCGATCATATTACATACGGTGTTCGGATCGAATAAACGGTCCCAGAAGAGCAAAAGCTTCATGAATCAAACCGAGATCGATACGGTTGAGTTCTATCTAGACTTCCTCCTGAAGACGGGCATCAACGATCGGAAAATCGCCCAAGAGGATATCGGAATAATATCGCCCTACCAGCTGCAGGTTCAGCGATTGAAGCAAATGTGCCAGGACAAGCAGTGGCCATCCTTGGAGATTGGATCCGTCGAACAGTTCCAGGGTCGGGAGAAGCTTGTGATCATCCTTTCAACAGCCCGGTCCCATACTCCGGACGTGGGTTTTCTGAATAACGTAAAGCGTCTGAATGTGGCGCTGACGAGGGCCAAAGCCCTGCTCATAGTCATCGGCAATAGTAATACGCTGCAAACGGATCCTAATTGGTACGAGTTTATCAAGTATTGCACCACGAAGGAGGCCATCGTCGGCAGATGCTTTGGATTGGACGCCAAGCGAATCGTGGAACGGACAAATCGAGATGCCCGGTTTGATGCTCTGTTCAATGTTCTGGTCTGAATCTATATCGTTGTGTTGTCAAGTTTAAATGTGAATTGGGCGCTCTTTGTATGTTCCTTTTTAAATTTCGCGCTGTTCTACGTACCTATTCAATTATCCTTTTTTGTTAAAACAGATATTTTTCATAGATTGAAACCGTTGATGTTTAAAAAATGCTTTAATGCATTCAAACAATCGTATGATTATATCAAATGACAATATAACGAATTGATGCTACTAAAATCAATAGTCATGTAGACAAATAAATTTTTAAAAGAGCCCAATATCAAATGTTAAACCGTTATGCAATGTTTCGCTGCTGAATATTATTTCGCAATTCAGATCTCCCAATAGCACCCTCGAGTGCAATGTTGAACAGTTAATTCGAAAATGCGTCTCTCTGCTTCAATCCGTCTAGCGTCTTGATAAGTCCGAGAAAAGAAAAAGATTTCACGTGACTTGAACCGAGACTAAAGATAAAGCGCGAGAACTGTGATGGATTGAAATAAAAGGCGATCTGTACTCAGTTAGGTTTCAGAATCTACTGACTCGTAGGTTTATTATTATGATCGATCAGACCTTCGTCTGCATTCGTATAAGTGAATCAGTTAGTTATTACACTTGATAGTGTTGGTTTCCGTTAAGCGGAATTACACTATTAATTAAAACAACTATTGAATGCGTAATATGTTCACGCTAATATTAAACACTTCACGTCTCAAACGAGGTTGACACCTTTTCTGCAATCCGAACACTTGATTTCGAACCATTCGGCGTAGCACGTATCAGCCTAATTGGTTTCGCCGGCAAACCGATGTTCAGACACTATCTGCCACAGCTCATTTGTTTTCACTAAATCGTACGCTGCCTTGAAATCAATTAGGAGATGGTGAGTGTGCAAGTTAAGGGTCAAACACAATGCAACGGCATTACGGCAAAACGGCAACACCGACTTAAATGACATATCAATGTTTTGATCAATGTCGACTCAATCAGCTTCAACATGGATTTGACAAGCAGAGTGTAGATCAAGATGGGCTTGCCGTTTTGCCGTTGTACCGTGCTGCCGTTCACATTGTGTTTGGGGCTTTATACACTCGGAATTTATCATCAAGATCATTCGCAAGGTAAACAGGTGATCCGTTGTCGAGCGGCCCTCACGAAAACTAGCTTGGTATTCGCCGACGAAGGACTCCTCGTGTGTTCTCAGTCTGTTAAACAGGATGCGCAACTGCATTTTGTACGCAGAATTCAGCAGGGTTATTTTTTATTTATTTGGTTCTACATCAATCAACTTGATAAACCTGCCAACAATATATAGGAAATCCACTCGGTTCATGGACGCCTCCCTACATCCTCGACTTTGACCCTCGCTCTCCAGGTCCTGGTGCACCTGGTCAATCCACCTAGCTCGCTGCGCCCCACGCCTTCTTGTTCCGACCGGATTCGAAGCGAACACCATCTTCTCAGGGCTATTGCCCGGCATTCTTGCAACCAGTGGCGATTCCTTAACCTCAAATCTACCTGCTCCACGAATAGAAATTCTTGATTTTCAGCGACATTTAATGAGTGAGACTTGTTAAAAAGGACGATTTCAATTATTAACTGTTTGGTTTATAATCTAAATTTGCCGAAATAGTCATTTTTAGAGTCGTAGAACAGGTAGAAAGTGAGGTTACGAGTCCGCCACTGCTCCTTCCAGCTTTGGCCATCTTCTGGATACTGAGTTCGTCGTAGAGTTGGGTGAGCTCGTGAATCATTCATCGTCGCCAAACAACGTTCTTATTGACTTCAGGTTCGGGAATTGAAGAGAAAACGTCTGTAATGTTCTAGGTTTTATTTAATGAAAAATTTTACAATTTTAGATAAGGGTTGCTTCGATGATGTTGATTGCATTCATTCAGCGTTGCTAAGCAGCCTGGCTTCATGAACACTCCCCCTCAACGCTGATCTTGTAGTCCGCACATGGCTCGCATCTTTGCCAGTCTGGTTCCTCCAAGGGGTTTTGTCAGCAGATCAGCAACCATGTCTTCAGTCGGACAGTAAACGAAACGGATCTCGCCGGATGCTTTGATGTCCCTTACGAAATGGTATTTGGTAGCGATGTGTTTCGTTCTGTTGCTGAACTTACCGATATCCAACATCTTCAGAGCACTTTGGTTGTCCTCAAACAACACTGGATCTTGCTGATGCTCACCGAAATCGCCAAGGAGACGTTTAACCCACAGCATTTCTTGCGTCGCTTCTGTCAAGGCCACGAATTCCGCTTCTGCAGTGGACAATGACACACAAGACTGTTTTCTGCACGCCCAGCTAATCGTACCACCGTTGAACTGAATCACCAAACCGCTGTTCGATTTCCGGTCCTGCTGGCATTCTGCCCAATCGGCATCAGAGAAGCCAATCAAGCCGGTTCGCCTTTTGTTGTTGCTGAGGCGCAGCCAATACTCACATGTGCCTTTCAGGTACCGTGCAATTCGCTTGAGCTCCAGCCAGTCATTTTGAGATGGATTACTTGTTTTGCGGCTCAGGATTGACACCGCCGTCGAAATATCCGGTCTGGAGTTGACCGAAACGTACAAAAGTTGACCCAACAGTTTTTGGTACTCAATATTGTTCGCTAGAGGAGTACCAGCTTCTTGCTTAAAGTATCCTGGATCCAATGGAATCTATGGAATCCTTGGCATCTTCCAAGCCGCAGGAACGTACGATCTCACCGATATATTGCTTTTGATTGATGAAGAAATCGCCATCCTCGTTACGGTTCACCTTGATACCCAAGTACCATTGGATGTCACCAAGAGATTCGACGTTGAATTTCTTCCGCAAAACTCCAACACAGCGATCAATCATCTTCTCATTTTCGCACGCCATAATCAAGTCGTCGACGTATACCAGCACATAACACCACCGCTTATCTTCCAGCTTCCTATATAGGCAGGGATCCGAGTCGCAACGTTTGAAGCCCATCCGCTCCAATTCGGAGTGCAGTGTGCTGTTCCACGATCTGGCCGCTTGTTTTATGCCATACAAGCTTTTTCTCAGCTTATATACCTTCCGTTCTTCCCCTTGCACGACGAATCCTGGAGGTTGACGAAGGAATATTTCTTCATCGAGATTGCCGTACAAGAACGCAGTTTTGACGTCGAATTGTCGTACTTTCATACCTTGTTTCGCCGCCACAGCCAGTAGAGTCCGGAATGTTGTTTGGCGAACAACTGGAGCAAACACCTGGTCATAATCTGTACCATACTGCTGGCTGTACCCCTGTGCGACGAGTCTTGCTTTGAAGCGGGCCACTTCTCCATCTGCGTTGCGCTTGATTTTATACACCCACTTCGAGCCAACTGCTTTTCGACCGGCTTGCAGGTCCACCAACTGCCACGTTTCGTTCGATTCGATGGACTGCATCTCCTCAACCATCGCTTCATGCCATCTTCTACGTTCTGGACTGTTCATTGCTTGGGCAAAGTTCTTCGGTTCTTCATGGACACCCGACACTTCGGCGGACCAGGAATTCACGACCAGCCGCTGCGGAGGCACACCTTTCGTCGTTCGCTTGGATCGCCGCAGTAAAACTTCATCAGAAAATCCTTCGAACTCGCTCTCCGATGTACTGGTACTGCCATCATCTTCCAGTTCAGCTTCAGGATACTGGAACTCTTCTGTGCTTGCATCATCGTCACATGGGCCAACGCCAGCTTGGTCACGCAATGCAACACTCACCTCGTCGTCATCATCGTCGTTCACAACCGCATCGTTGCCTTTCATCTCGTCGAATTTGGCATCGCGGCTAATAGTGATGCTGCAGTTTTCCGGGTTGAGGAAACGATAGGCCTTTCGTCCCTCAGCGTAGCCCACCAGTACCATTTTGTTTGCCTTCATGTCCAACTTTCTACGTTGTTGCTTGGGATTGAACACGTATGCGAAGGATCCAAACACTCGTAGATGCTTGTAGGACGGCTTCCTACCGTACCATAACTCATATGGTGTCCTCTCGTTACACGCTGTTGGGAGTAAATTTTGGAGATAACAGGCAGTTACGATTGCTTCTCCCCAAAACTTCTTTTCCATACCTGCATCGGCAAGCATACACCGCATCATTTCAGCTAAGGAGCGGTTCTTCCTCTCGGCCACTCCATTCTGTTGTGGGCTGTAAGGAGCTGTTTGTTGCAGAATGATTCCGTTGTCGGCCAGGAACTTCTTCAGCTTTCCACTCGAGTACTCACCGCCTCCGTCAGATCGTATCACCTTAGGTTTCCTACCAAATTGTGTTTCGATGAGGCTGATGTACTGCTGAATTTTCTCGAACGCTTCAGATTTGCAACGCAACAAGTAAACGACCGTGTAGCGTGAGTAGTCATCGATCAGCACCATGCTGTACCGATTTCCGCTAGGCGTGGGGATTTCAAACGGTCCTGACAAATCAGTATGTACTAAATCTCCTACCGCTTTGCTTCGCCTTTCAGATGACTTCGGGAATGAACTCCGGGCCATTTTTCCTTCGCAACAAGTGCCGCACACGGTTTGCACTTCACACCGTTGGAGGGAAATACCAGTTCCTAACTGGTCACGCACGATCTTCGCAATGGCATCCGCATTTTGATGACCCAAACGCCTGTGCCACAAGTGTATGCACTCCTTCGTGTGGCTGACAGTTGTCATCATGGACTGCTCCGGGCTCGGTTTCAAGAAATACAACCCACCTCTCCGTTCGCCGATGACAAGCACTGCTCCATTCTTGACAATTTTGCAATGGTTTTTCTCGAACATAACGGTGAATCCTTCATCAACAATTTTACTCACCGATAACAGGTTGCCGGTTAGCGCTGGCACATGGTACACGTTTTTGAGCTTCACGTCGACAGTTTGACCATCACCGTCGAGACTTCGGTACACGCCAGAACCGATTCCATTCGCTTGAACTTCGTTTCCATCCGCTAGACTGATGCGGTCCTTGCACGATGTATCCAGTTCCCCAGGCAGCGACGCATTGTTGGTCATGTGCGACGTTGCGCCCGAATCCAGGAACCACAGATTACGTTCCGCCAATCGATTCCCGATCGCAAAACATACCTCCGATGAGTTGTTCTTCACCATCTTGACCTTCTGCTGTGTATCTCGGCTTTTCTTCTCTGACTGCTTTCGGTCCTTGGCTAGCTTCTTACACTCTCGGTGAATGTGTCCTTCCATATGGCAATAGTGACATGTAATTTTTGATTTTTCTGTTGACGCTGATGTATTGCCGATATGTAATGCCTTCTCCTCCGACTGATTCTCGACGCGGCGCTTCCATTCGTCCAGAAGCTTCCCCTTGACGTACTCCAAAGTTAGCCCAGACAACCAGAATGTACGTATAATGAAATCACGTTTTGCGTTATGCGATGCTTATATGCGCAAAGTTTCACGTATCCAGGTTTTTAAAAGCGCTAATGGCTGCCGCAAACAGGCTCGCTTTCTGGTAGGGACATGTCGATTTGACGTTTGGCTTGGGTCGTTTTCTATTAAACGGACCCAAGCTAAACGTCAAATCGTTTAATCCCTACCAGAAAGCGAGCCTGTTTGCGGCAGCCATTAGCGCTCGTAAAAAGCTGGATAAGATGATGCGAAAAGGCCTTATACGTACAAAAGTGGAGGCGCTATACGTGCATATTTTGTATGATGAAAAATAACATGCTATGCGAGTGCGTAAATTTTCTTGCGAACTAGTCTGCACTCTTATGCGACTTAATTTATCATAACAAAATTGATTTGACAGCTGGTACGGATTGATCCGACTTACTTTGTACGAGTATACGGGACGAAACGGAATGTTCATATGAACTCAAAAAATAGCATTTTAAGCGAGGAAACTCATCGATCAAACGATATCATCCACCATGTAGTGCGGGTGTGATGAAATTTGTGCAAATAAACGACTTTGTTCGTAAACTGTTATGTTCTGGTTGTCTGGGAGGTCGTCCTCCGGTCGGCTCTCTAAAGCGGTGATCAAATTGTTGTACGATTCTGGAAGGCTCGAACGGAGCATCGCAACCACCCAGTGTTCCTTCAATTCTTCACCCATCGCAGTAAGCCGGTTTGTCAGATTTGTCACTTCGTTGAGATGGTCTGACCCTTTGTGCAGCCGTTGCGAACACAGTTTCCGTAAAACATGCACCTTGCTTGCCAACGAAGACCGCTCGTGGTACGCCTTGAGCCCGTCCCACATGTCCTTGCTCGAACCGGCTCTGATGATGTGGCACAATTGACCGTCTTACACCAACAGGCCAATCAACGCCCGTGCCTTGGCGTCTTTTGCCTTCCAAGCGGGATCCGGATTTTCCGGTTTTTCTTCACTCACCACGCCGAACACATCTTCCTGGATGAGCACCAACTCCATCCGAAACTTCCAGACGGTGTAGTTGCTGTCGTCAAGCTTCTTCAGTGAAGTCTTCAGGTCGTTCATTCTTGAAAATTATCTTCATCGTCTCCCATCCGAAAACGATTTTTGCAGGCCCATAACCTATTGACTTCAGGTTCGGGAATTGAAGAGAAAACGTCTGTAATGTTCTAGGTTTTATTTAATGAAAAATTTTACAATTTTAGATAAGGGTTGCTTCGATGATGTTGATTGCATTCATTCAGCGTTGCTAAGCAGCCTGGCTTCATGAACAGTTCTCATACACGCCGCCGAAGGTCGCCCTGAGCACCCGGCGTTCGAAAACCCCAAGAGCTTGCAGTTCCTCCTCGAGCATTGTCCACGTTTCATGCTAGGAAAGGACCACCGGTCTTATGAGCGTTTTGTAGGTGTCTGGGTTCGATTCCCGGTCGGTCCAGGATATTTTCATAATGGAAATTTCCTTGGCTTCCCTGGGCATAGAGTATCATCGTACCTGCCACACGATATACGAATGCGAAAATGCCAAATTTGGCAAAGAAAGCTCTCAGTTAATAACTGTGGAAGTGCTTATAAGAACACTAAGCTGAGAAGCAGGCTCTGTCCCAGTGAGGACGTTCATGCCAAGAAGAAAAAGAAGAAGGGGATTAGGATAAACGCAACCTAAAAAATGGGAGGAGAAGTAGTAAGAACGCAATACAATTATATCCCTGGTGTGAAACTTCAAATAATTGCATAAAACCACTGCAGTCCACTGCAAGGGCCCTACTATCAGTCGTTTTCATTCGTGTTGATGTGAATCGAATCAAAGATTTGACCGTCACTAAAAAACCCTCGGAAATGTTGGATTCAAAAAGATGGCGGCGGGCAGGCCGGTGCTTGTCAGACCGAAATTTTTAATCAACTCTAAAGAAAATATCCTGTGATTCATTCCTCTCATACACGTGGTATGATTCATTGCATGTCTGGATTTGAACAAAATATGCGCGCGAAGCAAATCCTGCTCTGATGACTTTGAATCTCAGCAGCTCTTGGAGTGGGTTTTTTTAAAGACTGTTTTTTTTTAATACAGTAATGTCCCGATTTTGTCAGCCCCATGCTGCATTTAGGGTTGGCAAAATCGGAAAAGTGCTAAAATCAGGAAAAAAAATTTCGACTGGTTGCAAATTTTATTTTAACTTAAGGACTTTGTTTTATGATTTTGTTAATAGAAACATTGTTCTTTTACTTCCATTGTCTATGTAACGTAATCCAAGGTAACATTGATCAGTTTCTTGGATAATCATAAAAAAAAATCAAATTTAAAAGTTTCGGTTTGTATAGACGTGGCCAAGGTTATAATTTACTTTTTGCACCCAATATTGCCAGTATAGACGTGCTTACTCTGATTAAAATAAATTTCATTTTTTGGCTGACAAAATCGGGTTAAAAAGGGTGCTAAAATCGGAGTTGGACAAAATCGGGGGCTGACAAAATCGGGTCATTACAGTACTTTTTCAAGTACCGTAATCCGGGGTCTGATTTTTTGATTTAGTTGATATGGGGTAACATTGATCACCTATGTACATAATGTTCGGTAAAATTGAAAATGTAGTTACCTACTTAAATCATGCCTCCTGAAGCCGAAAATAAAGACCAAACTCATAAAACATTTACTTTTTTAGATCTGTTAAACACAAAACATTTTGAACCGCGGAATACGGCTAAAGGTAGTCGATTTCCTAAGGAAATTCTACATTCTTAATAGTAGTTCGTTAAAGTTGCTTAATTGAATAAACTTATGACATATTTGACCATGGAATCGTTTTTGGCGATGCCATTTTTAGTAACAACCACATTTTCCTTGCTCATACTATTTGTAAAACTTTGTGATACATAGATCTTTGGTAGCGTCATCCATAATAATAAAAATCATTGATTTAAAACCGTGACAAATTTACGCATGAACTAAACGCAATTTCCGCAAGAACCCTGATTTTGATTCGCTCTAAAATGTAGGAAAGAGAGGCACTATTCATGTTTTGGAAATGTTCCACCAATAAAAGATAATTCGATTTTTTTACGAGAAAGGTCATACCGGTCAATATTACCCCTGATAACGATACTGCAATTTAAGTGACTCATATCTCTAAAAACCGATTGTGATTTTTTACCCGAATGTCGCTCCCTCGAAAGTCATTTCCTCGAACGCCAGCTACCTGAATGACACTTTTCCCCGCAATCCATTCCCCAGAATGACCCGAAATATGTATCCCCTCAACGTGATTTATGATGGACAGTCTCAACAAATTTCAGTGACAGAGTGGTGAACTAGAAAGAACGATAAAGAAAAAAATAAATGCTGAGTTCGATGAAACTTCAAAGAACCGCTGATGATAAACGAAGGGTGCATATCATATGAACCGTTCATCATCATGCAATGTATAAATTTATGACAATTATGAGTACCAACAAGTTTTCGGGGAAATAAACCACTTGCGAAAACGGGATATTCAGGGAAAGAACTGGCATTCGCAGAACTGATGTTTGGGGAAACGACATTCGGGGTGCTGATATGTGGGATAAAATAGCACAACCCTAATAAACCCAAAATTGCATGGTAGGTGTACGATAAATTCTGTGAAAAAAAAATATTCTCATAAAGAACAGCTCGCGGTAAAAGGAAATGAAATTTTCTTGAAGTTAAAAATAGGTAAAACAGCTTAGAATGTTGTTTCAAAACTTCGTAAGTAAAAATCTCGAAAGAGATGTGTTATATTGTCTCCGCTCTATGCGCTAGCAAAAAAGCTTAAAATGAAGCGGTACTATTATCTTTTTTTTTCATTTCTTTATTAGTATCACTCCAAACATTACATTCATTTGTTTCATTGTTCTGTGTTATTAGACAACACTATCATCCTAATTTTGTAAAACAAATTTAAGATTTTATTAACATTTTGTTAACAACATATTACATTTCATTTGCCGTAGCAGTTCAGATTTTTTACAGGTGAGTTGATTTCACCTGCTTATAAGAGAAAAAAACGCTTTGAATATACTTAACCTAACTTAACCTAAACATATAACGCATTAATCGTGGCAATAGAAGATTGTAACGATTTTTGCCTGAAATTATTAATTATTTTATTTGACATTTGTTCCAATGTTTCAACATTGGATATTCTATGTAACTCATTGGTACTATACCAGGGTGGAAGCCTCAGAATCATTTTCAATATTTTACTTTGAATTCTCTGCAGAGCTTTCTTCCTGGTATTACAACAGCTAGTCCATATTGGTACAGCATACAACATGGCTGGCCTGAAAATTTGTTTGAATATCAAAAGCTTGTTCTTAAGACAAAGTTTTGATTTTCTATTAATAAGGGGATAGAGACATTTTACATATTTATTACATTTGGCTTGAATGCCCTCAATGTGATTTTTCAAAGTTAAATTCTTATCTAGCATGAGCCCTAGATACTTAACTTCATCTGATCAATTTATTGGAACCCCTCTCATCGTGACAACATGTCTACTTGAAGGTTTCAAATAAAGAGCTTTTGGTTTATGTGGGAATATTATTAGTTGAGTTTTGGAAGCATTAGAAGATATCTTCCATTTTTGCAAGTATGAAGAAAAAATATCCAATTTTTTTTTGCAATCGACTACAGATGACACGCAGGCTTCGTCCTTTGGCGGAGAGGCCTGTGTCATCCGCAAACAAAGATTTTTGACATCCCTGAGGTAACTCAGGTAAGTCAGATGTGAAAATATTGTATAATATTGGTCCCAAAATGCTGCCTTGGGGAACACCAGCTCTTACAGGAAGTCTTTCAGATCTGGAGTTCTGATAATTAACCTTTTTTTTTTTTTTTTTTTTTTGTTTTTTACAAGGGGGAAATCTGCAAACAGATCCCCTGAGAAGATAACTCAGGGAATGCGGGGATGACGCACCAACGACGACCCGCTAAAACCAGCCTATGCACTGTGCATGAGTAATTCATTTAGAATTGCTCAAGTGGTGAACAGTGCATCGACATGACCCTTGGACTCAGACCCTCATCTCCCCGGAACCACCTTACGGTATTTCTTCGGGAAGGGACCAGTGCATATAGCACAACACGTGTAGCAGAAGTAGCCTAGGCAAACTGCTTCTCCTAGCCGACTTAAACAATGTTACAAGGGACCAGCCTCGGCAGGGCTAATCCTCTGCAGCCAACTCTTGGTCGGCGCGCCATAGACGCTGCAATTCTAACATAATGTGAGTGACAGCCGTAGTTACTGCATTCCAGCACTCGGCATCCGCACACATTCTCTCTATAATATTGTCGGGGGACGTGTCCCCTCCGCATGTAGTGAGCATGCGACCTCTCACAACAATGAAACGGGGGCAATCGAACACGACATGCTCCGCTGTTTCCTCTACACCAGCACAATTGGGGCACGCAGGAGATTCTGAGTGCCCGAACCTATGCAGGTACTGTCTATAGCAACCATGTCCTGACAGAAACTGCGTCAGGTGGAAGTTCACTTCCCCATGGCTTCTACCATACCAATCTGACACATTTGGTATTAGTCGATGGGTCCATCTACCCTTAGTGGAGTTATCCCATTCCTGCTGCCAGCTTCTGAGCGTTTCCTCTTTACACGTGTCGCGGACTCCTCTGGTACCCCTTTGGTTGAAGCATTGAACATCTTCCTTGATGATGAGCCCGATGGGCGTCATCCCGGCTATGATGCACACGGCCTCTTTAGATACCGTCCGGTATGCACTTGCTACTCTTAAGCACATTATCCTGTACGTGCTTTCCAACCGCTTTAGGTTTCTGTTCGTTCTAAGCGCTTTTGACCAGATTGGTCCTCCATACCTTAGTATGGATAGCGCCACGCTTGCCAGCAGCTTGCGTTTGCTGGCAATTACAGCAGAGCTGTTAGACATCATCCTCGAAAGCGCCGCTATAGCCGTAGATGCCCTTTTACAGGCATATTCAACGTGGCTAGCGAAGCTCAGCTTGTCATCGATCATTACCCCAAGATGCCTAAGGGATCGCTTGGACTCTATGGTGCAATCACCTACCGAGATAAGCGCCCGTTGCTCGGACTTGCGGTTGTTGACCACCACCACCTCAGTCTTGTGACGGGCCAGTCCTAGTTTCCTACACTTCATCCATTCCTCAACCAGGGAAATAGAGTGCGCTGCTGTCAACTCTACTTCCTCCATCGATTCACCATAGACCACTAGGGTGATATCGTCGGCGAAGCCAACAATCTTAACACCCGTCGGAAGGGGCAGCCTCAGTACGTCATCGTACATCGCATTCCATAACAGCGGGCCCAGGATTGAACCTTGAGGTACTCCCGCGGTAATTCGAACGCTTTTCTGCCCCTCCTCTGTGTCATACAGTAGAATCCTACCATCAAAATAGCTTTCTAGAAGTTTACACAACTGCACCGGTACCTTGAGGCGGTGAAGCGCGTGTGCTATTGCTTCCCAGCTTGCGCTGTTGAACGCATTCTTCACATCCAGAGTGACAACCGCGCAGTAACGGATGCCGCTCCTTTTATGCTCGATTGCCACCTCAGCTGTTTGAACGACCGACTGGATGGCGTCCAGAGTAGATTTACCTTTTCTGAATCCAAACTGGTTGTTGGACAGGCCGTCCGCACTCTCCGTATACGGTACTAGTCTGTTGAGAATCAACCTCTCCAATAACTTGCCCGTCGTATCTAGTAGACAGATAGGTCTATACGCCGACGGGTCACCTGGTGGTTTCCCCGCCTTTGGTAGTAGCACCAATTTCTGTCGCTTCCATACATCCGGGAAGATTCCTTGATCAATGCAGCGTTGCATCGTGGTTCTGAACATGTCCGGATCCGTGTTCACTGCCGCTTTTAAGGCAACATTCGGGATACCATCGGGTCCCGGTGCCTTGTTTGACGCGAATGATTTCACGACTTCTGCCAGCTCTTCGTTCGTCACTCTCGCCACTTCTTCTCCTTCATCTGCCGCATACGGCGCTGGGGGCCATGGGCTTATGGGATGGTGCGGGAAGAGTACATCGATTATCGATCGCAGCAACTCGGGCGATTTCTCTTGGGGCGCTATGGCTCCTTTGGTCTTAGCCATTACCACTCTGTAGGCGTCACCCCATGGACTAGAATTGGCACTCTCGCATAGACTTTCAAAGTTTTCGACTCTTGATTTCCTTTTTGAGAGCCAACTTTGCCTCTCTGAATGCTGCACCGCGTTCCTCTCTTTGTGCTTCTGTGCGTGCGCGTTGCATTCTTCGTCTAGCCCGAAGGCAGATTGCTCGAAGATTTGCAATTGATTCGCACCACCAATACACCGGCGGCCTGTTCTCTCTAGGAGGGGCTTTTCTCGGCATGGAAGCATCACACGCTCGTGATATCACAGCAACTAGCTCTTCACCGTTTAGGTCCAGAGTGTTCCGTTCGCGCCTCAGGGCTTCAGTGAATACTTCGCCGTCGAAGCGCGCTGTTTTCCATCCTCGGGCTTGGGTCGAGTTACATCGCGCTGCCTTCTGCCCGCCTGGTATTATACTATAGCGAATCGATTGATGATCGCTATGAGTATAACCATCATCAACGCGCCAGTTCATGGTACCTAAAAGGTTAGGACTACAAAACGTCACGTCGATGATCGATTCTGCACCATTTCTGCGGAAGGTACTCACTGTACCCACATTTGCCAGCTCTACATTTAATGCGGCCAGGGATTCCAACAATAGCTGGCCTCTTTGATTGGTGCAGCGGCTACCCCACTCCACTGCCCATGCATTAAAGTCGCCAGCTATCACTACTGGCTGCCGATTAGCTAGTTCGGCCATCATCCTGTCAACCATGTGGGAAAATTCCTCAATCGACCACTTGGGGGCGCGTAACAACTGCAATAGAACACGCCGTTGATTTTTGCTATCGCAAAACCGTCATTTGAGCTAGAGACTACTTCTTGGATTGGGTATCGTCCTGTCGTCCCTAAAGCTGCTAGCTGTTGAGACCTATCCGCCACCCAGTTCCCGTTGTTGGCTGGTATGCGGTATGGTTTCCGAGACTGACTGCCAAAGCAGCTGCTGGGCTGCATCACAGTGGTTTAAATTTAACTGTGTTACTTCCGTTTTGGCTGCTTTGATACTCCGCTTGTGCCCGGACATTTGGGTCCGCCCGTTAAGTGTCCGTTGTCTGCTCTGTCGACACATATTAGGCACTTAGCGATTTGCTTACAATCGCTTGCCCTATGGCCTTCAGCGCCGCATTTTCTGCACATCTTACTTCTGTCGGGACCATTGCAATTCCACGACTTATGGCCCTTCCCGAAACACTTGAAGCAAACTTCAGGAGGCTGTTGTATGCTCAGCCGGCAAACCGACCAGCCTACCTTGAGTATGCCCAAGTTCTTCGCTTTGTTGGCCTCTGCGACCGGCAGCCTGATCGCCGCCACCTGGGTGCCCTGCGGGCCCTTTCTAAGGTGGATGGCCTTACTGGCTACGTCGATGTCACACTGCTCTTTGAGGGCAGCCGAGACCTCCGCTGCATCGGTGACCTCATCCAGATTTTTACACTGGAGAGTCGCTTCAGCAGTAAGGGATCTTACATCAACCTCGTCACCAAGTACTTCTTGTGCCAGTTGCTTATAGACTGCACCCTTTTCCTTGGCGTCCTTCTTTAAGACTAGGATCATTTCACCAATCCTAGTTCGCCTTATGCTTCGCACGTCTGCGCCCAATGGCGATAGCTTTTCTGTGCTTCGCATCGCCTTCAGAACCTCGGCGTATTTTGCTTCCTCCGTTTTGATAACGAGGGCTTCGCCTAAATTCCTACGTTTCGCTGTTTTCGGTTTAGCGCTCTCCTTGGGCTCCGTTTTCGGTTTCCTCTGTTTTTTCTTATTTCCAACTCGTATCCACGGGTTGCTGTTGCCTTGCGCCCGTGGTTCCTGTGGATGCACTGCCTGGTTCCGGTTAACCCGTGGCTCCTTTTTCTTGGCTTTCTTGGCCTTAGGCTTGGTGTTGGCCTCTCCTTTGTTGCCATGTCCTCTTGATCGCGGTGCTTGGCTCGTGCCAGCTTTTCCGCTCTGGAGGACGGCCGCGTAGGTCACTTTTTCCTTAGCAACCATACGTCTTTTCGCCACGTATTCATCCCCGGAAGCTTCCCTCTTCCGCATCGCGTATCGAATAATATCATCAGATATATTCGCGTTGCCTGTGAAGGAAAACACTTCGGTCTGACACGACCTAGTGTCTTTTTGGCCTTCTACCTTGCCCAGTTGTTCCTTGGCTTTCTCGTAGTCCTGCTTTGCAGCTAGGACTGATTGTCGCAATTTCAGTAGACTTGTTTTCAAGTCTTTGCTGATATTTGTTTTGCTTTTAACATATTCGATGATGACATCAAGTTGCTCAGCAGCTACCTGCATTTTAGGGAGGTACTCCCTATTGCGATCCATGGCCTCGATTAGTCCCGGGCCATCGGTCACCACACATGTTGCACTGGAGCGGCCAGTGCCTGCCGTCGTCACAGTATCTAGGCTTTTGCCCACACTGTTTTCAATAAAGTTGGTCGCCTCCTTCCTTGGCGGGAACCTTAGCCGGTTACTGATAGGTCCAGAAGCCTCTCCTTCACATTCCGCTAGTTGTTTGTTTTGGTTGATCATCTCTTATGGGTCCCCCTAAGAGCCGCTATCCATCTCCGCTGGAATAGTCGCCTTTATAATCCCATGGTTATCTATGCAAGCAGGGAGGCCATGCTAGGGTTGACATAGTCCTTTATGGGGTACTATGTTCAGAGCCGGATCGGCGCAGGTCAGGTAATGGCATCTGAGCCTACTCCCGCCCAGTTGGAACAACCAGGCGACGGATTTGGAACGTACTCTAAGGCCTGCCACGGTTTTACGGGACGGGGGCAGCCTGCGCCATTAACCCTAGGGGCGGGACAGCTTTACTCAGAGCAACATTTTGAACACAGAGCAAGCTTGAGTTACTCGCTTTTTGCTCACAACTAATAACGATTACTTGGATCTGAATAGTACCTGACGTCAAGAGTGCATAACACAGTACTAAATATGTGAAATGTTTTTTTTTCTGTTACAGCTAATTTAACTCATTTTGCATTTCAGATTATGAGAATGAAGTTTGCGGTGGGTCACATTTGTTTGTCCCAGTGAAAGTGGCAATTTCTTAATTTCATCAAGACTACTTTACCGTGCTGAATCGAAATGCCGGACGCTTTGAAAGCCGGAAACTGGTCTTTTTCAAGGTGGTTGTAAACCGAATTGCTACTTTTTCGTTTGGAATCCATGATTAGGATGTCTTCTATTGGCGAATGGAAAACTAATCCCAAGCCCCATTTATTAAATCTCTGTACAACTTCGATTGCTCTGGTCAATCACGGAGTAGCGACTACGAATTGTTCGGTCATCTATGCTCATGCTCATCCATAATTAAGATGTCTTCTACATTATCCATGCAAAAAAGCAGCAGAAATTTTTATTTTGTATTTTTTAAGGCCGGTGTCCGGGATTCGAGGCATCCGGACATTTCGAATCAACATGGTACATAAGGTTTCCCAACCGAAAACCGCCGTGAGCTTCGGAGTGAAAAACTTTTGTTAAAACATTACAAAGCGCAGAATATTGCGATCTTATCGTAGTTATAAAATGATTAATGGTGAACGAATTTAAATTTATTTTTCTGGGAAACGAATAAAATCCACTGAAAGTTGAAAATATACGTAACACCGTATTGTAATAGAGAGAGCATAGATAGTAGTTGCACCGCTTATTGAGTAGGAAAACGTTCTTCGGGAAATGTGCACTGAAGCGGGATCTTAATTCGCACTTCTAGATAATCTTAGATTCAATCTGATGCTAGTAGCCACACGGGTCCCGGCTCCACGAATTGAATAACGGATGCACCACTTTCATAAAACATTTTAACTCAGCACTACAGCTTCTGGAACTATTCAGTATAGAAATCAAACATTTTCAGAACAGACATTTTTAAGTAGCTCGGATTTCACAAATTCCAAGGCTACAAGCACTGTTCCACGTTTTCCAAGGTTTCCTAACCAATATCTATCCGTAAATTAGAAGGAATAAGTTTTTGTTATCAAGAACGCACATCATTGACGGCTTCAGTTTTCAAATAGCAACGAGATATTACGGGTACGGGTTGCTATGAGCATATGGAATCAAGCAACCAGAGTTACTCAGAGTTGCTCAAAATCTCACTCAAGAGCTTGCTCAAAAGCAAAAGCTGTCCCGCCCCTAGCATTAACCCACTCGCCGTTTCGGGCCAGTGTCACCCGACCCTACTAAGGGAGTAGAATGTCGCCGCTGTCAGCCTCAAAGCATATTATCCAGTACATATACCGTTACTTGTCCTTTGTCGTGCGCTGCCAGTATACATAATTGGGGCCGTACTGGCGTTGGTCCCAATGTGCTCGAAGCACTCCTACTCGTAATTCCATGACTTGTCCGTTTGTATTGCGACCAGTATGCCATAATCAGGATCTCACTGGTATCAATCCTGATGTGCCGGTTGGCACTCCTGATAGTTTGGGCTAGGGTACTTTAAGCGGCACCGGTCGCTGTGACAGAGTTGCATTCGGATTTTTGTGGTTTTTATGAAGGTTCATCAGAGCCCACTGCGAACTTCACCACATCCTGGGCAACTCCCCAACTCGCAGAGGTCCTGGGGGGGGGGTCCGTTAAGCCCCTGGACTGTCGTCCCTGCTGCCCCAACCGTTACCCTATGTATCCCCTTAAACGTGGTTTATGGACAGCCTCAAAATAGATGCAGTTTAAAACAAATAAAAAAAAATCAGTGACAGAGTGGTGAACTAGAAAGAACGATAAAGAAAAAAATAAATGCTGAGTTCGATGAAACTTTAAAGAACCGCTGATGATAAACGAAGGGTGCATATCATATGAACCGTTCATCATCATGCAATGTATAAAGTTATGACAATTATGAGTACCAACAAGTTTTCGGGGAAATAAACCACTTGCGAAAACGGGATATTCAGGGAACTGGCATTCGCAGAACTGATGTTTGGGGAAACAACATTTGGGGTGCTGATATGTGGGATAAAATAGCACAACCCTAATAAACCCAAAATTGCATGGTAGGTGTACGATAAATTCTGTGAAATAAAATATTCTCATAAAGAACAGCTCGCGGTTAAATTTTCTTGAAGTTAAAAATAGGTGAAACAGCTTAGAATGTTGTTTCAAAACTTCGTAAGCAAAAATCTCGCAAGAGATGTGTTATAATATAATATTATAATATAATATTATTGTCTCCGCTCTATGCGCTAGCAAAAAGCTTAAAATTAAGCGATACTATTATCTATTTAGTGCTCTTGAAGATGTGAATAGAGGCACAAGTCCACTATTGTGACGACCATCTTTGTATTCCGGGATGTTTCACGTTGAATTAATTGATTAAATTTGACTAGAAAATTAATTCTGGGGAATGGTACCTACTTTCTGGCAAATGGTACATTCTGGTAAACGTACCTTCTGGCGGATGTCATTCTGGCGAATAGTTTTCTGGCAAATATCGCACAATCAGGTGCTACAGGATGTTGTGAAATATTGATGGAAAGGGTAGTACCATAGGGTACGTTCGGCCGACAAATGGTTGATATTTACGCATTGTCATCATGCGCTGCTGATCAGAACAAACTCACCAAATTCCTTTTTAGAAACTCCTCGGAAATCCGTCACTTTTCTAGCAATGAACAATAACGTTAGCCGTAACTTAGCGCTGCCCAACAAACTGCACGCACCGCACGAAAAACCGACAAAAAACTGCAGTTCGTAATCCATCTTGAATCGAGCATCCACGAACCACATTCAGTTTTTGAATCAACACGTTTAGCACACATAGGAAATAAAAAAAAGAGTCGCGTAAAACGAATTCATGCTTTCTGATCTTAGTTTATCACAAAAGAAAAAAAAAACTATCCGGGTGGCGTAGCACTGGCCGAACCATTAGTGGAATTATTTAAAAGTTTATCACATGCAGAACAAATGTTCAGATATAATTTTTCAAATGAAAAAAAAAAACACTTTTATTACTTTAACAAAATGTTTCCACATCATCTACATTTGCACGTGGCATAACGCCATCCGCCGAATCAAATTCCAGCCGAATTAAAAAAAAACGCGGGACGAAGTAAACGCGACACAAATTTCAAAACGCAGCCACCCGCGCGCACGGATTGCTGCGATCATCCATGAAGTCCACTTGCAGGTTATCCATATTGCCCCGCCTTACCCTACTTGGGGCCCAGATAGCCGTAGCGGTAAACGCGCAGCTATTCAGCATGACCAAGCTGAGGGTCGTGGGTTCGAATCCCAGCGGTCGAGGATCTTTTCGGGTTGGACATTTTCTCGACTTCCCACGGCATAGAGGATCTTTTCGGGTTGGACATTTTCTCGACTTCCCACGGCATAGAGTATCTTCGTGCCTGCCACACGATATACACATCCAAAAATGGTCATTGGTATAGTAAGCTCTCAGTCAATAACTGTGGAAGTGCTCATAAGAACACTAAGCTGAGAAGCAGGCTCTGTCCCAGTGGGGACGTAACGCCAGAAAGAAGAAGAAGAACCCTACTCCAGATATGAGTGCGTTACGGAGTTTCAGATAATTTGGCTGAAAAGAAACACGGTGCAAAAAAGTAAATCATGGTAGTGCCCAAATAGTTCTTTACCCTGTATGCCATCTTTTTAATTTGAATGATATTTCAAACATTCCGAGTTGATGAAGAAAGCCCAGCACAATGAACTTGACGATTCGCTAAATTAAAAAAAAAATCGGATTGAGATGGGACTCCCCGTCATTTTCGGCTTGGAACTCGTTATTTTTTTTCGTTCATTCGAAGACACGCTGAAGCAGACGCGCGCAGAGAAATGCCCATCCAGTAGTGTTTTGAATTTGCAAGTCAGTTGTGTGCAAAATCTCCGTCCCTTGTGGCAATGATGATGCAATCGATGCAATAAATATTGACGATGCACTTCTATTAGTCATCGAGCTACCCCCCTACTATAGGGCAACCTTGTTGTGGCGGTGATTCGCCGTAGGCAGGTAGCTATGTGTAACTACAATGCGATAAGGAAAGCTTCTGCTTCTAGATTAGTTTCTCCGAAAACAGACGTTCGATGCCGGGTAAGATTGTGAATGTTCTTGATCATGAATTTTTTGGATCGCTTCGTCATATTGAAATTGTAAGGTTCTATATAGCGAAGCCCCATATCAGTGTCATCCAAACTACAGTAAGACATTTTTGGCTTTCGAATTGTAATCAGTGCATTATTAAATGAAGCGCTGCAAGATGCACCACTTCTAACACTAAGCGTCACGTTCGTTTACTGCCCTAGATCGTAAATCTGTCCGACAAATCTAATGGGGACTCACTTCATTCGAGTCAAGTTTTGTCACTTGGATTGGTACACAAATTATGTCACGCTAAATTTGAACTTTTTTACACCTACCACCAGCCCTCCCCCCTATGTCACGCTTTTTGTATAAGTGTTCCAAAAATTGTGTATGGCTTGTCACGCTTGGCTTGACCCCCCCCCCCCCCTTGGAGCGTGACATAATTTGTGCATGAACCCCTTCGCCATACGAGACCGTGATTTCTCACCACACTATTCGTAGAATAATCCCATATACCTTGATACCGAGATATTAAATATCGATTCATGGAGACGTTCGGTATAGGTAATTCTGATAAACCTGAAACTAGATTAAATCATAACATGCGATTCGTGGAGGCACATGGAGTTTCATGGCGCATCTTATCTACACGGTGTCTTTTTTATGTAACTTATAATAAAAAAATCGGCATGTCCTTGGGCATGTCTCAAATTTTGACCGATGAAAGCCAAGACCTTTCTCTTTCATTTGTTGTCAAAATTAAAAAAAAATATTTTTAATTTTATTGTTTGTAATACTATTCCAAATGCCCCATAAAATTCATCAATTCAGGTGAGGTGAACCATTGGAACTGATCTAGTTGAAAATTATGCAAAACGTTAATGTCAGTATCCTAGAGATTATGCCCAAGAATCTAAAAAATGGGTTCCAGTTGCCCAAGTGTTCCAGTTGTGTGGTTTCTATTCCTTTTTTTTACATCTATGTTTGTCAAACAACCCTTCTCGTTTCTAAATTTTGGTTTCTACCTCATAAAAACTTTCATCTTTCTGTTTTTTTATCTCTACTAGGACAGAAGCTGCTTTCTAGCATAATGTTCTATAACGTTCTTCCACAATTCGTATAAGCATAATGACTAGTTCGCATTTGTGCCAATAAGGCTTATCAAAAGGATAGGACAAGAAACGGTCAAGGAATGATTCCGCTACCGAAATAATTTGAGAGTTCATTGGATTTTGAACATAAATGTGACTACAATGCGATAAGATTTGTAAGGTTCTATATACTGGCCATAATCGCATAACAGTCCCATGTTCTATGGGAGTCCCTATAAACATGGGACTGTTATGCGAATATGGGCAGTATAGCGGACATCTAATTTTTTTCCGTTCAAATTTTTCTTGCCTCACATTACTCCTATGGTTGCTATTCCGTGATTGACCGAAGCCAGTGAATTTGCACCAAGAATACAGGTAGGATTGGCAATGATCTTCTTAACGATCAACGCTCCGTCATCGTAATCATCGTCATCATCGAAACTTCAAAAGCAGTTTTTCTGTTCAAAACTAAAAATTTTTCGATGAAATTGTGTTTACTGTGTTTCGGTAGTAGAATAGAATACAGTGAACACATTTTCCTGTAAATTATCTTGATTTTGAACAAAAAACTGCTTTTGAAAATTCCGAAATCAATGACGGATCCTGCCCCCTTAAGTATGCTTAACCCCTCTACCGGCAGCTTCATATTTTACCGCTGTGCTACTTGTAGATTTGACAGCCAAATAATAATGACTATTTTTTCCTAAAATTCACGGCCTACTCAGAAATGTGCTCAACTATCACATCTCTTTTTCTTCAACAAATTGCGCACACTAATATCATAAACATACCGTTTTGATTCATATTACGGACAGCTTCAAATTCCGGACACTCTCGTTTGTATGGGAAACATTTCACACGAAATGTTTCAATTTTCGCCGTCCAAAAGTTCTCATTTTCGAGGCTCGTTTTATTAGATTTTTTCCATAAATATCATTGCAAATTTATAATGCCCAACTACCTTAGACGTCTCTTAAGTAGTTGAACGATTTCAATTGATGATTTAACTGTTCCATTAATGATTATCATGAGCTGTCCGTAATTCGAATCAAAGCGTCCGGAATATGAGGCAAAAGTGAGGGAGCGTCCGGAATAAGAATCATGAAAAGGCCACACGTTTTGATTTATTTAAAATTATTCAAGTTGCGGACGCGTATTCTTTACCCACCATCCGAAAGTTAAGGGCTTCCGACGCTCGATAACGCTAAAAATTCATACAGAATGATTTATTTTGTATGGTCCAAGCTGGGTTATACTTCACTGAGGCCTTAAGTGTCCGTAATATGAATCAAAACGGTACTTAAAGCTGGTTTGCTACTGACAAGAAAAGGAATCGTCTATTTCGATGCGTGGATAATTTCTTCCCATAAATGGTCCAGAAAACCACATTTTTCTGATCGCAGTACGTAGTTGAGAAGAAATGTCATTTCAAGGG
Organism: Aedes aegypti; assembly: GCF_002204515.2. Lineage (NCBI taxonomy): Eukaryota > Metazoa > Arthropoda > Insecta > Diptera > Culicidae > Aedes > Aedes aegypti. The sequence continues at coordinate 380,462,651 of NC_035109.1, forward strand.
GGGTGCTCTGTAGAAAATTTCTTGACCCATTCAGTTAAGGAATTCTTTGCTTTACTTAGCTATGAATTGAAATTTCTTTGCCTTTCAAGCTGTCTTTTCCTATACTTTTTCCGATATCGCTTTCGATGCGGCCTCTTCCACCTGTCTTCTTTGGTTTATTTTTTTCCGTTGTTATTGGGACGTCTCCCTCCAATGTGTTTCTAGCCTCTGGTCAGAATTCTATTTGTCGTTTTGTCCCTCTCTCCCTCTTTCTCTCAGCAGGCGAGATATTTTTGCTTTCTGCTATTAGGCATTTCACAGCAAAATTCTCTCTTTCGCTCTTCAACAAAACCTGAAAACAATCGTGCCAGTACCTGTCAACTTTGACAGGTACTGGCACTGTTGTTTTCAGATTTTCCGAAAGAAGGAAAGAGAACGATTTTCTGATGACGTCACCGTGCAATGGGCAATAGTCCAAATTTTAAGAAACGACAACACTGATGATATTGCTGTTACTTTCACACGTTACGACACCGCCTACTGTCAAAATTTCATTCATAAAATAAGCGATCAGCGCTTTAAAGTTTAGACCGATAGGCTTGAAGTTTCAGATCAGACTAATCATATATTTATTCTCGTTCGGGATCGAACCCTTCGGTTCGCTTGTTCGTCACACGAACTTCGCATCGAATGACAGTTCGACTGTTCATTTTATAAAGTGTACACTTTGTTTATGTTATATCTTTTTTATTTATTTATAAAATCATAATCGGTTCTCTGTGCATCGTTCAACTATTATTCTACAATGCTATGAAAATATAAGATCTTAGAAAATGCTTTTGGTTGAAGAGCTAAATAGTTTTTCCAAAAACTTTAAGAAAAGCTTATTGTCAAAGTTTAAAATTATTTTTCGCAAAACAAAAATCCTAATTTTTATGAACAAATTGTATGTTTGTATTCTTTACTATTCTACTAAAGGTATAGCTTCAAAAAAATCAATTATATTCCACCATTCTCTGACATTAAGTAAATTTAGTGATTTACCCATTTATGGCCAAATTTGCTGGTACACCATCCTTTCACTCTCAGCATAAGAGAAAAGTGAAAAGCGTATTCAAAACTAATTTGGTTTTCTAAAGAAACTATCTTTGTACAAACGAGTGCTAAATCGTGCGTTTAAACCATAGTCTTAAGTACAAATTTTAGTGTTTATGGTAGTTTCACAAGGGGCCCAGATAGCCGTAGCGGTAAACGCGCAGCTATTCAGCATGACCATGCTGAGGGTTGTGGGTTCGAATCCTGCTGGTCGAGGATCTTATCGTAAAGGAAATTTTCTCGATTCCCAGGGCATAGAGTATCTTCGTTCCTGCCACACGATGCACACATGCAAAAATGGTCAATCGGCAAAGAAAGCTCTCAGTTAATAACTGTGGAAGTGCTCATAAGAACACTAATCTGAGAAGCAGGCTCTGTCCCAGTTGGGACGTAACGCCAGAAAGAAGAAGAAGAAGAAGAAGGTAGTTTCGAAGATTTCGGTAGATCGAATATGCATATTTATCGATCTACAGCAAATTGTAAACGGTTTACACCGAATTTTTCAATTGGTGATCTCAGAGTAACAAATTATGAAAATAATATGTGGAAAATAAAATCGATTTTATTGCAGCAGTGTTGCCAATTTTGATTATTGTCAATGTACTTTGAAAGGTCTTCTAAGAATAAAGCAATTATGTTTCTATTGTGCTTCAAATATGACGTGGAGACTAAATAAGTAACTTTATGAAGGCGTAAGTTGTTTTTCATATTGATACTACATTAGGACTTCCGTCAGGACGCACTTTTAACCAAAAAAATCTACTCATATCAGTTCCCTTCAAATTTAAAATAGGTTTCTCTAAAAAAAATTAGGGTAAAATGATTCTACAGTTAACTCACTCTTACTCGATATTCTGTATCTCAATATCGAGTTAGAGAACCATACTAAAAGTTGATTTTCATGGCTAACTCGATGGTCCCTTGGATCGCAGTTGCACTTGGTTTTGTGATCCCCCGAACGGGTGCAAAATTGGCTGGATTTGAGTTTCACACTAAATGTCTACCCAAACTATGGTCAGGCGAAGCGATTCGTGTCAGGCGATATAATTGCTGCCTGGATACCGGGAAACACCACTCTCGTAAAAATAATCAACGGCTGGGCTCTTTGTGCTACCCACCATGAGCCACTACTATAGTGTTAGAATATTGATTGTAGGTAGTCAGTGCCTGTATGTTTATTTATACAAAACCTATATTGGCACGATTTGCTGACATCAGTCGGAAATATGCATCGAGCAAGAACGGGATGAAATTGACGACTGCAACACGTCCATCGATCGACAACGATCAGTTGTTCCGGTGAATGTGATCTGTGCACAACTGTGGTTTGGAAAGCAAACTTTTTTTTGAATTTTCTTTGCGCGCAAAATCCGTTTGGCCGGCAGCATGACTACAAAATGTGAACCTAACATGGCGAACATTATCCAATGGCTGCAACAGGTAAGTGCAATTGTGAAATTCGGTGTCTCAGGAAAAGTTACGGTGATAGATAATCCTTTCGTTCTTTGTTTCGTTTTAGTTGAACCTTCGAAGGGATGAGTGTTCGACGGCCGAAGGCAAACAGGAAGCTGGTCCAGGTAATCATAAGCTTAGTGTTTAAGCGATAAGCAGTTAAGTGCAGTTTACCCATAGCTATCTATAACAAATACCAAAACGTCGCATAGTGTGGCGCACGGCCGGACAAAACCATAAAAGTTCTTGAAATTGCTTGTAAATATTTGTATACATCACTATATGGGGTAAACTGCCAATTACATATTGCATGATTACCTTAAAATAGGGCGATTAGAATAACTCCGGCATATTTGAATGTGTACGATATGATAGCCCATAATGATCAATCTACAAAAGGCTTCACGGAAAAAAATCCACACGCTTGATCGTTGTGTTTAAAATTATGGATCGATTCATGAACGTCTATGTCGATTTGTTGTGATTTTCTTACAAACTTCGTGTGCATTACACATTCAATTCTTTAGTTTTGCTTCATGGACTGATTCATCAACCGACAACATGAATCCCATAGTTTTCCACATAAGTTCCTAAAGCTTTCCATTTCAAATTCGTATTCGTCAATGGGTGCTATGGATCATCACCCAACACGGATTCAGTGTGTTTAACTTATGATTATCTTGTGTCATGATCATCATGTCCAAGTTGGTCGATTTGAAATCAATGAGCTTGCTGTCGATTTCCGTGTTCCAAATTTCTAAATTCTTTGCATCTAACAATAGTGGCAATAGTGTTCCTAGCATTCGTCAAAAAGTGTACCAATTATGGACTATCGATTATTTGCACGAAATTAGCTCAAATGGGTTGTTTAGTGATGAAACATTCAGTTTTTTGTTGTTTGATCGAAAGAGCACATTTTTCTAAGCATAACGCGATTTTTATTGCGTCTCAACAACTTAATATTAATGTTATAAATGATTAAAAAAGAGTTCAATTCGTCGACACAATGACATTTCAGTTCACATAATGACAGCTCGTCCCGAAGTAAAATATGCCAAGGGGTGATACAAAAGTGATATCCATACTAACTGATACAAAAGTGATAATCCATACTAATCGTGTTTTTAAAATAGTCCCAGATCACAAAAAAATAGTGAAACTTTGGATTCTAGTTCAATTTTTAACGTAGATCCAGAATATTTAAGAAACTGGATACCCATAAACACCCACCTAGCTCGCTGCGTTCCACGCCTTCTTGTACCAACCCGTTCCGACGCGAACACTGTCTTTGCAGGGTTGCTGTCCGGCATTCTTGCAACATGCCCTGCCCATCGTATCCTTCTAGCTTTGGCCACCTTCTGGATACTGGGTTCGCCCTAGAGTTGGGCGAGCTCGTCGTTCATCCTTCGCCACCACACACCGTTTTCCTGCACACCGCCAAAGATCGTCTTAAGCACCCAACGTTCGAAGACTCCATGTGCTTGCAGGTTCTCCTCGAGTATCGTCCACGTTTCATGCCCGTAGAGGACTACCGGCCTTAGGGACGATTCAAATATGACGTCCATCGTTTTTCGGGATTTCTAGAGCCCTCTGTCACGCATTTTCCAATACCTTATACACGTAGGTATACGCTTTTTCCAATACACGTACTCACACTTGCCTATATGCCAGTGCAGACAAATGGCTACCCAGACAACCAAAATTCGCATAACATTTAACATAATAACTCTTTTATTCATACAAATAACATCACACCCGCACTACAATGGGAATGAAATAATTTGTTTGATGGTTTTCCTCGCATAGAACGTTACTTTCCGAGTTCGTTTGTACATGTCATTTCGTCCCGTATACTCGTGTAAAGGGGCGGTCCATTAATTACGTAAGGGATTATGGGGGGAGGAAGGGTTTGAGATTTCTTACGCGCCATACAAATTATTTGTAATTTTCATATAAAAAATCTTACCATGGGGGGAAAGGGGGGTCGAAAAACCGCCAAAATTGTCTTACGTAATTAATGGACCGCCCAAAGTAACTTCAATAATTTCGTACCAGCTGTCAAATAAACATTTATTATCATAATTAAGGTCGCGTAAGATTTCAGATTAGTTCGTTAGGAAATTCATGCATTCGCTTTGTATGCCATTCTTCATCATATAAAATATGCATATATATCGCCTCCACTTTGGTACGTATAAGGCCCTTTGGCGACATTTTATACGTGAAACTTTGCCCATATAAGCATCGTTTAGCGCAAAAGGTGATTTCTTTATACGTACATTTTGGTTGTCTGGGTAGCTTCTCCGGGCCCATCTTTATGAATTCAGCTCCGATATCATCCTTACCAGCAGTTTTATTGTTCTTGAACTGATGAATGGCATCCTTAACCTCCCTCACTGGTTGGTTTCCATCGCCCGCAGTACTGACGAAGGCATTTCGTCCGTTGTCCCGACCTTCATTGCCTGTGCTCTCAGCGCCATTCAGGTGTTCGTCGAAGTGCTGCTTCCACCTTTGGATCACCTCACGCTCGTCCGTCAAAATGCTCCCATTCTTATTCCTGAAAATCATGACTCTTGGCACGAAGCCGTTGCGGGATGCGTTGAGCTTCTGATAGAACTTGCGTGTTTCTTGAGACCGGCACAGCTGTTCCATCTCCTCCAGCCGGCGTTTTTTCTCCCGAAAGAGGCGGGTCTGCTGTTGCCGTTTCCGTCTATAACGTTCCACGTTTTGCCGGGTCCCTTGCTGCAGCATGACCGCCCGCGCTGCATTCTTCTCCTCCAAAACCTCCTGGCACTCCTCGTCGAACCAATCGTTCCGTCGACTCCGTCCCACGTACCCGACGTTGCTCTCAGCTGCATCGTTGATGGCTGCTTTTACTGTTCTCCAGCAGTCCTCAAGAGGGGCTTCATCCAGCTCACCCTCTTCCGGTAATGCAGCCTCGAGGTGCTGCGCGTATGCAGCAGCGACATCCGGTTGCTTAAGCCGCTCTAGGTCATACCGGGGCGGCCGTCGGTACAGTACGTTGTTAACGACGGGGAGTTTTGGGCGCAGTTTGACCATCACCAGATAGTGATCAGAGTCGATGTTAGCGCCACGATAGGTCCTGACGTCGATAATGTCGGAGAAGTGCCATCCATCAATCAGAACGTGGTCGATTTGCGATTCTGTCTGCTGTGGTGATCTCCAGGTGTATCGGTATGGAAGGCTGTGCTGGAAGTAGGTGCTAGGAATGGCCATATTCTTGGAGGCGTGGAAATCAGTTAGTCGTAATCCGTTTTCGTTCGTCAGCCGGTGGGCGCTGAACTTTCCAATAGTGGGTCTGAATTCCTCCTCCTGGCCAACCTGAGCGTTTAGATCACCTATGATGATTTTGACGTCGTGGCTTGGGCAGCTGTCGTACTCCCGTTCGAGCTGAGGGTATAAAGCGTCTTTATCATCATCAGTACTTCCGGAGTGAGGGCTGTGCACGTTTATTATGCTGAAGTTGAAGAACCGGCCTTTGAGCCTCAACTCGCACATTCTCTCATTGATCGGCCACCACCCGATCACGTGCCTCTGCATATCACCCATCACTATAAAAGCTGTTCCCAGCTCGTGTGTGTATTGTCGCAGCTCTGGTAAATGGTATGGTTACCTCTAAACGTTCGCACCATTGATCCCTTCCAACACACTTCCTGCAGCGCTACGATCCACGGTCCTTCAGCACGTCGGCGAGTATGCGTGTGCTCCCGATGAAGTTGAGAGATTTATAGTTCCATGTACCGAGTTTCCAATCGCTAGCCCCTTTATGTCGCTGTGGTCTTCGCCGATTGTCCCGATTCGTATTCTCTCGTTGATTATTTGTTGCTTGATGTTTTTACGGCTGTCTTGCAGGGCATGACACCAACCCCCTACATTTCCGGAAGACCATTCCCCCTAAATGTTCGGAGGACCATAGTGCACAGTTATGCTTGAAGTCCTTCTCTAGCACTAGGACGATGATCAGCCGCCTCTGATATGGGGAACAGACGCTGTTGTGAGCCGCTCCCAATGTGGAGTTCAGACGCTCAAGGTTTGCAGAAGCAGAAGCAAAGGCAAAAACAAACCCCCCTTCCCTGTCAGCATACGACCAAAGTTCCCACCGGGGATTGGTTACCCAATCTTTCCTAAGGTTACTCATACCCCGGCCAGTACCGCGAGGAAGTAGGAACAGGAGTTGCTGGGCAAGAGGCTAGAGACCGCACAGAGGGGTCTATTTTATTCCTTCAGGTACGCGAGGTACCAATGGTACGCCATGCCCAGCCTTTCACCAACCAAATCAAGATCTGTTAAAAATAACAAATTTTGTTTCATTTTTGTTAGAAGCACTTTGAGTTGATGGAGGAAAATATAACATAATTAAAACAAAATCAGTTATAATTACAAAAGCTGTTTCAAATTTGTTTCAATTTAAAACATAATTATAACACAATTTGTTATACAATTTTTGAGAGCAATCCGTATTAACACATTTTGTTATTATTTGTCACAGAAAATAACAAAATGAGTTATACTTTTGTTTGATTTAAAACATAAGTTACATTTTTGTTTGAAATATGACAATTTTGTTAGAAAAAACTACGCTAACTTATTAATAAAATTTGTTACAACTCTACTGTAATCCATTGGTCGGGATACTAAACCTTTTAGATTGAATGATATACAGTACTGGACAGAATAAAGTACGCATTGGCCGTTTTTCCATACAAAATGATCAAGTTTGGAGTCTTATATCTCGGTTTCTAGTTGTCCGATTGACCTGAAATTTTCACCGCAGCTTGAAAGTAACCTCAAATTTGCTAGGCTAGAAATTCATAGTTTTTCATTACCGAACTTTTAAGTTATCGCAAATCTCAAATTTTGATAAAAATGACAAAATTTTAAAGTAAAAATAATTTTTAAATGAAAATATTTAGAGCAATATGTCCTTCTGCAAAAATGTACAATTTGATAAGACACACAAATTTGCAGAACATCATTTTTCGGTAAAACTGATTGTTTTCAAAATATTTTCAAAATTAAATTTTACAATTTTTTGCAAATTGAGAGATTTTCAATAATTTAAAAGATTGTGTTTCAAATGCAGTGATATTTTAATTGAGTGAAATCTTTGTTATATCTAGGCTGTGGTGAAAATTTCAGATCAATCGGAACACTAAAAGCTGAGATTCAGATCTCCAAACTTGACCATTTTGTATGGGAAAACGGCCAATGCGTACTTTATTCTGTCCAGTACTGTAGTACAAAATTATGTTTTCATTTACTATTAGGAATTCCACTCTGCTCGAAGTTTTATTATATTCAAGTTATGGCTCAAGTAAAAAGTTTTCACAAAGCAGATTTGTGATTCCCAAGTCACCGTATTTTACACGCTTGACAATATTTGCTTCTTTATACACTCGATATAACTCACCATTTAAGCGTCTGCGCTACACACCAGTTTGAATACGTTCAAAATTTACGTCCGCAGTAATGTAATGTAATGCAAAGTAATGTCCGCAGAAAATATATGTTCTTCCTTATGTACACATACTTTTACATCGATTCTTTTTATGATAAATCACTTTCAGAACTAAAGAAGAGGCGACGTAGAAAGTATACCAGGAAATCAAAAGACGACAATCCATCGATAAAAACCAACGATAAAATTGAAAACCATAATTCAACGGTAAAAGAATCTGCCCACCAGAGCTCTCAACCCAAATCTAGAATTCCAAATGGTCAAGCAAATCAAACCAACTTGGAAAAGCATCAAGAAAATTCCAACAGAAACAGCAAGGCACGAAGGACTAGGAATCGTCCATCGTTCAATCGAGAATGGATTATCAAACCCGTGGATACGATCATACGGCTGCCGATGAAGTTGGAGGTGTTCGATCCGATTACGGATTGTCCAATCTGCCAGCAGCAGTTTCGATCCGAGCGGATGTTCCGAAGCCACGTGGCGGTTAGTCATGGTAGTTGCTTCAAACTGGACCCGCTGCTGGACTTCGATCCCCGCAATCATCGTATCGATCGTCAGGTGTGCAAACTGGCCATGCAGCAACTCCCAATGTCTGTTCCGACGTTTTCCATAACTGTCGAAAATCTAGCCTCGGTACCGATCCTGCTGAACTCGATCTACATCTTCGATGGAAATGTTCAACTCTGGCCGGTGTTTGCTGGAGGGCAAATACTGCGGATGGTTCCCGGGTACTGCTTCGAGGACGAAGTCACGCTCGACGATATGGTGTTAGTGGAAGGTCGCAGCTATTCACTGATCATCACAGCTACTCCGGTAGGGTCAGATAGATTATTGAATCGCCAGGTCGTAGAACAGTATCACTTCACGGAGAAGGTGGCCAACAATAGAGGGAAAAAGTTCGTAGGACCGCATAATCCGTTTGCCTTCGATAATAATGTCTAAATTTTTTGCAGGACTCAGATAGCGCTGACAAAATTGCCCCCGTACGATATTCCACGGCCGGTTACCATACTGTACAAAAGCAACTACAAGGACAATGGTTTGTATACAAGCCAGGAGAGAGACCTCATGCGACTAATTGAGGTATCTAAGCAGGATAACTTGCTGTCGCTGGATAGATACAGCAAGCAGTTGACTGTACTGAACCAAATAGAAGCGCAACATATGCTGCAGGAGTATTTCAACTACACCATTCTGGAACCAGTCATCGTGCCGCAGAACAACACGCGACTTTATACCGTATCGGTGAGAATCGAACATTTTGCCTCATTCGAATAGACGTAACACTTTGAACGATTTCCTTTAAAATGTATCTACGATGTAGGTTCCATAAACATGTGAAGGCAAAGACAATTGTAGAAAAACGAACTATACCCAAGTCTCTTGGAGACTTTGTCATTATTTCAAACAAAATGGTCTCTAAAGTCACTTTTTTCCTGCTACTGCTACTTGTAGGTAATGGATCATGGTGCAACACTCTAGACCTTCAGAGATTCTAACTCGACTATTCCAGAGGTTCTTCAGGATATCAATATTATGAGATTTCTCGAGCATAATCTTCAAGAATTCAGCGTTTTATCTCTTTTTTTTTTCTTCTTGTAACACTCCCTCTACCTCTTGAGTAGGGAACGTCACTCTTTGAGCCCTACAGGATGACGATGTTTCGCTTAAAAAGTATTATGTCCTCAAGTCAATTCCGTAAATACTTGTGTTTTATTAAGATAGATTGCTTTCCAGTCGACAGTAGAACAATTTTTGTCTTCATTGTTAGGATTCTTATTCATACAGGGTACCTTTATACAGAATAGACCCCTTTTAATTCGACAATTTGATGTCTGGCATCGAAGACACTTGCACAAACGGTTGGCACGAATATACCTACCTTGATACCTTCATGGCTACAGCATAGCGTCACGCCATTGTCGGGCGTATTATAGAGCTTCATCTTCGTCGGTCTTGGGCGATACTTCTCCAGTTGCCCCGAACGTTTAGGATCGCCAGGTCCTCTGCCGATGCGTACAGCTAGCGTATTCTTCCATGAAGTCGCCGACCTCTACATGGTTTCCTGCTGAAGATTGTTTTCCCATTATTTCTTCCGACATTCGAACTAAGTGGCTAGTCCACTGAAGTCTGCCGTATTTCACACGCTTGATAATATTCGCATCTTTACACACTTGACACAATTTTTGATACCGTTTTCTAGTTCCCTCTACCGAGTATTGTCCGCAGCTCGAAAACACCGAGGCTTGCCGGTCTGCCTCTTACAACGACCACGCCTCGAGTGCGTAAAAAGCCACCGGAAGAATCAATGTTTTATACAGGGCGAATTTTGTTTCCGTTTGCACGTTGCGGAACATAAGCTGGTTACGTAATCCGTAAAAGGCGCTATTCGCAGACTTAACACGTCTTTTCACTTCGCTGGAAACGTCGTTGTGACATGTCACAAGTGTTTCAAGGTAAACAAATTCTTCAACAACTTCAAACACATCCCCATCAAACACTACCTCAGCACCTACACCACCAAACCTGCCTCTATCTTTACCTGCAACCATGTACTTCGTTATGGTAGAATGAAAGGTCAGGTCTATTCTCGCTGTCTCGATCTCTCTTCAGCACGCACGAGTGCAATGTTGAACAGTAAATTCGAAAGTGTCTCTACCGGTTTCAATGCGTCTAACGCCATGAACGAGGTTGACACCTCGTCTGCGATCCGAATACATACTTGATTTCAAACCATCCATCGTAGCACGTATCAGCCTAATTAGTTTCGCTGGAATCCCCTGTTCAGACATTATCTGCCATAGCTCATTTCATTTCACTGAGTCGTCTTGAAATCAATAAAGAAATGGTGAGTGTGCAAGTTATACTCCCGGAATTAATGTAGGATCATTCGCAAGGTAAGTAAACATCTGACCGTTGTCGAGCGGCCCTCACGAAAACCAGCTTGGTATTCGCCGACTGTTAAACAGGATGCGTGACAGTTTTTTGTACGTCGAATTCAGCTGGGTAATTAACACACTCCAGTATGTGTCCTTTCTTGTACATTCGGCGTATGAGGCCATCCAACCAGCCGCCACCGCATGTCCACACATTTCTTCGTTTTTTCCATACCTTCAGAAGTACTCGGTGGATCGACTGGTAAAGCTGCACACTCCCGTGCTTGAGAAGCTCGACCGGGATCTCGTCCTTCCTAGCAGCCTTACAGTTCGTCAGCTCGTTGATAGCCTTTTTAACCTCTCGTGGTTGTGAAAACAGAAAATTATCGTTCAAAACAGTGGAATTATTGTCAGGGTTACGTCTGTTTGTCTGTCAATCATATTCTAACGTCCTTAGCACTAGACCTTTAGTTTCATTTTATAATTTTCAGACTAGTCAGTTTAAAAAGAAACCGTCCCTTCTGAACGAGGACGTTAAAGCCATCTTCATATCACAAGGAGCTACCCGCATGGAAAAAGCGTATGGAGTTGTGGAGAAAATCACGGCGGACATGGTAACCTTTCGCATGCAGGAGTTTGTCGATGCAACGAAAGTCGTGAAAATCATGTTTATGCTGAATCGAACAACATTCCAATTGGAGAGAAAAGCGCTGACGCTCATGAGTGCAACCCTGATCAAGAGCATCTGTCTTCCGGAGGCCGTCACTGGAGGACCGCTGGAGAGCTTTGCCAGGTTAGTTACACAAATATCTAAAATTTGCGAAACTTAACAGAGAACAAGCACGGTTGTAGAGGGTCATGAAGAAGGCAATCTGATTATAGTTTACGTTCACAAACTCATTGAGTACCAATATTCTAAGCGCTCAAAAACCGTCAATCCATGCTTCAATCAATCTCGTGAACTCCCCAGAAACGCTGTTTTAGTACATCCTCTACGCGGTAAGCCGTCTTAAAATCGATAACAACCGGTGTGCCGGAACTTGGTTCTCGCAGCATTTCTTGAAGATCTGGTGTGTTGTCGATCAGCTATCAGCGAAGTTAACTCGATAACTTACCACGAGAGTGAGAGACCGCTTTTAGTATAGTCTGCGTTCTAAGCGCTCTTCTTGTGTACATAGAAGTGCTGCTTCCATCTATCGATCACCTCACGTTCTTCCCGTTTATTCCATAGGATCGGTAAAGCTGCTTAATCTTCTTGCACTCTGCTTCCTACGAGCTCCAGGCGATATGTTATCTCTACAACATGATCGGCCGCGCTGAACCCTTCACCTCCTGAATTTATCTGCACTTCTACACTAATCGTTGCGGAAACTTCGTCCTACGTATGGCTGCTTTTATTGTACTCCATCAGCCGTCAAGAGGTCCGACAAGGCAGCCTTGAGTTGCTACGTGTACGTAGTAGAGATTTCCGGTTGGTTTAGTCGCAGTAGATTGTACTGAAGGGGCCGTCGGTACCGAATATTGTTGATGACGAATAGTTGTGGGCGCAGATTGTGGTCAGAGTCGACGTTCTCTCTTCCCTCGCACTCGTTCGGTTATGGCAGTCCAATACTAGCCTACGGAAGTTTGTCACGAAATTAGACCGTAACGAAAAAAATTATTATTTATTTATTTGGTTCTACATCAATTAAATTGTTTCGCCAATTCACTCGGTTCATAGCCGCTTCTCTCCATCTCGACTGCGACCCACGCTCTCCAGGCCTGGTGCACCTGGTCACCCCACCTAGCTGTCTACGCTCCACGCCTTCTTGTTCTGACCGGATTCGAAGCGAACACCATTTTTACAGGGCTTCGCCGTGCTATCGAGAGACCACTCCACTTCTTCGCTGACTTCCAAGTTGTCTTCCAGCTTGCGATCACTAGGAAGTTGATTCTTGGATCCGTCATGCAGTTCGAGAAAACGGACATCCCGGCTGATTTGAATTTCTCCCGTTTCTGTGTGCCTCCTATAGGCCTTATGCTCGGCGGTGTAGCCGATGAATCTCATTTTCATCGCCTTCACGCCCAATTTCACGCCCCCAACAGACGTCACACTCTCACTGTTGTCCATCGACCACCTTTTCAACGGCCGATTCAAATATATGATAGGTGGCCAACCCACCACCCGCAGCGCTCACATCGTTTTTGTTCGCGTTTGGCGTTTACACACTACCGCCATCTGTTGGTCCATCGGTCAAATACACCGATTTTAGCATTGGACGTACATGTTCTCTCGACTATAAATTTGATCGCGATTTGTTCTAAGTGTTACGTTTGTTTGTCTGTGGTTTAACGACTATGATCGTCAAAGTCAAGTAATAGCGGCACTCTCCTGGCGTTGTCTCCTCCATGGATCCGCACAACAGAAATATTAGTAGTAGAACGCTAGTGGCGCTGTTGTCACAAAATTGATTTAACTAATTATTACCTTTAATTGTTATTTTTCATTAATTGATCGATCCCACGCAACGGGAAATGTTTTGTTTTGGCCTTTGACACTTTGAGGCCCGGTACTCACGCTGTCACATCGCAGCAAACTAGAGGCGGATTATATCCAACACTTGAGTCGAAGTCTTTTCGGCAACTTGTGGAAATGACGGTCGAGCCATTTTTCCTTCGATGCAGCACTCGCAGGTCCAGCAGATGCCACAGTCGACGATGTTCAGTCCTGTCATCCAATCTTTTCGACGAATTTTACCGAGGACTTTTGGCAGTACATCCCGTAGTGTAAGTTCGATTGTCTCTCCACTGTCATTAAGGCGAAGTAGGCCGTCATTGAAATTTGTACGCGTTGTTGATGATTGTTGCTAATAGGGTAACGACTGTTTATTTTGATCATAATCGCTAACAGTTGGCGCCAGTGGCAAAAAGTACAGACAACAACCCTTCGAACATTCAGTTTATCTGTGCTGGCCGCCTAACGGCGACACTGATGTGTGTATTCCTTTCACTGATCGCGCTACGCTGGGTTCTCAAATTTCTCAAGTTTCAAACACAAGCGCATGGAAGAATGGTAGTCGGTGAACTGTCAAAACGTATGGAAAATAATGAAAAACGTAAATTACTTGCAATTAGGAAACTGGATCAAAAAAGTAGTGATTAGAAATCAAGCGTAATATGAATACATAACTTTTTGTGTTTAATTCATCTTCCATTGTGCTTTCTTTGCTTCAGGATTTCGTTTTTACTACCACTGAAAAAGAGTCATCTATTGCCTTTTCAGTTTTGACTATCGCCCTATTCATCTCACGTTTTCGAATCAAAGGAAATCAGTTGGTTTCGCACTGACACAGCTGAAAAAGTATCAGCATACTTCATGCATGTTAGCGCGTACAGTGTTACTTTTTCAAGCCAATATAAACTATCAAGACTGAGTTTTATTACTTTTAAATGCAAGCTGAAAAGTAATCATTGTTGCCAAAACGAATGACGGGCTACTTAGTTTTAAGGCGAAGTAGGCCGTCATTGAAATTTGTACGCGTTGTTGATGATTGTTGCTAATTCATCTCACGTTTTAGAATCAAAGGAAATCAGTTGCTTTTGCACTGACACAGCTGAAAAAGTATCAGCATACTTCATGCATGTTAGCGCGTACAGTGTTACTTTTTCAAGCCAATATAAACTACAGGGGATAGGCAAAATGATTGAGATAGGCAAAATTTTGCCCAAATTCAAATGCTTATAACTTTATGAAAAATGGATGAAATTGGATGCATCTGAAAGCATTTCTGAAGATTTCCAATCAATCTTAATGCGTCCGGTGGCATTCAACTTCCTATTAGTTCTAGTTTCTAGGGAAATTGCAAACATCTATCTAACTTTACACCACACAAAAATACAAGCGACAGAAAAAATGACATTTGGACATGACCTCAGAAAATCCGGAACATCTCCGGTGTCCAGTGGCCAATATGCATGACCAAGGAAGTTCCTAAAACTGGACCAAATTTGCCGTCGACTGCTTCCAGATGCATCCAATTTCATTCATTTTTCATAAAGTTATAAGCATTTGAATTTGGGCAAAATTTTGCCTATCTCAATCATTTTGCCTATCCCCTGTATCAAGAGTATCAAGACTGAGTTTTATCACTTTGAAATAGGGCGATATTCAAAACTGAAAAGGCAATAGATGGCTCTTTTTCAGTGGTAGTAAAAACGAAATCCTGAAGCAAAGAAAGCACCACGGAAGATGAACTGAGCACAAAAAGTTCTGTATTCACTTTACTCTTGATTTCTAATCACTACTTTTTTGATCCAGCTTCCTAATAGGGCGCTTGCAGCAAACAAAAGTGTGCCCAACGGCTCCCTTTGATTTTGCTGGGTAACGAATTGAAACGGAAAACAGGTTACAAAACGTTTCCCAGCAAAATCAAATGGGTCCGTTGGGCACACTAAACAAAGGCTGCAAGTGCCCTATTGCAAGTAATTTACGTTTTTCATTATTTTCCATACGTTTTGACAGTTCTTCGACTACCATTCTTCCATGCGCTTGTGTTGAAAGTTTGAGAAATTTGAGAATCCAGCGTAGCGCGATCAGTGGGTGACATACAAACAACAGTGTCGTCGCCCGGCGGCCAGTGAAAGAAACTGAATGTTCGAAAGGTTGTTGCCTGTACTTTTTGCCGCTGGCGCCAACTGTTAGCGGTTATGAACGAAGTAAACAGTCGTTACCCTATTGCCAGCACCAATGTCATCATTGTTGCAAAAACGAATGACGGGCTACTTAGCCTTAACGCCAGGATATCGACATCGATGGAGACACCATCTTCTATGGTGACAGAGGGCTCGATTGGCTTGTCAGATGAATCGGGCCCGGGACATCCTGTCTACTGCAAATCGCTGCAGTTGATATAGGGCATGTCCATAGGCTGCTTAACGCACTTGATAAGGCAATCACCGACGCCTTCTACGTTCGACCCGATTTTCCCTGCCGTACGCGACGGTGAAACTCGACCGCGAAACGTTTTCAATCGTCGTAAACGCACCTCTGTCATTACACATATGCGAAGTGGCACCCGAGTCCACTAAACACGAACGAGAAACACGACTGTCATGCCGACGAAAGTGAACGATCTCTTATTGCTTTACTGTTTCTTCTTGATTCTGATTATTCTTCTTTTTATCGTCGCTGTCTCCGGTGCTCTTGCGACTCAGGAACTCCTTGCGTTCACGGCTTTTATGCCCAAATTTGCCAGGCATCAGCCTGCTTCGTTTCACGTTTCGCCTTCAATACGGGCTCCTCTTGAGCTCTACCGCCGTACAGCTTTTCACTTTCATCGATGAGTTTTGCACGCAGCAGCTTCATCGTCAAGTCCTGGTCCGACCAGAAAATGGTAAAAAAACGCGAAGTACCAAAAACCATGTGAGGAAGAGCTGAAATGTATGCAGGATGACAGCCGTGTCAGTCCTCTGGGTCTGAACGACTCTCTAGAGCGGTGATGAGAGCGTCGAAAGCTTTTGGTAGGCTTCGCAAAATCATGGCGACCTGCATGTTTGCGGAAAGCTTTTTGCCAGAATTCTCCAACCGAGAATAAAGCTCCTCCATACTGATATGTCTTAAAATGAGGGACTTGTTTTGTTAACGTCTAGAACTCGAATGAGCACAGCTCATCGGTTGTTTATTCCATTTCACTTACAACATCGTTACAATTCGTTACAATTCATTAGCACACCGTTAATCAGCTGAATACACTGTAAAGCTAATATAATCGAAATACAATATAATACACTGAAAGTATTTCATTCTCGAAAGCGTCCAGTGAGACACTACAACTTCTTCCCCCTTCCGAAGTGATTCTATAATTGATTCTGAATGAACTTGGCTTTACATTATAATGGAATTCAAAATATCTTACTATCGATCGTAATATACAAAATCCGAATCAGATTTGACCTGCTTTATTCGCTTAGACCGTCGCAGCTCTGAGCTCGACTGATGTTGCTCGCGTTTACGCTTGACTTCCGGATTGGGAGGATCATCTTGAGGGCCTCGATGATGTTCACTGCCGATATTAACCGGAGAGGTACTTGAAATGGCCATGTCTTGTGTGCTGGACGTAGGAAGCGAGATGTTTGGTCTTGTTGAATCCGGGTCATTAAACAGACGGATCTGTGTGCGATGAGCAGTGGTTTGCACGCTTCCAATTTCCACCTGCAAGATATGTCGAGAAACACGTTTTAGAAACACAGCTTTCAACCATCTTGCATGATTATGTGGGTTATGATTCTTGTACCAAACAAAATCCCCACTAGTCAGATTATCCAACGGATCGAATGGTTCAGGTCCAATACTAGCAGATGCATTTTCGTCATAAGAACGGTCATTTTGTACAAATAAATTATGTTTGAATTGCTTTTTAGGATTTATAAGATCTAATAATGTCTTAGGCTTATAAGAAAAGATTCTTTCTGATGGGAATTCCTCATCATTCGTCAAGCAGGTATTCCGATAATTGAATAAAAACAAATAAAGCTGGTCTTCTAAGCTAACTTCCGCTATATCTGGATCAATAAGGAACTTCTTCAACACCTCTTTTGTAGTTCTCACCAGCCTCTCCGCCTGCCCATTGCTGGCTGGGTTATACGGCGGACTTTTAAGTACAGTTATACCTTGCCTTCCCAAAAATTCTACAAAAGAGAGTGAATTGAAAGGAGGGCCGCCGTCCGAAACTAAGCAATCCGGTAAACCAAACCGCGCAAAAAATTCTACTAATTTTGTTAACACCTTAGAGCAATCGGTTCCTCTCTTCATCCATTCTACTTCTAGCCATTTCGAGAAGCTGTCGATAATCAGTAAAAAAATGTGCCCGGAAAAATGGAAAAAATCTATATGTATCCTACTAAATGGTTTGGTTGTAGGTGTCCATTTAGACTCAATTTTTTGCTTTGGCACTACTGCCATTCCGTTGCATACCTCACAACACGCTACAAATTTTTCAACTGCCTGATTTATCCCAAACCAATACACAGTACGTCTTGCAAGTTGTTTCATTTTTACTATTCCATTGTGATTTGCATGCAATAACTTCAAAACTTCCTTATGCAATTGTTGTGGAATGACCACTTTGTCCTGATACAACAAACAGCCATCTACCATCTCCAACTCAGATTGATTAGCAAATACATTCTTGTACTGTTTTCCTATGTGATCGGGCCAGCCCTGCTGCATATAAAAAATAAGTTTCTGTAAAAAATCATCCTTTTTTGTTTCTTCAGCAATCGTATTAAAATTTAAAGGGATTTCCCCAGAAAAGTTTATACTTCTAATATACTCTAAGCCATATTCCATTGGGATTGTTTGCTCTAAGGGAAAGCGAGAACAGAAATCCGCATTTCCCATTTTATGCGATGGTCGATAAAATATTTCAAAATCGTAAATGGACAACTCCATGATAAACCGCTGTAGTCGAGTTACTATTATTGGGTTTTTACCCGATTTCCCAAAAATTCCCAATAAGGGCTTGTGATCTGTAAAAACTTTAAAAGTTTGTCCATATAGATATTTATGGAATTTTTTCACTGTGCACACAAGAGCAAGTGCTTCTAGGTGCAAAATAGGGTAAGATTTCTGGGCTGCATTCAATGAAAACGATGTGAAGCATATAGGTTTTTCGACACCATCGACAATATGAGCAATAACCCCCCCTAAGCCATAACTTGAAGCATCTGTTATAATTGCTATGGGTTTTTTTGCATCGAAATACTCTAAAAAGTTTGTTGCTAAAAGACAACGTTTCGCAGTTTCAAAAGCTTCATTGCAATGTTTGTCCCACACAAATCTCACGTTCTTTTTCAGTAAGTTGTACAAATGAAACAATTTAGAGGATAAATTTGGTATGAACTTATTATAGTAGTTGATTAATCCAAGAAATGATTTCAATTCTGTAACGTTCTGGGGAACCCTAGCTTTCTGGATCGTAGCAATTTTATCTGGGCATGGTGACAGACCTTTATCACTCAATATATGACCAAGATAATCAAGCTGCGAAACGAAAAATTTACATTTGTCTAGATTGACCTTGATATTTGCGTTATTTAACCTTTCAAGTACTAAAAACAACTTCCTTTTGCAATCATCAAAATCTTTCCCCGCGATCAAAACGTCATCCAAATAACAGTAAACATATTCCAAACCTTCCAATATCTGGTCCATTACCTGTTGAAATATGGATGCACTAGAAGACGCACCCTGTGGCAGTCTATTGTAAATAAACAATCCTTTGATTGTGTTTATAACCATAAATTTTCTGGACCTTTCCGTCAATGATAACTGGGTGTAAGCTCCTTCAAGATCTAATGAGCAAAAAATTTTACAGCCTGCTAAACCCGCAAACAAATCTTGAGCGGTGGGCAAAGGATACGTGTTTGGAATAATTAACTTATTTACTGATACCTTGCAATCAATGACAAGCCTAATATCGTTATTTTTCTTCATTACTATCACCACAGGTGACGCCCATTCACTGGTCTTGATTGGAGTGATCACCTCCTTTTTTTCTAAACGATCCAAATAATCCAAAACTTTATCCCGCAAACGGTATGGAACATCATAAGCTTTTCTGAAAATCGGTATCTCGCTTTTTAAAACTAAATCAGCTTCAAAATCTTTTATTGGAAATGAAAAATCTTTTTTAAATACGTTTGCAAATTTTTGCTTTACCTCATTAACAGTTATATCAGAATGATGTTCATTCAAACCATTTATTGTTGAGGTACTAGTGAAAAATTCTCTCCAATTGGAAAAGAACACGTCTAGCCATGACCGACCGAGCAAAGGAATAAATTCATTCTCACAGTCAATCACTAATAACTGCATATTTGCCAATTTCTCTCTAAATTTAACAGAGACATTTGCTTCTCCTCTAATACTCAATCTATTACCATTCACCACTATCAATTGTTTGTTGCTTTTGCTTAAAGGTTTGTCAAAAGTACGAAAATACTGATTTTTGCCAATAACAGACACCGACGCGCCACAATCCACCTCCATTGTTAACAATTTTCCATCAACAAAGGTATTAACTAAACAAGGGTTATTAATCTTATTGATAGACGACACCATCATGCACTCTAAATCACCTGCGTCATATTCCTCGTCTTCACTTTCAGATTTGTCGGTTCTAAGCCTGTTGAATAGCCCACTAATGGTTGTTTCATCTGAAGGTCCCTTGCTGCTATGCTCTGCTTGCCAAGTGTCCATAAACTTTACGGTGTCCCTTTTAAGGTTTTTCAATTTGAAGCATTTACGTTTTAAATGCCCTTTCAATCCACAAAATCCACAAACGCGATCTTCATATGGCTGTTGATTTCTACTATTGTCCCTTTTCCAATCAACCTGCCGCTGTCTACCATATGGACGGTAACCAAGCCTGTCCTTCACAGGGCCTCTCTCATTGTCTCCATTCAAAGATCTGGCTAACCCTAAAGTTTTCTCCAACTTCTTATAAGCTATACCTGCTGATCTATCGTGTCTAATTAAGCCAATTTGATCAGAGTTGTCTTTCATACTCTTCGCATTAGAGCTAGCCATCTCCCAAGTAATAACTATTTTTTCGGCATTTGAAAGGGTTAAATTTTCTTCACTAAGAAGGCGCTGTTGTAGAGCCTTGTCTCTGACTCCAGCAACAATTCTGTCTAAAATGGCTTTTTGTTTGAAGTTTTCAAATGAGCAAAATTCAGCTTGAAGCTTTACAGAGAGGACAAAGTCCTCCACAGATTCATCGGGTTGTTGTACCCGGTGGTTAAATTTAAACCGCTGAATAAAATCCGATTCGGTTTTATCAAATCTACTTTTAAGTTTCGTCACCATTTCATCAAATTTAATATCACTGTAGTTAGTATTAGGAAACAATAATTTCACCTCACTATACACGGACGGACCACATAATGTAGCAAAATAATCTTTCTTATCTTCCTCTTTAATTTTATTTAACCGAAACACGGATCCCAATCGTTCAATCCACTCAGAAAAGGACGTTCCTTTCCGATACGGTTCCATAATGGTAGCTAGGGTACCCTGAGCCATTTTGAAAATTCCTAGGCACAACCGGGGACAATGAGAAAAAAATGGGTAGCTTACCAAATCTTCCGGTGTTCAACCTTCACAAGCCAGTTAGCCAGAGACAACTCCAAAACAGATCGTAATGGGCGCACGGTCGCACTCGTCCGAACAGTAATCCGGATATTCCCTTCAGCTTAACGAACAAATGCCTTGTTCCGCTGGTATCGTGCCAGTTAGCAGACGATTCTCGATTATTACCAGCTTACAAACGGGTACCAAGCGCAAGAGTATGGCTCGGGATGGTCCAAAACACTCCTCTTAGGTCCAAAAACGTTCCTTCTAGCCTTACTCTTCTTTCAATTCCGGTCCAAACTTGCAAGTATAGGCCTTTTTTGATGGATTTCCTCCGAAATGATGGCCGCTATCCACTGCACAATGGAAAGTACGATTTTCCACACAATAGTAGAACTATGTAAAAAGCACCTTTTTTATCCTGTCGTCGCCAGTTGATATGTCTTAAAATGAGGGACTTGTTTTGTTAACGTCTAGAACTCGAATGAGCACAGCTCATCGGTTGTTTATTCCATTTCACTTACAACATCGTTACAATTCGTTACAATTCATTAGCACACCGTTAATCAGCTGAATACACTGTAAAGCTAATATAATCGAAATACAATATAATACACTGAAAGTATTTCATTCTCGAAAGCGTCCAGTGAGACACTACACATACCATGAGCATGAGCATGAGCAGCATGAGCATGATTGACCGCCCGCAGTTGCTACTCCGTCATTGCAAGAACATCTGTACTTACACAGGGAACCAACAAACACTACTCGAGATCGTAGCATCCTCAATGTGTAAGTACTGGTGCTCCCATTATTATAATAAACAATACCGGCGCCGGCTGCTTCCGAATGCAGGTCAATTTGGGAATGGGAGGGAAATATTGACGTGTTACTTGCTTTGCAGAAGCCAAAGAGTTCTCTGCACTTCCACAAGAAAACACTGGGAGTTTGGATATGGGAAAGGATTCGTTTTGGTAAACGATAAATATATAATTCGAAATGAATACGTGAGCATATACACGAATGACCGACACTGATAATGCGGTTACTACGCAAACCGGACACGATACTGATTTCGTTGCTCGCTCGACAGGAGCATACAACAGGTTCAACGTATCAAACTCTACTGACGCGTTTTTTTTTATTTTACTCCGGCGCATTTCGTTTTTTCTTCCGCGCAACGCGAACCGGCCACAATGGATTCGGATTTCATCGCTCGTCCATAAGGAGCATGCAACAGATTCAACGGATCCAACACTACTGATGCGTTTGTTTTCATTTTTTCACCGGCACATTTCGATTTTTCTTCCGCGAAACGCAAACCGTGCACAATGGATCCGGATTCCGTCGCTCGCCCACGAGGAGCATGCAACAGATTCAACGGATCCAACACTACTCCGAGAATAAAGCTCCTCCATACCGTTCAAAAACTCTTCCATATTCGCGGTAGTTCGTTCCTACTGCAAATCTCTTTTAGCAACGAAACTTTTCCAGTGTGAGTAGCTTTATGGTGATGAGATTTGAGTGCATCCCATGTGCTTTTCGACATGATGAGGTTATAATGGTTATCTTCCACCGACAAAGCGATGGTGGCTCGCGCTTTTGAATCACCCTCCGTCCACTCTGGAGTTACCGGTGCCGGCGCGACACCCGGGTCAACGTATCTCCCCGTACCTTCCCTCATCATCAGCATCTGAACCTTGAAAGCCCATGGACGATAGTTTCGGTTATTCAGCCGAATTACGCCCACTAACGAAAACTCCATTTTTTTGCTCACACGAATGTTTTCCGAACGAAACCACTTTCGATACCGAAAAAAAAACTATTTCGCCGCCACTCCGCGTACTTTTTCGGACAGTCTTTCTTGTTTCACACCGAAAAACACTTCCGAATCGCGTCGCGTCCTACTTTACTATTACTGGCAGTAGCGTAGCTAGGGGGTGCGGTTCGCACCTGGCCCCGAGTTCATAGGGGCCCCCAAAACGTGGTAAAAATTTTTTTTTTTTTTTTTTTTTTTAAATCTTTATTAGAGTGTATTTTAACGCACGAGGGCACGTGGTAAAAATGTCATTTAATATTATGAATTTGATTTCTAAAAAACAAAAACGTTAGCAAGCACATAAAAATCAGTTTTAAGGTGTCCTTGATCGGCACTGTGTAGGGGCCTTATAATCAATGATATTAATGATTACATGAAATACAATCATTCTCGATAACTTGTTTTCATTTCGTAAATCAAATATGCGGGGCTCATAATCGTATCTGGAATTGATTTGTAACAGATCATATTCTTAAACAAGCAATTTTCATTTGAATTATAATTGAAAAAAAAATCAGTTACCATCTTCGGGAAGTGGTTTGCACATATTCAAGGTTGGTAGCTGATCTCTTTTTCGAGACTTAGTCTCTATTCTTAACGGAAGGTCTTGAAAGTCACTTTTTTTCTTTGTTCTGTTTGTAGTGAATCCTGCTTCAATAGGTTCCCGAGAGACCTTACGAGATTATTACACGATTTTTTACAGGGTCTGCAAAAAAAATTTTTCAGATTCCTCAAGGAAAAACTTCAGGAATTCTTCTAGTTATTTTTACAAAGCTCTCTTAAGGTTTACTTCTGGGATCTCCGTTCAAAAATTTCTTACGGCAGTACCTTCAAGAAAAAACAACATTCTACAGGGGATTTTCCAGGAAGATATACGAGAATTCCTATGCCAGTTTCTTCAGTTATCCTCTCAGGATATTTTGAGTAGATTTCTTTACGGTAAATACGAATCGCTCCTAAAATTATACCAGGGATTATCCGAGGAAATGAATTAATTACAATTCATCAGAGGTTCCACACCTGCTACAGTTAATATCCTAGTAATTTCAATCATCTAAGCAATTTATCTACGAAATCCCTCAAAACTTCCTCAAGAGGCCAGAAGTTCGTTCAGAGAACATTGCGGGAGTTCATCAAAGGTTACTTTCAAACTTTAATCAAGATTCATTAGATGTTTCTTTGTGTTTTTTTTTCTGAAGTATCTCCCAGATTTTTGAAAAATTTCTCCAAAAATGTCTGAAAATGGTTGTTGCTTTTTTTTGGAGATATTCCAGGAGGAAATTCTTTGAAGAGGTCTTTGGGAAATATCTCTAAGAACTTTTAGAATAATTCCTGAAGGAATCTTTGAAACAATCTCTGAAATAATTTCTTATGGATTTTTCTGGCTGAAATCAGTAATTTTTTTTTTAAGAAAACGATAGTGAAATCAATGGAAATAATCCTGGAGTTACTTGAGAAATATCTGAAATAAGTCATGATGGAATCTCTGGGGTTACTTTTATGATTATCTTAAGAAAATTTCTACGTTTAATTTTTGAAGGTATCCAAAACGAAATTCTTATGAAATTCGTATAAATTACAAAATGAACTCCTGACGAAATCTTAGGAGTTCATTTTGTAATTACGGCTTTGTCTATATTTTCCTAGAATACCCAATTAAAGCTGTATATCATTGGTTTCTGGAACTACTTCTCTAGCTAGTATTTCAATTTCCATGTCAATTTAAGAAGTCCTCCCCATAATTCTTAGTAAACTAATATATTGATGAACGAGAATTTAGAAAAGAAGAAATGTAGGCTCATTCATAGGGTCCTAAAGCCTCAAGTATAGGCCTAAAGCCTATATTATAGTCTGCTTAAGTATAGGCCTAGAACACATGTTTACTCGATTCTTAAATATTTTTTACTGATTGAACCCCACTCACACTCATATTTTGGGGATATTTTGTTTTCCGTGTCCCTTCCGAAATGTCAGATAGGGACACCCCAGTGTAAAAACCAAAACCCCTGTGGCATTTTTGACGAAAAAGTGATAGAATCCGGCTTCCTATGTTATAGCTGTAATTTTAGTTGGGGAAATTGCTAAAGTTACAAAAACATGCTCTATCGTATTATTAAATAAAAACAAGAATTCATTCAAAATAGGACCCAATTGGGTCCTAAAATTTTTAATGAAATCTTGTTTTTATTTAATAACACGAAAAAGCATGTTACTGTAACTACTTTGGCAATTTTTCCCGCTCAAATAATGGCTATATCATGTTTAAACTTTAATCTAAAAATTTGGTCCATAAATGAACCTTGACACTTTTGATCATGTTTGACGTTCGCTTAGTCGACAAAAACACCACAGGGGTTTTAGTTCGACCACTGGGGTTGTTCCTATCTGACATTTCGTAAGGGACACGGAAAACAAAATACACCCAAAATTTGAGTTTAAGCCAAAGGATGTGACAAAATCTAAAAAAATGTTTTTTGGGCTTAAACCAACGGAAAACATTAAAAAATTGAGTAAACATGTGTTTTTGGCCTAAACTCAAGCGTTTGGCACTAAAATTGGGACAGGGCTTTAGGACCCTATTGACATTTTCGCCAATCAACTACTGAAACAACATACTAGGTAAGTTCCATCACTTTAATCATAATTCTACTAAAGCAAATTGTTCAACTTTTATTTCAACAGTCGATTTCATGTAAGCGCCTTACATTTAGACGGTATTCACCTTAACATTGAGGGCCCCTAAATCGAACTCCGCACCGGGCCTCAAAAACTCTAGCTACGGCACTGATTATTGGCCCCAATGCTGAGCACATAACCTGTTGAAATTAAGCGGAAAACGAGGGAAATGAGGGCTCAGTAGAACGAATAAACACGTAACACGTGTGGACGCCAGTACGCTTTAGACGGGAATGAATTTGTTCACGTTCGAATACTGTTCATGTAAACAGCAATGTTGCCAGATTGGCTTTCGTTCAGATGTTGCCTGTCTAATCGTTCGATTCAACAGGCGTGCTAGCAGCGCGCGAGAGGCGTACTAATTTACTTTTAATCAGCCTTTGGCTGGTACGCTGATCATAAGGATGCCTAAACATCCGAGACGCTACTTTTCTTGATATTTTTTTCGGATTCGATCTGTTATCTCGGAGGTTATGGGCCCAGAACCTATTGGGATTTGGAAGTGGCGGAACACGGGTTAACATTCAGTACTTTCACCAAGATGCCTTGCACCCAGTCGACCGGAAAGGTCGCAGTTTCCCAGATATTGTGAAATAATTGCACGGCAGCACTTGTGCAGACAGTGAGAAGTCAGCTAGGAGCTATTGTGGCTCCAGCATTAAATTTAAGTCGTTAGTCAGATGAACGACTTCCGCTGTTGTTACTATACGCTTAATATAATGTCGGAAGTAGTTGCATTAGGCATCAGATGATGAATACAGTGAACTTCTTCCGATGTTATGATCGACGTATATAAAAACAGCAGCGGAAGTCAACGATCGGCAATTGAAATCTATAATATATTTATATCTATAATATATTTCATATAACTGTTGTATTATATTCAAACAACTCATACAACATCCATCTTTCCAGCTTCCAGTGGATTCGGCAGAACGTGGCATCCAACGCGGAACAGGTGGTAGCCATTCGCAACATCGTCAATCAAACTTCGTTCCCGGCGCCGTACATTCTGTTCGGACCACCAGGCACGGGGAAAACCTCCACCCTGGTGGAAGCCATCGGCCAAATATACAAACTGCGCCCAACCGTCAATATCCTGGTTGCAGCTACGTCCAACTATGCCGCCAACGAGTTGACCAGTCGTCTCTTGGACTGCATTCCGGATGAGGACGTTTTCCGGTTTTTCGCATATTCGAGTCTCAAAAAAATCAACGAAATCGAATGGGATGTACTGGACGTTTCAAACCTGGCCGGTCACTCCTATAGCAACATCTGCTACGAGGACATCTACATGTGCCGTGTGGTCGTAGCTACCCTAACAACGGCTGGGAGACTAATCCAGGCCAATATAAAATCGAAACACTTCAGCTATGTGTTCATTGACGAATGCGGAAGTTCCAAAGAGATTACATCTCTCATTCCAATTGCGGGTCTGGCCACGAATGGGAACGAAATCAATGCCAGCGTTGTGCTGGCGGGAGATCCGAAGCAACTGGGACCTGTGATCCAATACGACTTTCTCAAGCAAACCAGTCATGGCCTGTCGATGCTGGAACGACTGATGAACCTTCCGTTGTACGCCAAGGACCAAGTGACAAATAAATACAACCACAAAGCCATAATGGTTCTTCGCGATAATTACAGGTCGAATGACCGGTTGATCCAATTTTGTAACGATCTATTCTACGATGGACAACTCCGATCGAAGGCATCCCACGAAATCAAAAACTTCGCCGTTGGATGGCATCGTCTACCCAACAGTAACTGTCCACTTATGTTCCATCCGATCAGTAGTAAAACGAAGCAAGATAAATTGACCTACAGCTTCTTCAATGCGGGTGAAGCCAAGAAAGTCTTGTTCTACGTTTCGGACTTGCTTAAAAATGGCCTCAATGGGAAACCGGTGAATCAGAGCGATATCGGTATCCTGTCATTCTACGCTCGGCAAGTGACGTTCCTGAGAGGGCTATGCACCTCGAACAAGTGGCATGATATCGAGATCGGGTCTGCCGAGCAGTATCAGGGCAGGGAAAAACCGATCATGATGATATCCACCGTAAGATCTAATTGTGACAATGTGGGTTTCTTGGCTGACGCCAAACGACTGAACGTGGCCCTTACTAGGGCGCGATCGCTCATGATCGTAGTTGGTAACACGGAAACCCTACAGCAGGATCCGCTGTGGAAGAAGTTCCTCGACTACTGCCGAAAAAACGGTGCGATCGTCAATCGGAACAGGAAGACAAGTTCTGCTGTTACGACCAGCGATGTGAATAAAATCAGTTCTCCAAAGACTCCCAAAACGAAGAAGAGAACTAAAAAACTTGCAAATGATCTATTCCAAACAACGACTACTCCTGTGGCCACATGTGATCTTCAAACTGAAGCAATTCATAGAATAATTCAAAAATTTGTACACTCAAATTAATCCAAACGTCATTGTTACGTGAAAACATACGAGGTTTTTTTCCATCGCACTTTTCACGTAGCTCTTATGTTAATCATGAGTAGCCAAGAATGAACGCATGAACTTTTGAACTTCGTCCATTCCACCGGCGCTACACGTAAGAGCTACGTGGATTTTTTTGGTAGCCTTTACGAAGCGTTTCAGTAGGATCTAGATGGTTTTGCGTTAAATTTAACTGGAATAATGACCAGCCTTATCTTTAATAGGCTTTGGAAGAAAACTAATTCCTAATTGGAAAATGTAAACAAACCTAAAAGATTGTAATATTTTTATATTCAATCTGAGCATTGTGAATCCTGTTTCCCAAATATTGTGAGTTTGTTCTGTCTTGTTGTAGCCTTCACGTGCTATAGTTGATAAAGGTTAGAAATCAGGTATAAAATATGAAGTAATGCAGGGATTCTTCGGTATTCAAAGCATATTTATCTTTAAATCAATCTAACACAGGGTTTAAAGTTCAGCAGCTTCTGAAGTTCTTCAAAAATCAAGCGGGCGCCATCTTAGGATTTCCGCTCAACACCGAATGTACACTAGACTGGCCCAGCTCAGTATGGGAGAAAAATAAAGTTGTATAACTCCACGGGGCATCCCCTAGGATTATTTATTAGGGTTAGAGGAAGACTTCCTGAAAATTTCAGCTCATTTGGTCGTTCCATGAGTTGGCGCAATTGAATTGAAGTTAATGTGTGATTTTCAGCTCACACATATAGGAAACAGCACATCATCCCTGTTTAGATCAGGTAAATTGTTGATCGCGTTCAATTGAACCCAGAATGTCAAAAACACTACTTGATACCACAGACAACACTTTGTCTGTGTTGATACCATAGCGAACAATATTGTAGAAGGTTGTATGTTGATAAAAATTGAGAAAGTTGGTGTTTTAACTATCTGAAGTAGATTTGCAACAATGCTTGGTATTTCTTCAACATAGCTGGGTGGTAGCCACTAAGCGCATCATAGCCACCTATGACGCTGGGCGAGCTGCGGTACAATGTGCATGCATATATGTGATTGTACGGGAGTGCTGACCTAAGCCTAACTTGCAACTACTCAAAGGTTAATGAAAATGAGCTTAGAACCAGATACAACCTTCTGCGACTATGTTCATTAGGGTATCAACTAGTGAATTTGTCATTCTGGGCTCAATTGAACGCGATTAACTAGTCTACGGGACGAAACAGTGGCATAGGGTCAATTTTCAATATATTTGAAACAAATGTTCCATACAAACTTCGAATTGAATGCGCCAGCTGAGGGAGCGACCAAATGAGTTGAAATTTTGAGAGCTTTTTTCTTACCCTAAGCCACATATCTAAGGGGTGCCCGTTGAGTTTTTCAACTTTTTTGTTTAAGGGCCAGTCTAATGTACACTCAGAAATAAAAATAGTCACAGAATTACTAAAGTTTATGCATTAATGACTATTTTCTATCTGCCTCTCTTTTATTCTGCTGTGAATTTCTACACTAAATGTCATTTCGCCTGGGTTTAAGCTTAGCGATGCTTCAACCCAGGCGAATTGACAAACAGGAATAAAATTCCCTGCAGAATGAAAGAGAGGCAGATAGAAAATAGTCATAAATTACTAAAATTTAATCATTCTGTGACTACCCGTGTTTCTGAGTATACGTATGCAATATGCAGATGTCAAAATGAACTTAGGCACCTACGTGAATTGCACGTAAGTGCGATAGGTAACCTCAGTAACAATTACCGATTCACTATTTGATGGTTATGAATGGCTTAGTGATCTTTATCTTAGTCAGGTGAAGTGGAGGCAAAATGAATTTGAAATGTTATTTTTCACGTAGCAATGACGTTTGGATTTTTTTGAGTGCAAATTTTAGTTTAGTTGATCATACTTATTATATCATTGGACAATAAAGTTTTCATGGCCACGTTCTTGATTATTAGACGTTCTATGTGTTACATCTCTATTTGAAATACCATTCTAATGTGTGACAGTTTGTTGTATGGAAGGAAATCCAGCAAAGTATTAACTCTGTACTAAGTACAAACCAATTCTATGTATTGTGTTACTTATTGGTATTGATTATTGTTAGTTTTGTTGACGACTAGATTGTAGTGCAAATTTTCAATGTGTGGAAAAAACTATTCACACCTCTGTTTATATGGCAGTTTAGTAGAAGCACGCACCTTTCATTCAACACACAATCCAACAGTGTGTGTTACATGTGCGTTACATGATGGTTTTGTTAGCTACGACGCCATCCAATATATGGCAAACACGGTGGGAGAATATTTTGGTGGGACAATATTTATCAGGTGTGAGTCTATTGGAGGGCAGAATCCCCAATAATGAAAATATATAATTGTATCATCAACACTAGCAGTACAAATAATCCGAAATGCCTTTCTGCTAATCTGCTAATATCAACGCACCCCCTAGCCATGGCCAATCTGCGTTGTTTACACAAACATCCCTATAAACCCCATGCTGGGAAATACGTTTACCGAAAAAGGCGTTATGAGGTTCTGCACTGCATTCTTGTATTGGATTTACTTTAATGGCATTGTTGTTAGCAATTCACAAAAAAAAGTGAAAGAGAAAGAAAACATGATTTGTGCAGGCAGAGCCCCATAGGCCATGCTATACCAGTTAGCACGCCCGACGCCCACCGATGACAGAGTGGATAGGCTCGCACCATCGTCCCGCCCTTCTACCTATTTTTGAGATAGGCAGTTCTGTCAGGGTGTAAATAGTTTTTAAGTCTGAACCAAATTAGGCTGTTATATTGGATACTTCTCTCATTTAGCTGGAGGTTGCTGCAATCCTTCGTTGGTCCGTTGGTTCCGACGATCGTTCCCGTATCCGCGTTTCCTCGGCCATTACGTTGTTTACATTGCATTGTTGCTCGTGGTAGTGGCGGGTTAAATATGAAAACAAGGATAGGGAGAGAAGAAATGTTAGTGATTGTAACATGCTTTATTGCAGTATTGGCCTACACTGAAGTCATACAAAATTCGCTCTTTGGATTCCCACGATAACAATCCCTGAAACTGATTATGAACCACATAAAATTTATCCGATAGAGCAAAAATCTTAATGTTTCAATGTAGGACAATCCAGCTTTATTGCATGTGAGAAGTTCTTGATGATATTCTCACAACGGCCATTCAGAATGGATCGACGAATGTAGATAAAAGATCATTATGATAAAATTAACGCGACGACATGTTAGTTAGCTCAAAAAGATTATTGTATTTGCAACTGATAATATAAATAGTTAAGCTAAGGGTCGGTTATTGTATATAATGTTATATATATGGAGAAGTATACTGCCCATAAACACATAATTGTCCCATGTGAATAGGAAATCCAGCAGACATGGGACTGATATGCTTTTATGGGCAGTATAGCACGAACGCGAAGTAATGAGCTTCCACTCCATCTTCAAGTGCTCCCCACAAGCCCAACACTTCATTCTGGCACTTTAGAACGTCCATGTTGTAACTTGTTCACACAAGAAATCTGCCTCTGTTCTGCCGAGTTGGCAGAACGCGCCCGTACCCCATTCTGAACCAAAGGACAGGATTCAACTAATATCATGGTACCTTAACTACAAATACAAAAGCTACTTCTATGTTATTTCCACTACTACGCTCACGTGTTGGTGTGGATGCAAGGTAGTGCAAAAATGTTTAGAGATTGAAATAAGTTATAAATTACAGCATTCTGTTCAAAAATATTATATTATTTTATAAAAGACAGTAAAGAATGAAACATTTCAGTAACAACAGCGCCATTAGTTTTCTAATTATTATACATATATCAGTAATACTTCTCTAATTCCGCTACAACCTTACTAGATAACGCAATATTGTAAAATGCCGTAAATCAGCACATTTTGGAATATTTCTCAAACATTGGAAATTATTGTTTATGATGTTTTTAATTGCAATTATGAGTATACAAAAAACAAATAGCGGTATGGGCATCGGATTTAGGCGATGCGCTGAATTAGGGCAACCCACAGTATTGGTCTTATACCAAGGTAAGTATTACTACGTTGTTAGTAAACCTAATATAAAAGTCTATTTTCAATGTGTGAGACACAGAGACCACCCGCACCCACTCTTGCGCCTCCTGGACTATTGAAAACGACTTGTGTATATTGAACTAATACTACTATTAGAAATAGTGCTACTGATGAAGGTGATCGTTAGTTTCCCAGTCTTGTTGTGTGATTTGAGTGTTAGTAGAGACTGGTAGTAGGCCCTGCCGGTCCCTCCAGCATTACGCGTACACGGTGCTCCAATTACCGTTATTATCAAATAAAATATACCATTCAAACGGCAGTCAGCAGTTGATTCCTAACGTTGTTCTGCACCTCTGGCCCGATTTTGAAAAAAATCCTTAGGCAGAATTTTGAGTTACGCCCTTTTGAAGTTTATATGATAGAAATCACTGAAAATATGCCATTTTTACTTGTTTAAACAAAGAGATGATACAAAAAATGTAGTTTTGATTTTTTATCTGGTTTTATATATTGAAAAACATTTTCATAAAAAAAAATCTAGACCGACATTTGGAAAGGGCCAATGCTATGATAAGTTATTACTTATCAACCAATAAACGAACAATTATATCTAACAATCTAACGCCTGAAAGTGATTTTGGGAAATTGTCCAAAGCATTCAAATATGAATGAATAATTCTTGGACAGGATATGCAGATACGCCCTTTTGAAGTGTATAGAAATAATATTGCATGGTGAATCCCGTTTCATCTATAATCAACGGTTAGGTGCATACATAATCATTATACCTCTGCGGTTGTTCTTATTTCATTTAATTCAGCAAGTTGCACAAAATTTACACGTACACATATTGTCTAGATTGACATTATAAAAGGGCCAAAGTATAATTGAAATATATACACATCAAAATAGCTGAACATCAAAGTTGATCGCAACATTCGAACATTACATATCTGTATCTACATAATTCTATATTCTATATTCTATTCAATTCTATTTAATTCTCTTCTATTCTAATCTGTTCTATTCTATTCAATTTTACTCTACTTATATTTATTGTATTCTGATCCACCCTACTTGTTCTTATACATATTTTTACAAATGCCAATGTTGTAATCAAAAACTGCGCGCAAAAGAATTGAACGATACACTGTCGATGTTTGTTCGGCTTTATAGCGCAGACAGGTCTGTGAAACAGCGTTATGCACAGCGTTATCCGACGCCAGCTCATTATGTCAGCCTAGTCCTCGACCAGTTGCATTGCAGAAGTCTTTTACATTAAACATGGTGATATATTTCGAAGATTTTGTCAGACTCTGCTCTTCCCAGCTCTCGACAAACTTGTTCAAATTACCTTTAAAACGAGGATCCAGCTCAAATGAAAATCATTTAATACAAAAAGCTTAAATTCCTTAAAATACATAAAAACTATCATATATAAGTTGAAACCCTTGTGAAATAATAATTAAAATCTTCATTTTTATGGATCATATGAGAAGCACGCATTAGGAGTCAGAATCTGTGCATAGCATTTTTTTACAGAGCTGGGAGCGCTAAAAAGCCGTACAAATATCGAAAGAGTACCGTTCAAATCTTTTGCGCGCAGTTGGTAATTTGTACAGTGTCTATTTGTAAAAATATGTATAAGAACAAGTAGGATTGATCAGAGTAGAATAAATTTAAGTAGAGTATAATTGAATAGAATAGAACAGATTAGAATAGAAATATATATGTATGAATATATAATATAGATAAAGATAAGTGATGTTCGAGTGTTCCGGTCAACTTTGATACAGTCATTGTTCAGCTATATTGAAATGTGTATATTTCAATTATACTTTTATCCTTTTTCAATGTCAGTATAGACAACATGTGTACGTGTAAATTTGGAATCGTTCAAATGTTACGTAACGAGGAGGTTCGGTAGTGTTACGGTTCATACATTTTCCATACAAAAGCTGTAACGTGGGGGAGGAAAGGAGGTCTCAAATTGGAAAATTCTGCGTTACATTTGAATACAATTTGAATCATTCCATCTATGCAACTTGCTAAATTGAATGAAATAAGAACAACCGCAAATGTGTAATGATTATGTATGCACCTAGCTAACCGTTGATTACAGATGGAGCAGAATCCACCATATCCCATATTCCATATTCTTTCCATACATTTCAAAAGGGCGTATCTGCATATCCTGTCCAAGAATTTTTCATACAAATTTGAATGCTTTGGACAATTTCCTAAAATAACTAAAAGGCGTTAATTTGGTAGATATCATTTTTCGTGTATTGGCTTATTAGTAATAATCAAACAAAACATTGGCCCTTTTCAAATGTCGGTCGAGAAAAATTTTAGAAAAATTTATTTTTCAATATCTAAAACCATATAAAAAATTAAAACTACAAAATTTTATTATAATCTCTTTGTTTAAACAAGTTAAAGTGGCATATTTCGTGTGATTTCCATCATATAAACTTCAAAAGGGCGTAACTCAAAATTCTGCCTAAGGATTTTTTTTAAAATCGGCCCAGAGGTGCAGAACAACGTCAGGAATCAACTGCTGACTGCCGTTTGAATGGTATATTTTATTTGATAATAACGGTGATTGGAGCACCGTGCGTAGTTATCTGGTGTTAGATCATGCGACAGTAACTAAACTCATGCTGAAGGTGTGATAAATCAAGTGTAAAATATATTTAAGCATTGCAACACATGTCATTATATAACTTAAACTGCTAGATTAACTTACATTTTATAAGTTATAATTACGATTAATTATCGCGATCAATAAACATTAGAGTAATTTCACAATATCAACAATATGTAATGCCAACTTGATTAATCACCGTCAATCCCATCACCCAAGGGCAGGGACAAATAATCCGAAATGCCTTTCACTATTAAATTACGCAAAATAACTTCACCGAAGTAATGGTATAGTCAAACGTTTAAACAGTTTAATGTTCACTATCGCAAAATCGTCGTTTGAGATAGAGATTACTGCTTGGATTGGGTATCGTCCTGTTGCCCCTATAGCTGCTAACTGTTGAGACCAATCCGCCACACAGTTCCCGCTGTTGGTTGGTCGTCAGTCCTCGTTTCCGAAGCTGAATGCCAAAGCACCTGCTGGGCTGCATCACAGTGGTTTGAATTCAACTATGTTACTTCCGTGTTGGCTGCATTGATACTCCGCTTGTGCCCGAACATTTGGGTCTACCCGTTAGGTGTCCGTTGTTTGCTCTGTCGACACATATGGGGCACTTAGCGATTTGCTCACAATCGCTTGCCCTATGGCATTCGCTGCCGCATTTTCTGCACATTCTGTACTTCTGTCGGGACTATTGCAATTCCACGAAACACTTCAAGCAAAAATCAGGAGGCTGTTGTATGCTCAGTCGGCAAACCGACCAGCCTCCCTTGAGGTGTGTATGCCCAAGATCTTCGCTTTGTTGGCCTCTGCAACCGGCAGCCTGATCGCCGCCACCTGGGTGCCCTGCGGGTCTTTTCTAAGATGGATGGCCTTACGGGCTACGTCGATGTCACACTGCTCTTTGAGGGCAGCCGAAACCTCCGCGGCATCGGTGATTTCATGCAGATTTTTACATTGGAGAGTCGATTCTGTAGTCAGGGATCTTCGTCGCCAACTACTTCTTGTGCCAATTGCTTATAAACTGCACCCTTATCAAAGACAAATTAAAGACCCCTCATGTCCCTTGCAGTCGCTCAAAATTTTATGGCTCATAAGGTAATCTAGAATACCGTTCAAAGTGTACTACGATCTGTCAAACTTGGGTACCTTTTGCACTACCGAGGGACCAAATGCAGTACTAGAAGTGGTACCCAATCTGAGCCCGAGTGGGACGGACCTGCCCTTATCCTTGGCGTCCTTCTTTAAGTCTAGGATCATTTCACCAATCCAAGTCCGCCTTATACTCCGCACATCGGCGACCAATGGCAATAGCTTCTCCGTGCTTCGCATCGCCTTCAGAATCTCGGCGATTTGATAACGAGGACCTCGCTCAAATTCCTACGTTTCGCTGTTTCCGGTTTAACATTCTCCTTGGGCTCCGTTTTCGGTTTTCTCCTTTCTTTCTTTTTTCCAACTCGTATCCACGGGTTGCTATTGCTTTGAGCCCGTTGTTGTTGTGGAAACACTGCCTGGTTCGGGCTATCCCGTGGCCTTCTTTTCTTGGCTTACTTGGTTTTCGTGAGGGCCGATCAACGACGGCCAAATGTATACCTTACGACAAATCCTTGATATGTTCCGGGAATACAACTTGTAGACTCTGTCGGCGTAAGACAATCACCAATCCCTGGATCCGCCCCTGTACGGGCGAAACAGCGAGAACACCATTATCATCGGGCAACACTACTTCGCTCGTTCCGTTCGTAGCTGGGTAGAGAGAGAAATCATTACCAGTCTTTTTTCGACCGCGCCAGTGTAAAGAAGTGCGAATAAAGTTACGTTTCTTTTGTTAGTTTGAATACCGCGTGTTTTAGATCAGCCGTAATATCCGATTGCCCACTGTCCTCCCACAGACTCACCATCTGTTCATTGAATTCAAGGCGGCGTACGATTCAGTAAAGAGAAATGAGTTATGCATGGCAGATAATGGTAGAACACGGTTTTCCGGCGAAACTGATTC
The DNA here is from genome assembly GCF_002204515.2 of Aedes aegypti. NCBI lineage: Eukaryota > Metazoa > Arthropoda > Insecta > Diptera > Culicidae > Aedes > Aedes aegypti. Next base: position 380,499,259 of record NC_035109.1, read on the forward strand.
GTGCAACGTTGAATGGATCGTAATCAAGTGTGCGGGTTGCGGATGAGACTTCAACCTCCTTCGCAACCTTAGATGGATTGAAGCAAGGAGATGCGCTTTCGATCATTTTGTTCAACATTGCTCTTGAAGGAGCTATTAGGAGAGCGGGTGTGCAAAGAAGCGATCCCATCGTCACCCGGTCGCATATGCTCCTGGGTTTTGCGGACGATATCGATATAATCGGAATTGATCGTCGAGCCGTAGAAGAGGCATTCGTGCTTTTTTAAAAGGGAGACAGCGAGGATTGGACTTACCGTCAACACCAGCAAAACAAAGTACATGATCGCTGGTAGACAGCGTAGTTCCAATCGTGACGTTGGTAGTGAAGTGGTGAAAAATTTGAAGTAGTGGAAGAATTTGTGTATCTTGGTACTTTAGTGACGTGCGATAATGATGTTACCCGCTAGGTGAAAAAGCGCCTTGCAGCTGCGAATAGGACTTTTTACGGGCTCCGTAACCAGCTTAAGTCCCGTAGCCTGCAGACGAAAACAAAATTCGCGCTATATAGGACACTAATCCTTCCGGTTGCATCAATACGGCCATGAATCTTGGACGTTAAAAGAGGTCGACCGGAAAGCGTTTGGAGTTTTTGAGCGTAAAGTGCTGCGAACAATACTCGGCGGTAAACAAGAAAATGGCATCTGGCGGCGTCGCATGAATCATGAGTTGTATCAAGTATATAAAGAAGTGGATATTATCAAGCTCATAAAACATGGTAGGTTGCGTTGGGCTGGTCACATGGTACGAATGCCGGAAGAACGACAAGCAAAAATAATATTAAGTAGTGAACCCGGACGAGGCCGTCGGCTTCGTGGTAGACCGCGCACAGGTTGGCTTTTTGCAGATGAAGAGGACTTAAGGGCACTTAACGTTCTTCTGAGTTCCTCCTAGAATTCTACCGTTCCTCCAGCGATTCCTCGAATTTCCTCCAGAAATTTCTCCGAGCTCCTAGGAATATCTTTGGAGCATTTCCTCCAGGATTCTCTCCATGGTTCCATCAGGAATATCTCCGGAGTTTCTTTAAAAATTATTCCTCCGGCAATTCCTTCGAAGTCCTTGCAGGAACTTCTTTGAAAGTCCTTCAAGAATTTATTCCGAATTCCTCATGGAATTTCTTCGGATTTCCTCCAGGGTCTCCTGGCTTTTTCCCGGAATTTCTCCAGGAGTTCTTCAGACTTCTAGTAATACCTCGGAAATACTCCGGATTTCCACTACAAATACCTTACGATTGTCTTCGAAAAATTCCCTACATTTCCTAACAAAATTCCTCACAAAATTCTCAAGATTTTTTCCGGGAATTTCTTACAGATTTTCTCCAGAGTTCCTCGTGTAATTCCTCCGGAGTTCCTCTAGGATTTTTCTTAAGTTCTTCCGGAAATTCTTCCTAATTTTCTCCGGAAATTTCTCTGGATTTCATCCAGCAATTTCTCGGAACTACTTCTAAATTTCCTCCAGGAATTCTTACAGAGTTCTTCCAGAAATTTATCTAGCGTTTGCTCTGGATTTCATCCTGTAATTCCTGAAAATCCTCTTCCGGGGATCCATCGGGAATTCTTTCGAATATCCTCATAGCTTCTCCAGGAATTTCTCCGGAGTTCCTCTAGGATTTTTCTACAAAGTCTACAAGTCCTACAAGTTCTACAAGTCCTTGCAGGAACTTCTTTGAAAGTCCTTCAAGAATTTATTCCGAATTCCTCATGGAATTTCTTCGGATTTCCTCCAGGGTCTCCTGGCTTTTTCCCGGAATTTCTCCAGGAGTTCTTCAGACTTCTAGTAATACCTCGGAAATACTCCGGATTTCCACTACAAATACCTTACGATTGTCTTCGAAAAATTCCCTACATTTCCTAACAAAATTCCTCACAAAATTCTCAAGATTTTTTCCGGGAATTTCTTACAGATTTTCTCCAGAGTTCCTCGTGTAATTCCTCCGGAGTTCCTCTAGGATTTTTCTTAAGTTCTTCCGGAAATTCTTCCTAATTTTCTCCGGAAATTTCTCTGGATTTCATCCAGCAATTTCTCGTGACTACTTCTAAATTTCCACCAGGAATTCTTACAGAAATTTATCTAGCGTTTGCTCTGGATTTCATCCTGTAATTCCTGAAAATCCTCTTCCGGGGATCCATCGGGAATTCTTTCGAATATCCTCATAGCTTCTCCAGGAATTTCTCCGGAGTTCCTCAAGCAATAATCCCGGAGTTCCACCAGAAACGCCTCCGGAGTTCTTTCAGTAACGCATCCGGAGTTTCTCCAGGAATTCCTTTGGAGTTTCTCTAGGATCAGAGTTCCTCCTGGAATTCCTTCAGAGTTCCTCTGGGAATTCTTTCGGAGCTTCACCGGTAATTCCTCCTGTGTTCCTCCTCCGGAGTTCTTTCAGCAATTCTTCTAGTTTTTATATGGCATTTGCTCCGAAGTTTCTCCAACGCTCCACCAGGAATCTTTTTGGATTTCCTTCGTAGTTGCTTTTGGAATTTTTCCGTGGTTTTTCAGGAATTCCTCCAGAGTTCCACGAGGATTTTTTTTTCGGTTTTCCCCCATGAATTTCTTCGCAATTCTTCCACAGTTCTTTCAGCAATTGCTCCGGAGTTTCTCGAGGGATGCCTTCAGAGTTGCCTCGGACATTCCTCCAAGAATATTTTCAGAGTTCCTCTTGCATTTCTCCCAGACTGCCTCTGGATATCCTCCAGAGTTCCTGCGAGAAATCCTCGGAGCTTCTTCAGGAGTTCCTTCGGAGATTCTCCAGGAATATTTTTGAGGTTTTTATTCTTCTAGCAATTCTTTAAAGAAAATTGCCTGGAGTTCTTTTGAATATGCTCCAGAAATTTCTGCAGAGTTCTTCAGGTATTTCTCCGAAGTTTATCAAAAAAATATTCAGAAAATCCTTTGGAGTTCCCCTAGGATTTTTTTTTAGAGGTCCTCCAAGAATTTCCTCAGAGTTTCTCATGAATTTTCTTAGGAGTTTTTCCGGAAAATCCTTTGGAGCTCCACCGATAATTCCTTCAAATTTCCGCCATTGTTCCTCCAGGAATTTTATCGCATTTTTTTAGGAGTTCTTCAGGGTTTCTCCAGTAATTCATCAGAAATATTCCGGAGTCTCCTAGGAATTCTTCTGGAGTTACTCCGAGAATTTTCCTAGATCCTGCGAGAAATCCTCCTGAGTTCCTCCTCGCCACAATTCCAGAAGAGTCCTAGAATTTCTTCGGAATTCCTTCAGAGTTCCTACTGGAAACCCTCCGGATTTCCTCCAGGAATTCCTTTCTTCCAGAAATTCTCCTTGATTCCATCAAGCAATTCGTCAAGCCCCTGCACTTTCGTCTCTGCTGCCCCGGTAGTACATCGTAAAGCGCCACGTAAAGGTGATCTATCTGTTTTACGGATTATGCATGGGCGGCCTAAAATGGACTCAAGAGCAACGTTTCTGAGAAAAGGCCCAATACCTCTTGAGCCCCCTATTGTTTAGTGCTTGCAACTAATATCGGATGCGGCATTTTTTTTAAAGATGTAGGTATATGAATTCAATTTAAAGTTGTTTAGTTCAAATGGCAGTAGTTACATTAATCAATGGCATTTATTGAGGACTGGTCAAACAAAAATCACACGTATCACTTACCGTAATACAGGATCATATAGCATACACGCCCCACAATGAATTTTCTTTCAAACATTAAAATCATTTAGGATAGTTTCTTTCGATGTCCACTACACGTTGAGATGGTATGGGTGCAGTCCAAGCGGGACTACGATTCGGGAGTCTTCCTAGCTGCAGCGGCATTCTGGAAATTCTCCAGGATACACTTCTCCCTTTTCGTGATGGTTATGTTCGGACTCGGGTACTAATTCGGCGCGCCTGCCACTGTTTCTTATCCTTTCCAGGTATTTCTCTATTCGGCTTCGGATTTATTTCTGCTTTCGGAGTGATTTTTGAAGCAACAGTATTGGCCGGAGTTTCGTCACTTTTATCGGTGAGCACAATCAAGTCGTCCTTGACGTGAGCGAGATTCGGTGTCGCTGAACTTAGGAGAGACTTTCCATGGCCTGCTTTCTCTGACTTCTTTTCGTTTTCGAATATCGGAGTCCTTCCATACACGAATGCTTTTTGTTGTCGGCAGTAATTGACGAGTGCCTTCCAATTGGCATCGTTTTGCAATGTGTAGCCATCCCCAATGATGATCATTAAAGCTCTGGCTCGGGTAATCGTAACGTTCAGGCGCTTGGCGTTTGTTAAGAATCCAAGATGTTTGCTGCGCGATCGCACGGTGGACATGATAATGATTGCCTTTTCACGCCCCTGGTACTGCTCGGCCGATCCAATCTCAATGTCTTCCCACCCGCGGGCTATACACAGTGTTCTCAAGTGCAATATCTGGGAAGCGTACGGCGAAATTAGACCGATATCGCATTGCCGTACCTGGCGTCCGTTGATTCCGTGATGCAAAATGTCAGTTAGATAACAAAGAACGAGCTCACCTTCTACGACGTTGAACAAACTGGTACTGTTTTCATGTTGTTGCATGTTTCCGAAAATGGAGTGAAAGATGAGGGGACATTTTGGATTCGGCAGACGATGCCATCCCAAGGCCCAGTTGGTCAGTTCTGGAGAGGCTTTTGCACGTAGTTGACCAGCGTAAAATGTTTTGTTCGGGAAATTCAGCAACATAGAGTGAGATCGAAAGTTATCACGAAGCTGCGTTATATACCGGTTGTTGTATTCCTTAGTGGTTCGATTCATCTCGTATAAATCCAGCTTCATGATACGTTCCAGTAGGGACACGTTATGGTTGGTCTGCTTCAAATAGTTATGCTGGATTACAGGACCCAACTGCTTAGGATCCCCGGCAAGCACAATACTGGCGTGAATTTCATCGCCACAAGTGGCGAGCCCTCCAATGGGCACCAAAGATGATATTTCCTTGGCGCTGCCACATTCATCAACAATCACGTAACGGAAATGTTTTGCCCTAATGTTGGCCTGGACCAAACGACCCGCAGTGGCCAAAGTGGTCACCACAATCCGAGCCAAGTAGATATCCTGGTAGTATGGTAAATCGTACTTCTTGTCGGCCATGTTGGAGATCTGCAGTATGTTCTCGTCGATATCGTTCACTGTGCGGATACTACTCCGAGAAAAGTATCGGAAAACGTGCTTCTCGGGAACGACGTTCAGTATACGACTGGTTATTTCGTTGGCAGCGAAGTTTGACGGTGCCACCACTAGCATGTTTGCTTCCGGGTGCAGCTTGTATATTTGACCGATGACTTCCACAAGCGTGGAAGATTTTCCGGTTCCCGGCGGGCCAAAAAGCACATACGGAGCAGGGAAGGACGTGCGGTTGACTATGTTCCGAACGGCCACCATCTGCTCCTCGTTGGTCGAAATGCCAATGTTGATCCACTGGAACCTGAAATGATCGAATTCGTGTGTGAAACTATTATTTAAAATAAATCCCAGATAATCGTAATACCAATATATACAGTGGCCCAATTTCTTATTCGTACAGGATACTGTTTTCACATCAAATAAGTAAAAAACTGTGAAATGATGTATTGAATTTAAAATACTTTATCCACATTGAAGGTCATAGGTGTCATCTATTATTTGCCAATCACAAACTGTTTCCATTTACGTTCATCTTTGGATTAATGAAAAAGTATTGAATTGATGTCTAAAATTCACCCAATACTCCACTGCACTGTGACGTCACGCATCAATTTTGACAGGTACTGGTCCTGTTGTTTACAGTTTGGACTTAGTACTTTTTTCGAATCATTCTTAATTTCGTGAAAGTTTGCTGCGAGGAGAGGTCAAATCCACTGCTGATACCCACGGATCGTATTATTCTATCTTCCTACCGTGAAAAATCGTCACCATCAGCATGCTGGTGATAGAAATGCGAAGATGAAAAAATGATGGAAAAAACGACTAAGTCCGAAACGTAAACAACAGGACCAACAGCTGTCAAATAAGTGAGGTTAGGCTCGTCATATGCAGCGCTCTATTCCATATTCGTACACCTATCAAAATTCAAGCGTATAACATTAAAAACTAAATTTAAAAGCTCTAATTGATTGCTGAAGTGCTTTATTATGATGTTCAAATGTAGTAAAGTTAGCGGACATATATAAAATTTAGGTAAAATTATGAGAAATGCCAGTTTTCTAATTATTTTTGCTTTAAAATCCAATAATTCGAACAAGAACTTTCATTCTATTAATTATATTCGTGAGCTCTGATAGAAATATAGTTAAAATGTAAACAGTTTACAGAAATCATAAAGTGATTTTATCCCTTTTGAGTTCAGAAAATTGTTTTGCCATAACTTCAAAACTCTTCTAAAATGATATTTTTAATCAATGTAAACCAAATTTCCATTCTAAACAACAGGTAGATATTCATTTTGAACTTGTCTGTAAAAAGAATTTGAATAACGAACTTCGTTTTACACTAAAGTACCCTAAACTACACTGTACATATCTCCACATATTGATGGTATGGGAATATTCAATTATCTTTGAATTTCGAATTTCAAATTATATTCAAAATAGCACCCTATTTTGCAATTTATTGATTTTATAAGGAAAATACAAAATAACTTGAACGAGCAGAGAGCATTGATATACATATAAAAAAAAAACATTTGTGTTGCGGTTATGGCAATAATATTTATTCTATATATCTCTATAAACATGTTTGGTAGTGAAATGTAAATTTAATATAATAATTACGCAATGTTTTGATAGGAACATTACCTATGGATTATGTATATCGATTAAGGAGCCAAATTGAGAGAAGTTTACTAAAATTTTTGGTTTTGGATTTGTTATAATTGTTATATTACCTAAGATCCAAAAGTATAAGTTGTCGATATACACTCCTAGCTACTCTAAAACTGATTATATATTTTTGAAACTTGTGAAATATTCGCAGTAATCATTCTTGAAAAAAAAAGGTAAGTTATTGTTCGACTTACCGAAAATTTTACCAAAAAACATGGAAAAAGTGGTATTTTTCTTAAATTTACTTAAGTTTCAAATATGTCCGCTTATAAATTTTCCAAATGTACTCTACTACATCTGAACAATACAACGAAGAACTTAAGCAATCATCTAGTCCATTTAAAATTAGTTTTAAATGTTGTATATTTCTTTTTTGTTATGTGTACGAATATGAAATTGAGTCAATTATAGACACAAACTCAATACTTTTCCATTATTCCAAAGATTTAAGGTGAAGGTTCATTGAGCACGTAAACATAATGTTGCCACCCACTCGAGCCACCCGCTAAAGCACCCTCTCGAGCCACCCAACAAGGCGGAGCACAATGTTATGTGCGTCGGCCAAAAATAAATCATCATGTTTCATGTATACCTCCACCAACAAAATTATGTAGGTAATGTTACTTGCACACGTTTCATACAAAGGTATTATTGTCGATTTGAATTCATCAACAACTTCATAAAAACTCAAAATCACAATTTATTTCATTTGGTCGTGAAAACATGTTTTTTGACCAAAATTAGAAGCATTTTTCACACCATGCGTGTGTTGTTTACTATTTTTGGCAGTTTTCTCCTCTCTTCTCTCGGAAAAAGTTGCCATCAGTATGCATTTGAATTCTACAGTCAATTGTACTGAATAATATCTTATATTCATTTTTGCTGTTAAATTGCGTTGTACATTGTTTTTCTCACGCATAAAAATTTTTTGCAACACTTGTGACATTGTACACCTTTTGAGTATTATGAAATTGTAAAATACGTGGTTGTAGCAAGTGTATGAATATCCAAACCTGGGAGGGAGAAACCAATACAAAATTTCTGTACGTCATAGTGAGCCGGGATTCCGCTGTCACGAACTGTCACTGTGAGCCCAGATCTTAAACATTGGACTAACATGAAAAAAGCGCGTAACTGATTAAAACACATTTTCGCATTTCATCAAAAGTGACAAAAATTGAATGAAAATCAATTCATGCACATAATGCAAGTAATGTCACGTGAGCACCTTCCAACTGATTGAATATAAAGTATTGAAAAACGCATGGTTTTACTTTTTCCAATAAAAATTAATATTTGGTGCATAGAAAACTGTGGCCCTTTTTCCATGTTTGTCAGGAAAGATCGAAAGTACACTACACTCAAAATAATCCAAACGTCATTGTTACGTGAAAACATACGTGATTTTTTTCCATCGCACTTTTCACGTAGCTCTTACGTTAATCATAGGTAGCCCAGAATGAACGCATGAACTTTTGAACTTCGTCCATTCCACCGTCGCTGAACGTAAGAGCTACGTGGATTTTCCGGTAGCCTTTACGAAGCGTTTCAATAGGACCTAGATGGTTTTGCATTAAATTTAACTGTAATAAAGACCAATCTTATTTCTAATAGGCTTTGGAAGAAATCTAATTCCCAATTGGAAAATGTAAACAAACTTAAAAGATTGTGATATTTTTTATTGTCAATCTGAGCATTTTGATTCCTGTTCGTTTCCCCAATGTTGTAAGTTTGGTCTGTCTTGTTGTAGCCTTCGCGTGCTATAATTGATAGACGTTATAAATCACGTATAAAATATGAAGTAATGCACGGATTCTTCGGTATTCAAAGCATATTTACCTTGAAATCAATCTTACACAGGGTTTAAAGCAGCAGCAGCTTCTGAAGTTCTTCTAAAATCAAGCGGGCGCCATCTTAGGATTTGAGCTCAACACCGAATGTACGTACACTATGCAGATGTCAAAATGAACTCAGGCACCTACGTGAATTCCACGTAAGCGCGATAGGTAACCTCAGTAAACATTACCGAGTCACTATTTGATGGTTATGAATGGTTTAGTGATCTTTATCTTAGTCAGGTGAAGTGGAGGTAAAATGAATTTGGAATGATCTACGTGATTTTTCACGTAGCAATGACGTTTGGATTTTTTTGAGTGTACAAAAGAAAACTAGCGATTTTTCCCAAGCCTGCCTTGATTGTTGTTGGCAAGCTGGAGTTATCTTGCAGTTCAAACAAACTTTGTTTTATATTTCGTGTGTAGTATCGGTGCCTCCCTCCCAGATCCAAACCATTCTAATTGCAAACATAAAAACTGGCATCACTTCCAATCAGTGAGAGCGGCGCATCCGAATCACAAACAATGTTGGCTCAGTGAATTCGCGTTCCGGTGCTGTTTTCGAGCACCAATTGACTAATATAAGTGATTTATTGCTCCCAGGAGCATTGTGCGTGAATAATCAAAGTGTTTCAAGTATCGCATTAGATTTTTGAATTGCTACGGTGAGTAGAAATACGATTAAAAGTGAGTTTTAGAACGGCATGCGAGGCGGAGTATATGGCGCTCTCCCGGAGCGTTCAAGAAGCCATGTGGTGGAGCAATCTTCGGTCGGAATTCACCGACGTTGGACCGGTTCCGATGTTCTGCGACAACCAGTCAGCAATCAGCATCGCAGGCAACGGATCCTATAATCCCAGGACGAAGCATGTTAGCATCCGCTATCATTTCGTGCACGAGAGTTTAGAGAACGGCGTGGTCAAACTTGGCTACACGCCCACATCGAGCCAACCGGCAGATGGATTCACCAAACCGCTGGCTACACCAAACCAGCAGAAGTTTTGCCATTTTATAGGCGTCGCAGATTAGGGAGGAGTGATGTGTAGTAACCCGCGACTTATGTTAGCTACGCAATCAGATCCTTAGCTACGCCGTTAACCTTAGCAACCTAAGCTTGTTATTTGAAATAAATATTCATTAGTCTTCCAACCTTCGAACCAGAAGCACCTATTTTATTCATGCTCTGCTAGACAAACAATATCTTGGTGCGTGAAGAAGAAGTGATTCGGAAGTGCGTGGTATTTTACAACACAAATCACAGCAATAACAACGTATTTGCATTTAAAAACTGGTGATTTGTGAAAAACATATTATGGAATGCTTTCAGTTAAGAAACCACCGCTCTACAATAAGGTTAGTAACTTCAAATAATCATTTTTTGTGATCGCTCTCCAAAACACTGAGAGAAGTGTGGAATGAGGGAGCGGAAAGCGAAGGGGGAAGTAAGGTGCCATATTAGAGGCCATTTTGGTACTCATGGGGATATGTCCTTAAGCAAATGAATACAGTTTGTCATTGCCAAACAATAGATGACACCTATAACCTTCATTATTGATAAAGTATATCGAAGTCCATGCACCATTTAATAGTTTTATACCAACTTGATATGAAAACAGTGCCCCGTACGAAAATGAAATTGAGTCACTGTAGCTTGTTTCAGTACAATCAATACTCAATAAATGATAAAATCAAAATCGTTCACATTTGTAATTGCTCGTTTTTGCTTCGATGCGTATAGCAGATATTTAAAACATTACCGATTGTTTTTTTTTTTCAAAATTCATGATGATTTTCAGTACGTTTATGAAGTAACATCGAGAGACCGTTTTATTTGACCAACGTAGACTTTGTTGCAATGAGGACAACTGATTTTGTAAACGCCAGCCTTGTTCAGTATGTTAACCGGATCATTGGTAGAGCCTAACGAAGTCTTATAAAGGATCGCTACTGCACTGAGAAAAACCTACCCGTCAAGGTCGTGTGTTTTACTTACAGATTTGCGCAATAAGAAAAACCACATGACTCTTGACATGACATGACGTGAGAGTATGTTGTGAAAAATGAAGCAATTAGGTGCAGCCGTCTTTGAGTAATGAGCATTTAGGCAAGGTTTTTTTTAATGACAGGCTTACCGATCTAAGCAGTCAGTGGGTGCGCGGTGTGGTTAGCTGCGGGAAAGGTGAAAGCGACAGCTGGCGGGTTTGTGTACACTGTTTTTCACTCTGCCGTTTCTATGGGATTGTTGGGGAATGTCCACTTCAACAAGCATAAATACAGTGAAGCGAAAATTTTCTCCAGCATTGATGAGCATTTTTGTCGCCGAAGTTCCACCGATGAAAGAACATCCTGAATTCATCGGCGGAACCGATGAAATGGCGGAATGGGAAATTTGACATATTGGACTAACCCGCTTCTAGATACCTCGCATTCAAGTTTCTGGTACCAAGCTGGCCAAATAAAGATCTTGTAAACTTCAAAAAATATTATATGGTAAATTTCAGATATCTCCAAGAATATTTAATCGATTTGTATGATTTTTTCACAATAGCTTTTTATTACCTGGCATTGTATGGTCCACATTTTTTTTATAAATTGACCGAAAACAAAATGGCCGCAAAGACATTTTATATGAAGATTGTCGGTCTCCCAAGGAACATATGAATATCTTCAAAACCATATCACCAATTATTAATATCAACACAGATTCTTGAACTAGAAAAGTTTTTTGATAACTTGTGAAAAAATGGTGCAAAAATAATGAGAAACAAAAAGGTTATCGCGATTTGATTATTTTCTTTTTTGCTTTTTTATCTTTGGCGACTTTCAATAGATACCGATCTGGTTTTTTCGCTGCTGGTTTTTGTTCGTGGTGAAATTGCAAAAAGCTTAACGTTCAAGGATGGAAAAAAATCGCCTCTTAACAACATAGTATTTGAATGGTCTAAGAGGGCCGTCGCTCTTGCAGAAGCTCATCACGCGCGCATAGTAAGGATCTGAGAGAGACTCGCAAAGAGGAAAAATATCAACGTCATATGCAGCCCAGATTCCCCTCTCCCGAAACGTCAAATGCAGCCCACCGTTTTTATGGCTGAAAAAGTGAAAAGTATTGTGTTCAAAGTAAACTGTTATTAAAAACCTCAGTCGGCGGAGCAGTTTTTTCCATAGTTGCTGATAAATCTAAGCAGAAGATTAATTATTTCTATAGAAATTATAATGTCTGCTACGTTTGCTGGCATGAAATTCCACTCAAACGGCTATTTATGATTCGATGTGATGCAAACTCAATCATTTTTTGCTGAGAGGTTCATGTGAGGATTTGAACAGCATGCGCATAATTGGTATAAACACAAAGTGGAATAAGAAAAAAACTCAGCAATCACAGAAAAAGAAGACCGTCTTCGCGAGTCTCGTCTCAGGTAAGGATATATGGAGCATCCGATCCACTGATTGTCGCGGGACAAACCGTTTGTCGGATGTTGTTACAAGTCGCGATTAACATGAATCAGAACGCGTTCGCGTCATAATTTTTCTCCCACACCATATCCGATTGACTTTCGGATCAGAAATGGCATACCAAAGGGCAGATCGTGGAATACAAATTAAAAAATCCTCCAAAAGTTATGACTTTGGTTTGCGAACAATTGATCGTTAGCAAACATGCCGAGCGATTCATTTTTCGCGGAGGGGAGTTTGTTGTTTGACTTGACGACTAATGGTTTATCGTTGTTGCTATGCTCGCAACCGCGATGCATCATTTATTTTGTCATGATCACTAGATTTCCATCCTTGTTAACGTTTAACGCTCCGTCATAGTAATCATCGTCATCATCGAAACTTCAAGAGCAGTTTTTTTTCTGTTCAGAACTAAAAATCATCCGATGAAAATGGCTGTTCACTGTGTTTCGGTTGGAGAACAGAATACAATGAACACATTTTCCTATAAATTTTCTTTTCCGAAATCAATGACGGATCCTGCCCCCTTAATCCTGTCTAGTTTGGGAAGTGGCTACGATTAGGATAGCTCATATCAATCTCCAGCATAAAAAACAGCAACGATCACAGCAGACTAATGCAATGCAATGGTACAGCCCAAGTGGCGCTAGTTCAAGAACCTTACTTTCGTAAGGGGAACTTCTATCTAGGTAACCATGTGGACGCAGTTTTTGCTACTTTCAACAAACTTGAAATGGTAAACTCGCGCTCCATGCCCCGCGCGTGCGTGCTCGTTAATAACGCAATCGTTGCTACACTCATTTCTGAGTTAACTACCAGAGATGTTTGTGCTGTCACAATCGATGTTTCTGTTGGTGACCTCAATAGGAAATACGTCTATTGTTCGGTATATTGGTCCGCTGATTGTGGACAGTCATCATCACAGCTTAGATATCAATTTGAGCGGCTCCAGTAGTCTGATGGAATACTTAAGTAGTACAAACCTTGGATTACTTAACAACGGCAATCGCCCAACCTTTATATGGTACATATCTACTAGAGAAGAAGTGTTAGACATAACGCTCTGCTCGAATAGAATCAGTCACGAGTTGACGAATTGACAGACTTTGCGTTTTAGGAATCCCCGGTCAACAAACTGGGAACTTTATATTGAATTGGTTGCGACCAAATTTCATGTATATTCTCCGTCCATTGAAAATCCAAGTGATTTAGATGATGCCGTTGATACTACAACATCCTATACTATGGAAGCTTTTGAAGAAGCATGTCCCCTGCGGTCTGTGAAGACTACAAGAGGGAGCCCATGGTGGAATTCCGATCGGACTAGTCTCAGGAAACAATGTAGGAGTTGGAACAGACGCCGTTCAGATGGATCAGAGTCGCTCAAGTTGGCTCGCAAGGCTCACAAGAAGGCTCTTCGTTCTGCTGAACTATCCGGCTGGAAAACCCTTTGTACAAATGTATTGAAAGCTTGATGTTTGCTGTTTGAAGGTTTATTGAAGAATGAAGAAAGTATGACGATTACAGCTATTTATATCCTAAGATAGGTGGTTAACTGTTGCTTTGATTAGCAACTGCTACTATGATCTACACCGCTTCTGAGTTGCTTATTTCTAAACCTAATTTTCTTCGTAAAAAGGCAGGTTTGCTACTGACAAGAAAAGGAATCGCCTATCTCGATGCGTGGAAAATTTCTTCCAAGAAATGGTCCAGAAAATCACATTTTTCTGAATGCAGTACGCAGTTGAGAAGAAATGTCATTTCAATAATGGGAAATCACATGACATGTCTGCCTCTGATTTTAATTTTCTAACTGAACAATTGAATCTAATGATTGATGCAATGTTCAAAGCCACCACTATGACTGAAGCAGTCCAAGTAGGGAAAAAGCACCAATTTTCGACCCAGCACTAATTTTCGACCCATTCATACGATTTTGGCCTACTTTGTATGGAAATCCGAAAATTGGCACATAATTCTTGTGGGTCGAAAATTAGTGCTTTTCCCCTAGGTGTAAAATTTACAAATCAAATTGTTATTGGATTACGTTTTTCTAATGGATCCAAATAATAATTTAAATATTTTAAATTGGAATGCTCGTTCTCTGAATGGTAAAGAGGACGAGCTGTTCAATTTTCTTACAGTTAATAACGTGCATATAGCAGTTATTACCGAAACTTATTTGAAACCTGGATCTAAACTCAAAAGAGATCCTAACTTTTTTGTTTATCGTAATGATCGACTTGATGGGGCATGTGGGGGAGTTGCAATCATCATTCATAGGCGTATAAAACATCAACTGTTTTCATCATTTGAAACTAAAACTTTTGAAACTTTAGTTGTTTCTGTTGAAACACAGTTAGGTAAATAAACTTTCATAGCTGCCTATTTGCCTTTTCAATGCTCTGGACAGCAAGTTAATTTGCTCCAAACTGACTTGCGAAAATTGACTCGCAATAAGTCAAAATTTTTTTTATTTGTTGAGTGCTCTTCAGGATATTTCTCAATTCAATACCCTGATAGCCCTACATGTTTTTCCTCTTCTAGAAATCCATCTACGATTGAGTTGGTCTTAACCAACTCTAGTCATCTTTGTAGCCAACTGATTACTCATGCTGATTTTGATTCTGATCATGTCCCTGTTACATTTCAAATATCCCAAGAAGCGATTCTCAATCCTATCAGCTCCACTTTCAATTATTTACGAGCCGACTGGAATATATATATAAAACGTATGTTGACTCTAATCTTGATGTTAACATTTCTTTAGAAACTAAACTTGATATTGACAATGCTCTTGAAACTTTAACAAATTCCATTGTTGAAGCCCGGAGCATTGCAATTCCAAAATGTGAAGTAAAATTTGAATCCGTGATTATAGACGATGATCTTAAACTCTTGATCCGTCTTAAAAACGTGAGGAGTAATTTAGGACTTACTAGTCCAATTGAAAATCAAGTTACTCAGGACTTCAAAAATATTCTCAATTAAGAGAACGTTTTCGAAAATGCCTGGGAGACTGATTTGGAAGAAGTGAGAACTGTTATTAAAAAAATCAAAAATATGAAAGCTCCTGGCGATGATGGAATTTTCTACATCCTCATCAAGAAACTTCCAGAAAGTAGCTTATCATTTTTAGTTGATATATTTAACAAATGTTTTCAATTAGCATATTTTCCTAACAAAATGAAAAATGCTAAGGTTGTTCCAATTTTAAAACCAGACAAAAATCTTGCAGAAGCTTCTAGCTATCATCCAATCAGTTTGCTTTCTTCCATCAGTAAACTTTTTGAAAAGGTTATTTTGAACAGAATGATGGCCCACATCAATGAAAATTCAATTTTTGCCAATGAACAGTTCGGATTCCGCCATGGACATTCGACCACTCATCAACTTTTACGTGTAACAAATTTGATCCGTTCCAACAAATCTGAAGGCTATTGAAGGTCTTGCTCTTCTAGACATAGAAAAAGCATTCGACAGTGTTTGGCATGAAGGTTTGATTGTAAAATTAAAAAACTTTAATTTTCCAACATACATTGTTAGAATAATTCAAAGTTATCTGTCAAATCGTACACTTCAGGTTAATTATCAGAACTCCAGATCTGAAAGACTTCCTGTTAAAACTGGTGTTCCTCAAGGCAGCATTTTGGGACCAATATTATACAATATTTTCACATCTGACTTACCTGAGTTACCTCAGGCATGTCAAAAATTTTTGCTTGCGGACACTGAAAAAAATCCACACGCTTGATCCGTGTGTTTAAAATTATGGATCGATTCATGAACGTCTATGTCGATTTTTTGTGATTTTCTTACAAACTTCGTGTGTATTACACATTCAATTCTTCAGTTTTGCTTCATGGACTGATTCATCAACCGACAACATGAATTTCATAGTTTTCCACATAAGTTCCTAAAGCTTTCCATTTCAAATTCGTATGCGTCAACGTATGGGTGCTATGGATCATCACCCAACACGGATTCAGTGTGTTTAACTTATGATTATCTTGTGTCATGATCATCACGTTCAAGTTGGTCGATTTGAAATCGATGAGCTTGCTGTCGATTTCCGTGTTCCAAATTTCTAAATTATTAGTGATTAACCCATAGCGAACTAAATTGCGGATGGACCTCGTGTCGAACGACAGTCATCATCATGTTCCAAAGAGAAGAGGAAAATTCTGAAGCTGAAAGTGTTAGAGGAAAATTTGTGGATTAGTTTTTCTTTCTATTAGTGAAGATGTCCGAGTGAATATGAGGAGTTCATTCTAATTTTCTATAAATAAAATGCATTACTTCCAGCGTTGGATATAATGTATGGTGTTAGAGAAAAATCGGATTCCACTAACAGATTTTCCTAGCTTTCAGCTTCGAATAAAATGAATATGCTAATCCTTACGGTACAGATGACAGGCTTCGTCCTTTGGCGGAGAGGTCTGTGTCATCCACTGAGAAAAATCTACACGCCAAGGTCGTGTGTTTTACTTATAGATTTGCGCAATTAGGAAAACCACATGACTTGAGTGTGGTAGCCATATGGATTTCGTCATTGACTTCACGGTATAATAACATGTGTATCAACATTAGGTTGTCATGAGAAACAAACATGAATGTCTAAATATTAAATCATGAAAACCAAATGATTTGCTTATTGAATTCGAAATGTAGTGGCTTTAGATAGTCATGTGTGATAGAATATGAATGTCATGAGACTAAAAGAAGAAATTTGATATAAGAAATCTTGCTTCCCAAATTATGGATTTGCGGCGCCCCGCTTGCTGATTCAGTTGTTTGAAAAAAAAAATAAACATTCAAGTGAGCTTGCGACAAGCAGAAGTCAATGACGAAATCCATATGGCTACCACACTCAAGTCATGTGGTTTTCCTAATTGCGCAAAACTATAAGTAAAACACACGACCTTGGCGTGTAGATTTTTCTCAGTGGATGACACAGACCTCTCCGCCAAAGGACGAAGCCTGTCATCTGTACCGTAAGGATGCCATTCACCGCTCATTGAATTATTTTGAAAAATCTGAACAAATTTTCACAATAAAAGTCATCAGTATATATTAGTATACCAAAATGGATTGTGTCAGAATGGAATCCATATAATTTTATATTATATACTATTTATAAAAAATAAGGTTAGGCTTTTTAAGGCGGTAATCATGAGTTGAACAATGATTTTATTATGGCAGATCGAAAAATGCTTCTTAGCTGCCACGGTTCAATATGTTGTCGTACTATAGTACAAAGATATCAAGCAGCTAAAGAAAGTAAATCAATTCCAACTAGTGGTGTACATAGGGCATCATACTTAGGATGAGCGGTGAAAGGCACCCTACACATGTATCATTGGCATACATGTTATTCAGCACCATTATATGTGATTCACATTTCAACTTTTTTCCTACAAAAACAAAAGTTTTATCTTACGTCTAGCGCAAAAAGTTGCGAAAAATATCGAAAAACCGATTTTTGACAGAAATTAACGTGTTGAAATGCTGTTAAATGAGCGGTGAATGGCGTCCTTACGGTAGTCGATTGCAAAAAAGTTTGGATATTTTTTCTTCATACTTGCAAAAATGGAAGATTTCTCCTAATGCTTCCAAAACTCAACTAATAATATTCCAACATAAACCAAAAGCTCTTTATTTGAAACCTTCAAGTAGACATGTTGTCACGATGAGAGGGGTTCCAATAAATTGGTAAGATGAAGTTAAGTATCTAGGGCTCATGCTAGATAAGAATTTAACTTTCAAAAATCACATTGAGGGCATTCAAGCCAAATGTAATAAATATGTAAAATGTCTCTATCCCCCTATTAATAGAAAATCAAAACTTTGTCTTAAGAACAAGCTTTTGATATTCAAAACAAATTTTCAGACCAGCCATGTTGTATGCTGTACCAATATGGACTAGCTGTTGTAATACCAGGAAGAAAGCTCTGCAGAGAATTCAAAATAAAATTTTGAAAATGATTCTGAGACTTCCTCCCTGGTATAGTACCAATGAGTTACATAGAATATCCAATGTTGAAACATTGGAACAAATGTCAAATAAAATTATAAATAATTTCAGGCAAAAATCGTTACAATCTTCTATTGCCACGATTAATGCGTTATATGTTTAGGTTAAGTTAGCTTAAGTATATATAAAGCGTTTTTTTTCTCTTATAAGCAGGTGAAATCAACTCACCTGTAAACAATCTGAACTGCTACGACAAATGAAATGTAATATGTTGTTAACAAAATGTTAATAAAATCTTAAATTTGTTTTACCAAATTAGGATGATAGTGTTGTCTAATAACACAGAACACCTAGATATAAGAAATGAATGTAATGCTTGTAATGATACTAATAGAAATTAAAAAAAAATATCATTCCAAATGGAGCTCTCTGTAGGAAATTTCTTGACCCATTCAGTCAAGGAATTTCTTTACTCTCAAGAAAAGTAAAGAAATTCCTTGACTGAATGGGTCAAGAAATATCCTACAGAGAGCTCCATTTGAAATGTTTTTATTTTTAATTTTTTTTTAGTATCATTCCAAGCATTACATTCATTTCTTATTTCTAGGTGTTCTGTGTTATTAGACAACAGCATAACTTAGCTTAAAGCCTGATTTGCTACTAAAAAGGAATCGCAAAAGAAATATCTCGCCGATTTCTTGCACAAATTTTCTACAGCGACTCCCATTTGAACTGACATTGCTTTTCAACTGCGTACTACGATCAGAAAAAACCGCATTCTTGATCGATTCCTTGCGGAAATTTACCATGCATCAAGATAGGCCGAGAAATTACTTGTCAGCAGCGAATCAGGCTTAAAGCTAAGTATGCTGTTTCGCTCAAGAAAAGTAAAGAAATTCCTTGACTGAAAGGGTCAAGAAATTTCCTACAGAGAGCCCCCTTTGAAGTGACATTTCTTCTCAACTGCGTACTGCGATCAGAAAAAAGTGATTTTCTTGACCATTTCTTGGGAGAAATTTTCCACGCATCGAGATAGGCGATTCCTTTTCTTGTCAGTAGCAAACCGGCCTTAAGGCCGAGAATGGTTGGGCCGCTAGTGAGTTCGTCAGTATATCTGCTTCTTGTTGATCGGTGAGAGTGTATACTAACTGGATTCGTCCTGCTGTCACGGCATCTCGAATAAAATGGAATTTTACGTCGATATGTTTCGCTCTCTTTGTTTCCTCTTTCTGGTCCATTGCTATGGTGCCTTGGTTGTCCTCAAAAATCGGATCAGGGTAAATCAGTTTCACTTCTCCGAGGTCACCCATCAATCCGCTCAGCCAAATGGATTCACTGTTGCTGTGTAGTTTCCGGCTTATAGAATAGAACTACGGATGACCTGTTCCGGTGGTAAGAGTCCACCAAACAGGGTAACCCCAATTCAAGGTGTGAAGCGAAAAACCGTGCTGAGGAATGAATGGTCGAGGGGGTGCTAAAGATGTTCGGCCATTAACGGAGCCTGTGGGCACCTGCGCACCCCTCACAGTAATTTGTCCCTTACCGCGTGGTGGACCTTTTTTCCCGTGCTACTCGTGGGATCCAAAATGAGTACAATTTCAAATCAAAATAGCAGTAGTAGTGCAGGTAGTAGCAGTAGTAGGGAAGCGAACCCCTTCGCAAGAAGTGGGTTAGCTAGGTCTCCGTTGAGGAGAGCGGAAGCAGGATGAGGCAGCAGTGCACGTAGTGCCAGTGCTGGATACCATATTTCATCCCCGGCCAACGCATCGGGTGAGGTTATGGATGGAGCGTGGTTGATGAGGGCCATCAATAGAAGTAGAGATGGCTTTCTGTTAGCAGAGCGTATAATAAAAACTACTTGTCGCTACGGGTAGTAACAGTGGAATGAAAATTTATTAATCTTATTCATTTACAGGTTGCTGTGATTGCATATCAAGAATTTGAATTTCAGCTGATTGCTTCGATTGTGCTGTTTCGGTATCTCAACACTCCTCGAAACGCCCAGGAAGCCCACCAGCCGTGGTTCGATGTTTCATCAGCTTGATTTTGTTCAACGGTTTGGTGAGCATGTCCGCAACCATATTCTCCGACGGACAGTAGACTACGGTCAGCACACCTTGTTGAACTAGGTCCTTGATAAACTGGTATTTGGTGTCTACATGTTTGGATCGTCGTTCCAGTCGCTCCGACTCTAGTTATCGGATCGCACTTTGATTGTCCTCGTAGAGCAGAATTTTCTTCACGGGTTCACGCACGTCATCCATCAGTTTCCGGATCCAAAGCGATTCCTGACCAACTTCAGCAGCAGCAATGAACTCGGCTTCTGTCGACGACAATGCAACACAGGTTTGCTTTCACGCTGCCCAACTAATCGCACCACCGCCAAAAGTGAGGATGAAGCCGCTGTTGGATTTTCGGTCACGATGGTCTCCAGCCCAATCCGCGTCCACGAAAGCCTTCAGGTCAACAGTGTTGCCACCCAAGTTCAACCGGAAATGCTTCGTTGCTAACAGGTAACGCATCGTGCGCTTCGCTTCAGTCCAATCGACGGCATCCGGAGCGCTCACCTTCCGTCCAAGCAACGACACACTGATTGCTACATCTGGTCTCGTGTTGACTGCTATGTAGAGCAAACCACCAACTAAGCTAGAAATCGAAACGTTATTTGGTAACTTATTGGTTTCCTCCTCCTTTGCTTGTAGATAGCCCGGGTCCATCGGAATGAGTGATGGCTTCGCCATGTCAAGCCCGAATCGCGACGCAAGTCGCTGGATGTAGCACTGCAGATTTAGCGAAAATCGTCCATCGCTTGAACACTCCACTTGTATGCCAAGATACTGCCGTACGTCACCAAGGGGCATCATGTTGAACGGCAACGATTGCAGAATATCTTCATATTCCTCCTGACTTCCACAAACGATGAGCATGTCGTCCACATATAAGAGGATGAACACTTGCTTGTTTCCCCTAGTACGTAGGTACAGGCACGCGTCGGCGGTTGACTGTTGAAATCCGAGCTTCTTCAATCTGCTGTCGATCGTCTGATTCCAAATTCGTCCGGACTGCTTCAAGCCATAGATGCTTTTCTTCAGATGGCACACCTCACCAGATGCACCCGTCTCGTATCCTTTCGGTTGGCGCATGTACACAGTCTCGCTTAGAGTGCCGTACAAATAGGCCGTTTTTATGTCGACGTGCTTTACTAGAAGATTACGACGAGTGGCAATAGTAAGCAATGTTCGGAATGTTACCTGTTTTGCCACCGGGGCGAATACTTGGTCGTAGTCAGTGCCAAACTTCTGACTAAAGCCTTGCGCTACCAGTCTCGCCTTGTAACGCGTTACTTGTCCATGCTCGTCTAGCTTCCGCTTGTACAACCACTTGGAACCAACGGCCTTTCGTCCTTCCGGGAGAGCTTCAACGGTCCAGGTCGAATTCTTACGATGTGATTGCATCTCCTCCTCCATTGCTGCTATCCATGATTTACTTTCCGGACTATTCACCGCTTCATCGTAGGTGGTTGGTTCAGCAACTAGGGCCATGTTGCTTGTTTCACAGTACCGCCGAGGAGCGACACCCTTATTAGACCGCTCGGATCTCCGTACGATGGTTTCATTCAGGTCTTCCTGAACGGACTCGTTGCAAGAATCGAAATCGGTCGCAACCGACATTCCGTCCTCACTCTCTTCATCTTCAGGATCACTTGTTGTTGCTTCTACGGACTCTTGATGCACTGCTGCCATGGGTGGCAACGGGTGTAGGATGTCTTCGTATGACTCTTCCTCCAGATTTGGAACGTCGGTACCTGGTTGGACCAACTCCTCCTCAACGAATCTGACGTCTCGACTTATGATCAACTTGTTAGTGGCCCTATCGATGAACCGGTATTGTTGAAAATAACATTTCAATCTCACTGCATTGCAATACAGTGAAGAAAGAAATGTAGATAATAACAATTTGCCATTCATCAAATCACATATGGTCATCCGACATGTGGAACGAAGCTTAGGAAATTGTATCCAATAAAGTTGTTTTTCCTATTGCGTTCAATATTGCATGAAAAGCTTTCAAGGGGAACTTGGAGCTTTGCATTATTTAGGCAGTCATTAGATGAAAAATAGACGTGTGCTATAGTCAATATAAATGTGTGCAATAGGATGCGAACGTGAAACAAGAAATACGCATGTAAATATGATAGTGTATCGATAGAGTAGAATACTTACTGATAATGACCTGATGAGATTATGTTCAATAAAATTATCCTTAAACCGTGAAGTAAATCGAAGTGTTTTTCATTTGATTGAATTATGCACAACAGGTATGCCTTGTGGTTATTGGAATAGCCGACGAACGTCATTTCCTTCGCTTTGTCCTGTAGTTTGCTTCGCTTTTCCTTTAACACATGGACGAACGCTTTGCACCCAAACACCTTCAGATGTGATACGTTCGGTTTGCGTCCCCACCAGAGCTCATACGGCGTCGTCTCCACCGCACGAGAAGGAAGATGGTTCTGCAGATACACGGCCGTACAGCTAGCATCGGCCCAAAATATTGACGGCATCTTGGCATCCATCAGCATGCACCGACACATTTCGATAACGTATCGATTCCGGCGTTCCGCAACTCCATTTTGTTGTGGCGAATATCCAGCAGTAAACTCGGTATGGATTCCATGCTTGCGGTAGAACTTCATCAGCGCTTCGCTCGAATACTCCCCTCCCCTGTCAGACCTGATGCGCTTGGGAAATTTTCCAAACTGCGTGTGGACGTAATTGCAGTACTCCTCGATGCGATCGACGACCTCGGATTTTTTCTTCAAAAAATAAATCGTACAGTAGCGACTGTGGTCATCTACAAAAGTTATAAAATAACGATTTCCACTCACCGAGGGTGTTTCCAGCGGTCCATACACGTCCGAGTGGATGAGGTCTAACGGCATGCTCGTCTTCTTTTCGGTGGTCTTGGGGAAGGGAATTCGAGCTTGCTTTCCTCGCAGGCAGCATTCGCAACCTTCACGTATCCCGCAGTCGGCCACCGCCATTCCATCGACCAGCTTCTTCTTCATAAGCACATCCAACGCTTCCGGATCACGATGTCCAAACCGACGATGCCACGTGTGTTGGCAATCTCGCTTGTGAGATGTAGTCACCTTCGATGCTATCGCTTGCTCCGGTTTGTTGAGTCGATATAGGCCATTGCGCTTTGTTGCTATGGCGACCTCGTTGCCGTTGACAATGATTTTGCCTTTTACACCGTCAAATCGTACTTCCGCTTTTCGGGTGGTCATAGTAATCTCTGACAAAAGATTTGCTGACAGTTGCGGCACAAACATCACGTGGTGCAGCCGTATTTGATTCGTCCTTCCAGAACCGTCCACACATTCCATCACGCCGGTTCCAACCAGCTACAGCCACTATGCGGCCGTCGGCCAACTCCACCTCACCTGATGCTGGTTCCATTTCGTCGAAGCATCCTCTCGCACCAGAATCGATGATCCAATCGTCCGTTATGGATCCGTTTCCAATGGTCAGCGCATACATACCTCCGTCACGGGCAACTTTTGCATTTTGCTTCTTCGGTCCGCGTGGGTCTTTCTGTAGCTTGCAGTCACGTTGCTTTCGACCGGCAGCTTTCAGCGCCGATCCCCCAGATGAATTCCGGTTTTGCTTGCTTACCTCGTCCAGCAGCTTCTCTCGGATGAGGTTCACCGTGAGGGCATCATCGGCACGTGTCTCCAAGGCAGTAGTCAACGCGTTAAATGATTTTGGCAACCCTCGCAGAATGAAGGCCACCATGGTGTCTTCTCCCAGGTCCTTTGCTGCACTGCACAGTTTCGTGTACAGGTCCTCCATTTTCGTGAGATAGTCGTCCATATCCTCACCTTCCGTGTACCGGGTCACGCCGAACTGGTTTTCTTCCAGCAGTAGCAAAATCGTTGCACGTGATTTTTCGTCACCTTCGTTCCATTTTGCCAAGGCTGCCGCAGCTCCTTCCGCTTGATCTCCATCTACTGCCGGGGGGTCGTTCTTGACGTAGGTCCACAGACTTTCCCGGATCAGGAGCGCTTCAGTGCGGAGCTTCCAGGCTTCGTAATTCGAGTTGTTGAGCTTCGTGGAATTCTTCAGATCCATCCTATCGCAGGAGTGGCTCCAATCGTCGAACTTCTGGAAACTTCTTGAAAAAAAAACGACACGGTGCTAAAGGCTCATAACCTGTTAGCAGAGCGTATAATAAAAACTACTTGTCGCTACGGGTAGTAACAGTGGAATGAAAATGTATTAATCTTATTCATTTACAGGTTGCTGTGATTGCATATCAAGAATTTGAATTTCAGCTGATTGCTTCGATTGTGCTGTTTCGGTATCTCAACACTCTCTGCGATGGAAGTGGCTGCACAGCAGCTTGACTCCATCATTGACTTTGCGTCCTCGAAATCTAACATCAGCAAGGACCTCAAGCAGGCCCTGTTCAGACTTCGTAAGTCGATGTTGGCGGCCAAGCAGAACCATGCTGAATCCATGGCGGCTGTGGCAGCGGCAGAACCCGTGGAATTGAAGGTGTCGAAGTCTACCCAGACGGAGTCCTTCGTTTTCGCGGGTAGCCCCAAAAGTGCGGAAGCGAATGCTTACAACAAGCAATCGCAGAAGCGTGCGAGGCAGCCGTCAAGGGAGGAGCTACCCGGCGGCGCTCGCAAGGCCAGGCGAATATTAACCCCGAAAGTCGGCAGAAGTGCCGGAAAATCGGACCCCAGCCAGGCGTCCCGGAAAGCCGAGAAGGGTGGGCCCGAAAAGGCTGGCCCCTCATGGAGTGATGGGAACAGGGGGTTGCGACCTTTGAGAAGTCCTCAATCACCACAGGTTAGGGCGGATCAGGGGGGACGCCCCCTGGACAACCGTAGAGAGAAAGAAGAAGAAAAAGAAGCAGGAAGTGCAGGAGCGCAGGGACACCAGGCCAAAGAAAGGTAGGAGGGTAGGTGCCAAGCGCGAAAAGGGTGATGCGACAATCATTAAGACGGAAGAGTCCAAGTACTCGGAAGTCCTGAAGGCGATGCGCAGTGATGCGAAGCTCGCAGATCTAGGAGCCGATGTACGCAGTGTCAGACGCACTCGTACATGTGAAATGATCTTCGAGCTTAAGCGCGACAAGGAGCGCAAGGGCGCCGCCTACAAAAGTTTGGCGGAAGAGGTCCTTGGCGAGGGTGTCGAGGTGAGGGCTCTAACGCAGTCAGTGACTCTGAAGGTGATGAACCTTGACGAGATCACCAACGCAGAAGAGCTCGTCACGGCACTGCGGCAACAGTGCGAGATTCAGGTGCCCACCGCTGCCGTTCAGCTACGGAAAGGGCCGGCAGGTACTTAGTAGGTAGGTGGCCTTAGTACACCTACCTGTGGCGGACGCAAATAAGTCCGCTAAGGGCCCATTCACAAATTTCATAACGCTGGAGGGGGTGGGTGGGTGTCCTTGGCGTGTTACAGCTCATACAAAATTTGTTGAAAACTCATATAAAAAGCGTGGTGTCTAAAATTGTCATTTTTGGCGTTATGAAATTTGTGAATAAACCCTAAGGTAGGTAAGATCAAGGTTGGTTGGTCAGTATGCTCACTGAACATACACGAGCAACCGGTGATCTGCTTTAGGTGTAGGAAACCAGGACACAAGTCCTGGGGCTGTAAAGGCCCTGATAGGACCAAGTTGTGTAGGCGTTGTGGTGAGGAAGGTCATAAGGCACTAGGCTGCAAGAACCCTCCCAAGTGCTTGATTTGTTCCGGGAAGTCCGTGAACAACAAGCATCCAACGGGAGGCTCAAGGTGCCCGACCTTCAAAAGAGCCATAAACGAAAAGTCACAGTGGAGGTAACGCAGCTGAACCTGAACCATTGTGACGCAGCTCAGCAACTGCTGTATCAGTCAGTTGCTGAGTGGGGGACGGATATCGCCATCATATAGGACTCATACCGAGTACGCGCCGGCAACAGCAACTGGGTCGTGGATGGATCCGGAAAAATGCGGCGATACCCCGTCCAGGAGTTGGTGTCTACTACCTACGAGGGCTTCGTGATCGCCAAGGTAAACGGGGTCCTCTTCTGTAGCTGCTATGCGCCTCCGAGTTGGTCGACCGAGCGGTTCACGCAGATGCTGGACTGTATGACGATCGTGCTGACAGGGCGAAGGCCAGTAGTAATAGCGGGTGACTTCAATGCCTGGGCCGTGGAATGGGGAAGCCGTATCACGAACCAGCGCAAATCCTGCTATAGGCACTGGCCGTGCTAGATGTCGATCTGGCTAATGTTGATACCAAAAGTACCTTTAGCCGAAAAGGAGCGGAGTCGATTATCGACGTTACTTTTTGTAGTCCTGGCCTAACGAGTAGTTCGAACTGGAGGGTAGACAATGCCTACACACACAGCGACCACCTGGCGGTTCGCTACAGTATCGACTACAACAACAGCAAGCAGCGTGTAGAGGAAGCGGCTAGGTCAAGGCCAAGCCCTCGTAGGTGGAAGACATCGTACTTCAATGACGAAGTACTTAGAGAGGCGCTCCGTCGTGAGCGTAACCTACTCGGTCTAAGCGGGGACGAACTGGTAGCGGTGCTTTCGCGTGCATGCGATGTGACCATGCCTAGGAAAGTCCACCCTAGAAATGGGAGACCACCGACGTACTGGTGGACTCAAGCAATTGCGAACCTGCGCCCTTCCTGCCTACGGGACAGGAGGCGGATGCAGCGAGCACGTACCGAGCAGGAGCGTGAAGAACGACGGGCGGTGTTCACCGCTGCCAAAATCGCGCTGAAGTCCAAGATAAGGGCAAGCAAAAAGGCCTGCTTTGAGGGACTCTGTCAGACTGCCAACGCGAATCCGTGGGGCGATGCCTACAGAATCGTTATGGCGAAGACAAGAGGTGCAATGGCTCCTACAGAGCAATCTCCAGAGATGCTGGAGGGGATCATCGAGGAACTCTTTCCGCGCCACAACCCTAGCCCATGGCCTCCTTTTGTAGGACTGCCGGGGATTGGGGCTGGCGATGAGGAACCTTGTAGGCATTGCAAAATCCCTAAGTATGGGGAAGGCACCAGGTCCGGACGGAGTTCCAAACCTGGCCCTCAAAGTCGCAATCTTGGAGGCTCCCGGTATGTTCAGATCTGCTATACAGATATGCCTGGACGAGGGAGTATTTCCAGATGTGTGGAAGAGGCAGAGCCTGGTACTATTGCCAAAGGCGGGAAAACCACCCGGTGACCCGTCGGCGTATAGACCAATATGCTTGATTGACACGACGGGGAAGGTGCTCGAGAAGATCATCCTCAACAGACTGTTGAGGTACACTGAGGGTGTAAATGGTCTCTCAAGCAACCAGTTCGGCTTCCGGAAAGGGAAGTCCACCGTAGACGCTATTCTGACGGTTAAGAAAACCGCTGAGATAGCACTCCAGCGTAAGAGGAGGGGGATTCACTACTGCGCAGTAGTGACTCTGGATGTAAGGAACGCATTTAATAGTGCCAGCTGGGCGGCTATTGCTGATGCGCTCCTGCGTCTGGGGATACCCGAGTACCTGTACAAGATTCTCGGAAGTTACTTCCAGAATCGGGTATTAGTTTATGACACAGAGGTGGGTCGGAAGTGCTTTCACATAACCTCAGGAGTCCCGCAAGGTTCCATCCTGGGTCCGGTGTTATGGAATGTCATGTACGACGAGTTGTTGAGATTGAAATTCCCAGCGGGTGTGGTCATCGTTGGCTTTGCCGACGATATTACGCTGGCGGTCTATGGCGAAATGATCGAAGAAGTGGAATTGACTGCAGCCCACTCGATCGCAATTGTGGAGGAGTGGATGAGCTCCAGGAAACTGGAATTGGCTCACCACAAAACTGAGGCGGTTGTTGTCAACAATCGAAAGTCGGTGCAGCAAGCGGTGATCAGTGTAGGCGACTGCACGATCACTTCGAAGCGCTCCGTCAAACACTTGGGGGTGATGATCGACGATAAGCTTACCTTCGGTAGCCACGTTGATTATGCCTGCAAGAGAGCCTCCACAGCTATTGTGGCACTGTCCCGGATGATGTCCAATAGCTCTGCGGTGTACGCCAGTAAGCGTAAGCTTCTGGCCAGTGTCGCCTCGTCCATACTGAGGTATGGTGGCCCGGCTTTAAGTACCGATAGCTACCGTAGCAAGCTAGAGAGTACTTATAGGCTAATGTGCCTGAGGGTTGCGAGCGCGTACCGTACTGTGTCACACGATGCACTCTGCGTCATCACCGGTATGGTGCCTATTGGTATCCTTATCATGGAAGACATAGAGTGCTTCGAAAGGCGCGGCACAAGAGGCATACGCAGGACTGCCAGACTGGCCTCTATGGCCAAATGGCAGCGTGCGTGGGACAGTTGCACCAAGGTAGTGTGGACTCACAGGTTGATTCCGAGGTTAGATATCTGGGTCAATAGGCGCCATGGGGAACTAACATTCCACCTGACACAGGTCCTTTCGGGCCATGGTTGCTTTAGACAGTATCTACACCGTTTCGGTCATGCGGGTTCTCCCGAATGTCCAGTTTGTGCAGGTTTAGAGAAAACAGCGGAACACGTTTTGTTCGTGTGCCCGGGTTTTCGCACAATGCGTGACCGCATGTTTGCCACATGCGGTCGGGACACGACTCCGGACAATTTGGTTCAGAGGATGTGTGAAGACGAGTTTGGCCGTTTATCGGCTATCACCCATATCGTCTCGGAACTACAAAGGAGGTGGCGAGTGGACTCGAGGAGTGGCTAGTGCAGACGCTAAACAACAGGTGGTCCAAGGGTTCGCGGTCGGCTACGTAGGTCATACCGGTGCCCTACGGTCGAAATCGACCCCTACAGCGATTGAGTGGCCGCGGGGAGAATATCCTGGTAGCGCTACTGTCGTGGCGCCGGGGCAGGTGGAGGTCCCTTCGTCAGCAATCCCAGCTGGTGCTAGCTGATAGGGAAGGCATTTGAGTTCATCAATCATGTTTTGAAAAAAGCTACTTGCAAGCAGTTTTGCTACCGGGTATATTCCCTGATCCTGGCGTGATATTACTGTAAAGTTTATCCCGAATGGAGGACGTGCGTCGTATGAGGAAGCAGAGTTTTAGACCAATCAGTCTTAACTCTTTTCTTCTGAAATGTCTGGAACGCATTGTCGATCATCACATCCGTGAACATTTCTCTTCATGTGAATCAACTTGTTTAACAATCTGGAAAGTCCACTGTGACTCTTTTGCACAAAGTTGTATACGATATCGAGAAAGCACTCGCTTATTTAGTTGTGACCAGTGCTGTAAACATTCGACACTTTGCGCGACGTTCGTTTCGTTGCCATGGTCAGCAGTCACAGCACGAGCGGTAGAATGAACGTCGACAAACACAAAAAAGTGTCAATTGAATGTCGTCTGATATGATGAAATTTGCATAAATCATTAGTTTTGCAAAGAATACAGACATCGGATCATAAACAACATGGATAGTTTGATCTTGTCTGTTATGTCGAATGTGACACACATAAAGTGAAAGCAGAACAAAAACAAACAAAACCATAACGCTTCCAAGCGAAGCTATCGTGGTCAGTGGCATTCAATTGACATTTTTCTTTTCGACATTCGTTTGATCGCTCGTGTTGTGAATGTTTAAGGGAAGCGCTACCGAATATCAGCGAAAACGTGTCGACTACCGTGATTGCTTACAACACTGGTTGTGACTCCGATTATGGAACTTCGTATCACCTAATATGTAACTGTCCAGTTTTCGCACAACTGCGATTACGATTACTTGGTAAACACTCTTTAAGTGAAACTGAATTCAGAAGCCTGAATCTTCAGGACATTCTGTTATTCTTAACCCGCTGTGGTAATGAGCTGTAGGCTCTCTTTATGCTCAAGCCTTTTACAGTGCCCTTTCTAGGGCGTTGTTCGAATCCATTATGATATGGAACAACATGCTCTCATTGGGGAGGTCCCGTAGCTCCGAGGTTACGCTTTTGCTTCGCAAGCGGAAGGTCATGGGTTCGATTCCCAATCCCCCCACACAAAAAAAACTCCGTCCAGCCACCAGAAGACGCCGCACGAAGGACCGCGTTTGGGGAACACATCCATCCTTCGTCAGTATCGGATGGTGACTGAGACACACTGACCCTCTTTGTAGGCTGTTGCCTCATTAGACACATAAACATGGCAAAATGAACCACCGCACACCAATGGACTTCGATATGGATATGGATTGGACCAACGACAGCACTCTCCTCTACCTGCTCGGTATGAGAGAAATAGCAATAAGAACTATAAATAGATTCTGTATATGATACTCGGCATAGTAGTGGCCAAGTGCACGGAGTGCCTAACAAATAAAAGTAAGGAAAAAAACATGCTCTCATTGCGCTTATGCGATTTTCCCTTTTCAATAGACCCCTCTCCTATTTTCTGCCATCTTTCCCTTCCCTTTCCTCTCCCATCGGGTAGATGATGAAATAGGCTCAAATACGACGATAGTACAAAATCTCCCAACTGCTGGGAAACGCGTCTTTGAAGCCGGCCTTCTGATACCAAACGTCGACTGGAAGAATCGGAGCTCTAAGCGATGCAGCTGCTGTTCTCAAGAAACGGGACAGTCTTATCAGAAGTTCAACGCACCTCGTGAAATCTTCATGACGTGAGCCATTAGGTACTGATGTAAGGTGTTGTTTAAAATGCGGAAGCAAGATTACGGCAAACACCAGAATGACGCAGAAAATGCCACAGTACATAGTAATAATAGAGTACAAAAGCAAATCAGTAAAACTTACGATGTGATCTCATCCATTGTGTCTCGCTGCGCAGAATCGCCTCTGGTTGGAAACAGTATTTTCTCCTTCTGGCACTCAGCCAAACGATCAAGTGCCTGTTGTTCAAGTTGAAACGTTGAATTGTTGGGTGAAAACCTGATTCTTATAACGTTTTCGATAGGTAACGTATCGTCTAGCAAAAACAAGATTCCAGACGGCTCCACACACTCTACTGTGCCCGTATATTGCGTGAGCTTGTCATCGTTCATGACGTCTACTTCAACGATTTGATCTTCGCTGATCAACATTGGACGGTTTTCGAACTGATTCATCTGAAAAGGGGTAATTTGGATTACTCTATTGCTTTGCAATTAACAGCATTTGTAAACATACCGAGAGAACATACAAAATCTGCACATCATGAGGGCCATCCTTTCGTTTCTTAACTTTCTTTATCCGCTGTAGCTTCGGTCTTTCAATCGAGTAGCTATTATATTCACACCTCAAGTGTTCGACTTCGATACGGTTTAGCATATTAAGTTGCTTAGCATAGTTGTCCCTGTTGAGTGACGATGGATTCTTGGCTTCATTCAAACGACGCAATACGTCATATTCTGCGGGTCCATAGGCAGCATTTTGAAGTTTGTAATTGTTCTCATGTAAGGTACGGATCGAAGTTGGAATCCGATAGTGGGGAAGATTTGCCAATTTTAGCGGTGTCCTGAAAATATTATTGGTATTGTTATTGGTAACAAAAATGACATTTTTGCGTGTCTCAAAGATCAAATTATGAGTCCTTTGTAGATTTGGAGTTGCTGTATTTGATGCCGTTTTCAGAAATGTTCCAACACGTCACAATTTTTAGCCACATGTCGCCAAAGTTGTATAAAACACTGTTTTCATTGATGTATAAATGAAATTTAAAGTATGATGTCTCAAACTTTTTTGTGATCTTCTCAACCAAGCATGCAGTATATGACTTCAACTTTTATTTCAGATATAATTTGGTTGAAATTGCACGATTAAATATAAATTGAATCGATTTTTCCAACATGCTTGCAGTCTCCATACAAAATTCTTCGTTTCTCTTATATGGCAAAATACAATAATTTTCGAAGCCATCAAAAAATAACTTTTGATTATTACGGAAGTATTACGAACTTTGATGATAATAATTGTTGTACAAATATATTTTGAATTAAAAATTTGAATTTTGAGTACTTGTTGAAAATTCTTTGAATTTGTTTAGGCCAGCCTTCTCCGCCACACGAACTGCTCTAGTAGCGATTAATGATGCTATTGAGGGTTCAAAGGGAAGATGTCCGGCTTCAACGCAGCTAGATAGAGTTGACGAACTTGGAAGGAGTCCAGATGTCATACGAATCGAAGAATTATATACTGGGCCGAGAATTCGAATCAAGTTTTCGAAACCAGCATAAGAGAACTCGATCCCATATAATAATTTGCTGCAGATAAGCGCATTTGCAACGAGTTGTTGTGCATGACGGTTACTACACGTGTATCTGCTGCTATTCGTTGTTACCAGTTGAACACGACTCTTCACTTCTTGTTTTATTCTTTGGAAGTGTTGACAGAAATTTAAATTACGATCTAGTGACACTCCAATAAGTGCTTTACGGAATTTAATAGCGTTATCATTCATTTTCACTGGCTTCAGCATTGGATTGTGACGAATAGCAATAACAATGAATTATTTCACGCTGACTGGGCCGGTGATGCTTGGAGATTTTGCATCTTGTAGTCCAAAACTTGTCAAAAGTTTTTGGATGTACGCCTTCTGATTCAATGACACACCATCTTGCGAACGTATTACATGGATGCCAAAAAATGTGTTATATCTCCCAATGAAGTGACTATTCAAATGCTTGAAAATGGCCTCATGCTCCTTCTCGGACTCGCAAACAATGATTAGATCGTCCACATATACAGCAATGAAAGACATCGTACCATCATCATTGTGATTCGAATACAAACACGGATCGCTTTCAGAGGGCTCCAAGTTTTCGTAAAACTGAATCGAGCTTCTTGTTCCAAATATTTGCGGCTTGCTTCAATCCATATATTCCTTTCTGAAGATGACACACCAGACTTGGATCTTCATAATCACAACCAGGAGGTAGTTTCATATAGACAGTTTCCTGGAGTTCTCCGTTTAGGTAAGCCGTCTACACGTCCACGTGTTTGATTAGCATATTCCTTTGGTGAGCCACAGACAGCATAGTTTTAAACGTAGTTTGCTTCACCACGGGGGCAAAAACTTCATCGTAATCTGTTCCAAATTTTTGTGTAAAGCCTTGTGCCACCAATCTTGCCTTATAACGAACAACTTTCCAAATTTCATCTATCTTCCTTTTAAAAATCCATTTACAGCCGATTGCTTTACGACCATGTGGCAGGGATACAATATTTCAAGTGCAGTTTTATTTGTGCGACTGCAACTCCTCCTCAACCGCAGCTCTCCAAAGTTCGCTTTCCGGACTTGCTAGCGCTTCTTTGATTGTGCGTGGTTCAGGGATATTCTTCTTTATCATATCAGAAACTTCACAATAACGTGTGGGTGGTATTCCCTTCGTGCTTCTCTCCGAACGCCTTATATTCTCAGGTGGTGTTGGTAGGGTTACTAGTTCATCTTCCGTATCGATTCCTTGACTACAGTCCAGATTCGATTCATCCGACGTTGATTGATTATCTTCCGTTTCTTCAATCTTGATTACCTTCATCAATACTCAGATCGTTTGAAATACTTGGCTCTAGAATTGATTCGTACTCCACTAAGATGGAAGGCTTCGAAGAAATTTCTAACGATTTTCCTTCATTCACAAATCGTACATCTCTACTGTGTTAGACTTTGTTGGTTGCCAGATCCACGAAGCGGTATGCTTTTTGATTAAGGTACCGTGGGGCAAGTGGGTAATGAATTTCGCATAGTTGGGATTCTTCAAATTTTCGAGAGCTTAAATTAAAATTAAATTAAATCGTGACTCCCACGAAATATAAGCAGTATACTGAAATTGATTTTTATGTAAAATTGAAGAAAAAAGCACAGAAAAAGTTTTTGAAAAATGTCTCCTTACTTCTCATTTGCCCCACAGGTGGGGCAAGTGAAAAGTTTATCGTTTTGAACAATAAATCCAAAAACTAACAGTTACATTCACGATTTCTACTACCTTTAACATTTGTTAAGGCGTCCCAATGAACAATAAAATAAGTAACATGTAAACAAAGAAAACTTTTTTCTTGTTACTTGAATTTCCTTCTGTTCAGATATGTTTGTTGAAATGATTCGACAACATTTTTAACTGCAACATTTCCAATGTTAGTTCTTACATGATGGGACAGCAATTGCATTTCTGCTCTGTAGAATTTCCACCGCTCGTTGTTTGTTTTTAAGAAAATCGGATATGACGTCGGTTAACTCTTCAAGAGAAATCAAATGGAATCCTTCAAAAAAGTATTCAGAAACTGTTTTTATGTGGATACCTATTCTTCATTTTTTATGTTATGAACTAGCTTTACAAAGACATTCCACGAGATTTCCGTGCGTTCTCTTAAATTGAAACTTTTCAAACAACATCTTCCTTTTAATCGGTTGTCTGAAGTAAACATATTAATATTGTAATATTTGGCAATCTAATTTTTAAAAAAGTTCCATGATTTGGCCATGATAATAGCATTTAACGCTTCGAGTATAGTGTTTCTTGAATTATCAGCATGTTCTGTTGTTCTATGATAATTGCGAAACTTGTATACTTATAGCTACCTAAAGAGAAAACACAAATTCAATATCTATTGAGAAACTTTTCACTTGCCCCACGTGATTAGAAAATTTACGGTGTTTCAAATTAGTTATTTTTAGGTCTATGTCAAATTAATTCTAAAACTTTTTTTATTGCAGTTTAAAACTGTCAGAGGAGACAACTTAGAAGTGGTACTGAAAATTATTTTCCGCAACTTTTTTTCACTGAGAATATTAAAATAAGATTGCACACCGCCAACTCGTTACAGAGTGATAGTTGACAGGTTAACAATATTTCACTCTACTATGCAATAATGGCTGAAAATCTCAGAAATCTCTAACCTATCGTAATGTTCTCAATGGCCTCAAAGGTTTACGCATGAGCTTAAAACGTTAATTCACATATTCAGTAGAATATATCAATTATTTTCTCTTACCCCATTTACCCACTTGCCCCGCGGTACCTTATTAGAATATCCTACAAACGTAAGCTTCATTCCTTTTGGCTCCAGCTTAGTCCTCTTCTGGTCAGGAATATGGACGAACGCACTGCTCCCGAATATATGCAAATATTTCAAATCCGGCTTCTTCTTATACCAGGCTTCATATGGTGTTCTTGCAGTAGCTCTAGTTGGCAACAAATTTTGGATATGCGAGGCGGTATTGATAGCTTCTGCCCAGTATGTATTATCCATACCAGCATCGATTAGCATACATCGCGCCATTTCGACTAGACTTCGATTCTTACGTTCCGCATTTTGCTGAGGACTGTAGTCTGCTGTATTTTGCGGAATGATTCCCTTTTGGCGGTACAATATGTCGAGGTTGCTTGACTTATATTCTCCGCCGCAATCGGATCAAATGATAGGAGGTGTTTTTTTCCGAAACGTGTTTCAACTATCCGGATGTATTCCTCCATTCTTTCTGCAACTTCCGATTTCTTTCGAAGAAAATACACGGTACAGTATCGGGTAAAATAGTCTATAATCGTCATAATTATCGGGCGCCTCCTGGTGTGACGGTATTCAAAGGTATGCACGAGTTCCAACATTTTCGATTATTGGGGGCCAGCTTGTTTTGGGATAGGCAATCGCGTCATCTTACCCTCCAGGCAACACTCGCAGTCGGCGTCAACTTCACATTTCCGAATTGGAATACCAGTTACGAATGGCTCCTTCGTTTCGATGCCCCAGAATTCGATGGCATTTATGAATACAATTTTCGACATGCTTCGCTGACATAGCGGTTATCGATTGGCTGTTGTTCAATGTTTGCAGTTGATATGGGCCTGACTTCATCACTGCAATGGCGGCAACGTGTCCATGGTTCAAAACTTTGCATTTTTCTCCAGTGAAAATCACATCGGCATTCTTCTCATTTAGTTTACCGACTGATACCAGATTTGCGTCCAACTTCGGAACGTGGAGAACATCGGTGATTGTTACTTGCGTTTCACGGTTGTCTACAGTACATTGCAGTGTTCCAGAGCTTTTTCCAGCAACACTAACTTCACTGCCATCGGCTAACGTGACGGTTATCCCTGAGCATGTTTTATATTGCTTGAAAAAACGTTTTTCTGCGCACATGTGTGTACTGAATCTATGACAAAAGGTCGAAAGACAAAAGGTCGAAAGGACAAAAGGTCGAAGAACAAAAAAGAAAGGACAAAAGGTCGAAAACCTTTTTTCAAAGGAAAAATTTCCCACCATGCAAATCGTTTTCGACCTTTTGTCCTTTCGACCTTTTGTCTTTCGACCTTTTGTTCATAAACCGTGTGTACTTGTACCATAATCAATGACCCAGGAGTTCATCGTAGTTGGCTTGTTACGTACCGTGAAACAGAACATTGAACTTTCTTCTTCTTTCACAGTTCTTGCTTTAGGTTTGAACTTCCTGCGGGATTCTTCTACCTTTCGATAGGATTGCAGTCGACAGTCTTTCTTGACGCGACCAGGTTTTCCACAGTTATGGCAAAGA
The DNA here is from genome assembly GCF_002204515.2 of Aedes aegypti. Taxonomy (NCBI): domain Eukaryota; kingdom Metazoa; phylum Arthropoda; class Insecta; order Diptera; family Culicidae; genus Aedes; species Aedes aegypti. The sequence goes on from NC_035109.1 coordinate 380,535,838, forward strand.
ATCTGCTTCTTCGAGGATTCGACGCGCAATAAAGATTTTCCCCATGACGGATATTTTCTACGCTTCATGGAATCGTCCATCAATTAGCTCTTCACCAAATCCATAGTTAACACGCCATCTGAGCGACTCTCAAGAGCCGTTGTGAGAGTGTCGTATGATTCAGGTAGACTCCTCAATACCATCACGACCATCAACTGAGAATCTAGTTTCTGGCCAGCGTTTGATAGGCGAGAGAAGAGCCGTTCCAATTCTTGGAGATGTTGTTCCATGTCGTCATCATCCCGGAACTGTAACTGGCAAATCCGCTTCAATAACGTAACCCGAGATTCCCGAATTTTTCTCGAAGTCTTGTAATCCCGGATGATCGGATATTGGTTGTCCTCGACGGAAAGAACAATAGTCGCCCTGGCCTTTGATGTATCCTGTCAAATGACAGCTCTGAAAAAGAGACAACATCAACTGCTACACATCAAGCTATCTCATTATAAAGCTTTCCTGAAAATAAAAGAGCTATGAGCCGGTAGTTCTATTTCGGCTATCAACCAGACAACAACTCTCTACAAACCCTCCCTAATCCGAAGTGCCCCTAAACCAGGACATTACAGTTTGGCGACGAAGATAAATTTTCCTCTGTAGTTTTTCCTCAAGTGGCCGAAGATTCATAGTGACAGCCACACAAGTGAACTTGGTGTGGATATAATCACGTTTTTCATCTGGAAGACGACGGCCCGGCGCTGCAGGTGATAAAGATCATCCAAAGGTCAGCCACAATTGAGCATCTACATGGAATTTTGGATGGATGGATTTTGGAATAACACACGAATTGGTAAAATCTAAGCCACATCGGTGGATGCGGTAAGTTAAGGTGCTTAAGTGAGTATAATTGTGTGGATTGCACGATATAAGTGAAATTTAGTAATTGCTAGAATTGCAATCAATTTCCCATATTTTCCGCCATTGTTTTAATTGGCATCACCCTTTTGTTCTTAATTACAATATATCTGGCAGCCATTCTCTTACAGCAACGAAAAGGCCTTTTCGATTCGCAGGTGCGAACAAGACAACAATCTAGGATCGAACAAAACATTGTTTTGTTTGACAGCTTTTATCAAAGGAATCTTTTGATGTTTATTCTTTTATTTGCAAAGTTCTAAGAGTGTTTTATCTTTTCAAATTAAACTCTAGATTCGATAAGTGAGTTGTTGGCGATACTGTGGATCGAAGGTTTTCGAACAAGGCGTTTCGAAGTGGCTATCCAACACGGCCTGGAACGTGTGGAACAGTGGTGGCACAAGCGAAGATTTTTAACGAATCCGACCGGTAACTGCAACTCCGAATCTATCAGCAGGTTAGCAGGAAGTGGCCAACTTTTCGGATTAAACCGGACGTGACAGTGCGTTTTGGAAGCTGGCAAGGATCCATCACAATTCGTCGTTCCGTTTGCCCTACCGTTGGTTGGGGTGAGTTTGGACTGTTTCGGTGAGCCTTGCCTTTATTCTTTTTTATATTGTGCTGATTTGGGAAATTGTTCAGTGTTTGCAGAGTTATATTGCCATTGTTTTTTCTTTCAACATTTACTATTTCTCCGGTTGAGTATGTCCAAAGTGAACGTTACCACGACTATTGAGCCATACCGCAAAGGCACGCCATTTGGCGAATGGGTCGAGCGGTTGGAATTTTATTTTTCATTGAATAATGTCTCACCTGGAGACAAAAAAGCCTACTTTATAACCCTTAGTGGCCCTGTGATATACCATGAATTGAAGCTTTTATTCCCTACCAGTAATTTGACCGACGTGTCATATGATGACATGATTACTAAATTGCGTACACGGTTGGATAAAACGGAATCTGACATCATTCAGAGGTTGAAGTTTAACAACCGTGTACAGCAACCTGATGAAACGGTCGAGGACTTTGTTCTCTCTGTAAAATTGCAAGCAGAGTTTTGTTCTTTCGGGGATTTTAAAGACCTTGCCATAAGGGATCGGATTCTTGCGGGAGTCCGAGAAAAATCCCTTCGTGAAAGACTGCTAAATGAAGACAAACTCACACTTGCGATAGCAGAAAGGATAATTGCTACATGGGAATTGGCCGGGAAAAATGCCAAAAATTTAAACAATAATGACGACGACCAGTATGGTCGAATTGCTTCTCTGGCACCAGCTTCAAAAGTAGGAACTAGCATGAGGAAACTTTTAGCTGTTTACAATGGCGGAGAAATGGAAAGCTCTCCTAGGGTTCCTGTTAGGGACAGACTTGGTTATAGACCGTATTCCAGGAGAGTTGAAGATACCACACGATACAAAAAACAGAGCTGGAGAGAAACAGAAAAATTTAAGCCAGGACAATGGAGACAGAAACCAAGTTACGCAGATATGATCTGCAACTTTTGTGGAGCAAAGGGACACATCAAGAGGAAATGTTTTAAACTAAAAAACATGAGACGGGACACAGTCAACATGCTGAACGATTATGAGCCGGAGGCCAGTGAAGACGGACATATTGCGAACCTTCTTAGCCGGATGCGGACGGAGGAGTCGGATAGTGACGCCGATGATAGAGACTCAGGTGATTTGACTTGCATGATGGTATCTTCCATTAATAGGATTAGTGACCCCTGTCTTGTAGAGCTAATGGTTGAGGGCAAAATGTTGCAAATGGAGGTTGATTGCGGATCTTCCGTATCGGTGATTGGTAAAGACCATTATTTTTCTATGTTTAGTAAACCTTTAGAGAAATGCAATAAACAGTTGATTGTAGTAAATGGAGAAAAACTTAAAATTGAAGGTGAAGCGATAGTTTCGGTAAAGTTCAATGGAACTGAAGCAAAATTGAAACTTTTGGTTTTGAATACCAGTCATAAATTTATACCTTTATTTGGAAGGACATGGCTGGATGTATTTTTCTCTAAATGGAGACATTTTTTTTCAAGCACATTGACTATTAACAACATGATTGAAAGCGATAATAATGCGGAGGTTGAAAATATTAAACGTGTATACAAAGATGTTTTTATAAAAGATTTTTCGACCCCTATCAAAGGGTTTGAAGCCGAATTGGTACTAAAATCTGACGTTCCCATTTTTAAAAAAGCCTATGATGTTCCATACAGGTTAAGAGACAAAGTTGTGGATTATTTGAACAAACTAGAAAAGGAAAAAGTGATTACACCAATCAAGACCAGTGAGTGGGCGTCTCCCGTGGTCATAGTAATGAAAAAAAATAATGAAATTAGATTGGTTATAGATTGTAAGGTTTCAATAAATAAAGTAATTATTCCTAATACTTATCCTCTTCCTACAGCACAAGATTTGTTTGCTAAGCTGGCAGAATGTAAGATATTCTGTGCATTAGATTTGGAGGGAGCATACACTCAATTGGCTTTATCGGATAAGTCTAAACATTTTATGACCATAAACACAATCAAGGGACTATATACTTACAATAGATTACCACAAGGGGCTTCTTCGAGCGCATCGATTTTCCAAAATGTTATGGATCAAATTTTGAGAGATATTGATCATGTTCATTGCTATTTAGATGACGTCCTCATTGCAGGAAAAAATATAGATGAGTGTAAGGCAAAATTAAAACTTGTGCTTGAGAGATTGCGAGAAGCGAACATAAAGGTTAACTGGGAAAAATGTAAGTTTTTTGTTACACATTTAGATTATTTAGGACACGTATTGAGCGAGAATGGTTTACTGCCTTGCCAAAGCAAAGTTGCAACAATACAAAAGGCCAAAATTCCAAAGAACACGACAGAACTAAAATCATTTCTTGGAATGATAAATTATTATAACAAATTCATTCCCCATTTGTCAGCAAAACTTTCATATCTTTATAATTTATTAAAAAACGGTGTAAAATTTATTTGGGACAACAATTGTAATAAAGCGTTTGAAGAAAGTAAGCAAGCTTTGTTGAGTGCCCAGTTTTTAGAGTTTTACGATCCAAAGAAGCCAATAATTGTTGTATCTGATGCATCGGGATATGGTTTAGGGGGCGTAATTGCTCATATTGTCGATAATGTAGAGAAACCTATTTGTTTCACATCGTTTACATTGAACGACGCTCAAAAATCGTATCCCATTCTACATTTAGAGGCATTAGCTTTGGTTTGTACCATCAAAAAATTCCACAAATATTTGTATGGGCAAGAGTTTACTGTTTATACAGACCATAAGCCTTTAGTAGGTATTTTTGGCAAGAAAGGTCAACATTCAATATACGTAACAAGGCTTCAACGGTACATTTTAGAATTATCCATTTATGATTTCACTATTCAATACAGGCCGTCATCCAAAATGGGAAACGCGGATTTTTGTTCGAGATTTCCTTTAGAGCAGTCAGTACCTGATGAATTTGATATTGAACATATAAGGAGCATTAATTTTAGCAACGATTTTCCTATCGATTTTAAAGTGGTTGCGAAGGTGACAAAATCAGATGAATTCTTGCAGAATATTGTATTCTACATGAAAAATGGTTGGCCAGAAAATTTAAAAAAATGCTATGTCGATGTTTTTTTCGAACCAACATGATTTGGAGGTGGTTGATGAGTGTTTGTTATACCAGGATAGGGTAATAATACCACAAGTGATGCAAACTGATGTTTTGAAACTGTTACATGCCAATCATGCAGGCATGGTTAAAATGAAACAACTTGCTAGAAGATCAGTGTACTGATTTGGAATTAATAAGGATATAGAAAAGTTTGTATCACTATGTGAGGAGTGTAATAGTATGGCAATTGTCAACAAACCTGCGGAGAAATTTCAATGGATACCAACAAGCAGACCGTTTAGTAGAATACACATAGATTTTTTTCACTTCAACCACCACACATTTTTACTTATAGTTGACAGTTTTTCAAAGTGGATAGAGATTGAATGGATGAAAGGTGGTACTGATTGCAGTAAGGTTTTAAAAAGGTTGGTAGCATTTTTTGCTCGCTTCGGATTACCGGATGTTTTGGTATCCGATGGAGGCCCACCTTTCAACTCCCATACCTTTGTGAGCTTTTTGAGGAAGCAGGGCATTAATGTGCTTAAAAGTCCCCCATACAATCCCTCTAGTAACGGACAGGCTGAGCGTTCAGTGCGGACAGTAAAAGAAGTTTTGAAAAAGTTTCTTTTGGAACCTGAGATGTTAAAGTTGGAAATGGAGGATCAATTGAATTTGTTTTTAATAAACTATAGGAACAGTTGCTTGACGAATGACGGCGAGTTTCCGTCAGAGAAAATATTTTCTTTTAATCCAAAGACAATAATGGACTTACTTAATCCAAAAAAACAATACAAGAATCATCTAAAACCACAGCCAAGCGATGATAGAACTGTGTCAAATGACACCACAAGTACTAATACTAAGTTGCATGACTCTATAGATGATCTGATGGCGGGTGATGTGGTTTGGTACAAAAATAACAATCCACATCACCACGCACGCTGGGTTAAAGCCACATTTCTAAAACGTTTTTCGAAAAATATCTTCCAGGTGCAAACTGGAAGCGTTCGCCTAATGGCCCATCGAAACCAGCTAAGAGTAGCTTCTGAAGGGATGCGTTTAAGGCCGAACCTTACATTATCCTTTTCAAATCGTGATGGTGTGCTGCCAGTTGGCAGTGAGAACGAAGACCCTAGAGGTTTTGCGGAGTCGGTCCCAGACGCATCGGAGAAGAGCCGAAAACGAAATCGTCCAAAGGCATTACTCGATCTCACACCCGAGCTAAGAAGATCGAAAAGAAAACGCACGGCCAAAGCCGACAGTGATTTTGTTTATCATTGATCAATGCGCATAAAGTGTGATCTGAATTTTCAAAATGAATTTTCTGAATAGTTAGTCTTAAGTTTAAACTTTGGATTGTTTTATTAGTTTAAGTCAATAGCATGCATAGAATTCTAAATGGAATTTTCTGAAATATATCCCTTTCCTTAAAGGGGAAGAACTGATGTATCCTGTCAAATGACAGCTCTGAAAAAGAGACAACATCAACTGCTACACATCAAGCTATCTCATTATAAAGCTTTCCTGAAAATAAAAGAGCTATGAGCCGGTAGTTCTATTTCGGCTATCAACCAGACAACAACTCTCTACAAACCCTCCCTAATCCGAAGTGCCCCTAAACCAGGACATTACAGCCTTATCGTCCCCTTGCTTCCATTCGCTTGGGACCGGATTGGGTACCTCCTCCGAGATGTGCTTCCAGAATCCTTCACGAATCAGGAGCATTTTAATTCTGAATCTCCAAGCTTCATAATTGGCGTTATATTCAGACGTTCCATTATGACCTTGCCAGCGTCCATCTTGAAAACAGATCCAAAGTTCCGACCAATCTTCAAAATTCGGAGTTCTTCAGAATTTAAAATCCAAATTTCAGTTTCTTAAAGGCCCATAACCTCTTGGTAGGTTTAGATGTCGTAGATCGAATTAAAACAATTTTTAACTGTTCAATGGTCAAACAACGAATGAATAACTTTATTAAGCTCTCCTCTATTTATACTTATACATTAGGGTGCGGCTTATTTTTCAAAAGTTCTCAAAACCAAAAATTCGTATGCTCTACTGAATTCTAATCACATTAAAAAAAAACCTCAAAATTTGAGCCAAAAATATTAAAATTTAGAGGTGGCGCAAGCGTCTTGAAGGTAAATTTTCAAGTTATGAAAAATGACCTTCAGTGAAGTAAACATAACTTTGTTATTTTTCAACCGATTTTGAAACTTTTAGCATCAATACCTCCAAAATTAAATTTATGAAAACTCTATAGAACATCAAATTTGTCTAAAATCAAAAATAGTTTTAGTTATAAGTAATTTATTCAAAAATTTTCCTCATTTTTCTAAAAATTTCAACTTTGTTTGACCATAACTTCATGATTACTCAACCGATTCCAAATCTTTTTATATGATTTTGAAGCTATTTCAATTGGTTTCAAACCTTTCATACATCACATTTCACTAAAAAAAATGTCTAGACCAAGTTTTTCAGCAAAAACTGAACAAAAACATGATTTTTTAACGAAAAATGCCAGTTTTTTAAATTATTTGCCAGTTAAATATTATCTCTCAAGCTGAAAATGGTTTTTCTCATTTGTTTAACCTTTGTGAGTGACTTTGCAATAATTTTGAAATAATTCTGCAACAAATATATTTTTGCGTATGTTGAAATATATATGCACTATTCAACTCGTAATTGAGGCAAGATGCTTTAGAAATTTAAGTTTAATAGAAAAAATGCAATTTCTGGCGAAAAAAACTTAAATAATCAATAAAAATTTGATTTTTTCATTGAAAAATCATGTTTTTGGGTAGTTTTTGTTGAATTACTAAGTCAAAACCATTTTTAAGAAAAAAGTGTTGTATGAAAAATTTAAAAACAAATAAATTTGCTTCAAAGACATGAAGAAAGATTCGGAATCGATTGAGTAATAATGAAGTTATGGTCGAACAAAAATGATTTTTTTTATTAAAATGAGGAAAAATTTGGATAAAAGTATTTTTAACTAAGACTAGTTTTGATTTTAGATAAATTTGATGTTCTACAAAGTTTTTACAAATTCAATTTTGAAGGTATTTATGCTAAAAGTTTTAAAATCGGTTGAAAAATTACAAAGTTATGTTTATTTCACTGAAGGTCATTTTTCATAACTTGAAAATTCACCTTCAAGACGCTTGCGCCACCTCTAAATGTTAATCTTTTTGGCTCATATTTTAAGGTTTCTCTTTTAATGTGATAAAAATTCAGTAGAGCATACGAATTTTTAGTTTTGAGAACTTTTGAAAAATAAGCCGCACCCTATTATACATGACATTGTCAGTGTCTAGGACGTCAGTGTTAACTTGATCAACAAGACTTGGTTGCTAGGAGCAAGTTTATCGTCGCCTAGTCAACTCCTTCTACACTTTTCGCACTGGCGACTTCAAGCAACGCCCTAAACGTTACCTGTCGCACCACGAGGACAAACACCTCGTAGAAATCCGTGCCAAACTTTTGGAAAAATACTTGCGCAACCAGCCGAGCCATTCTCGTCGAGCTTGCGCTTAAAAATCCAGGTTTTTCAGCTTTCAGGTACCGTGCATCATCAACGACTTGATCTCATCATCCATTGCAGCACGCCACTGCGTTGCGTGTGGACCGTTGATTGCTTCAGAGAAACTTCTCGGTTCTGCCACAAACTTGCGCGCCATGCCGGTGGTCTCCCGGAATCGAACTGGCAGCTGCCCTTCGTGCTTCGATTTGAACGCCGAAGGGGCGTCTTTTCTTCTTAGTTGCCATCATCATCGAACACATCTTTAGACGATTAATCACAATATGAGGAGTTGGATTCGCACTCCTGAACCGTCGCGCCTTCGTCGGATTCATCTTTCCCAACTGATTGTGAATGCACTGACTCGTACTCCACCATCGTCGCTGATGGTGATCGCGACGTCGAATCTTCGTTCTCAGCGTCGTCTTCCATCTCTACGAAACGTACATCACGGACAATGGCCACTTTCTTCGTTGCTTGATCGATGAAGCGGAACGCCTTGTGGCAGTCCGGATAGCCGACGATAGTCATATAGCACATGTTCGATGTTGATCCTGAGTCGACGATCCACATTTGAATTTACGGTCGTAGCAGCAATGAACGCGCCAACCGTCGCCGTTTTCGATTTTATTTTTGACACGTGGCTCTGGCTAGCACCGCTATTGGTTGGCTCTCTTCCGGCTCTTGACGATGATGGGCACTCTCGTGACATATGTCTGGGCTTGGGGCAGACAATGGACTTTTTGTCTCCACCAGCTCGCAGAATGGACTCACCTCGATGGCTTCTTTCGGCTCGCTTTTGGGCTTCATCCAAGAGCTTGCGCTTCACCAGCTCACCATGGTCGGAACGGCTTTCCAATGCTGTCTTCACAGGGTATCGAACGAGTCGGGCACCATCGCTACCTTTAGGCTAGGGCCTCCAGGTTTTGTCCAGTATTCGCAAGACTCGCGAACAGCTCCTTCATGTGGAAAAGATGGCCCTCCATGTCCCTGTCGTCGGCGTACTCAGCTTTGCACAGGTTTTCCAGGCACGGGCTTTGGCGTCTCGTTCCTGCCACGCCCTCAGTTCTGGGGCGGCCTCCGCAACGTGTTTCCACAGGTTTTCGCGCACCAACAGCATCTCCACCATGAATTGCCAGCATTCGTAGCCGCCGCTCTTCAACTTTTCCAGGCCGAACTTGCTTCCATCCATACCGGGAACGTGGAAAAATCTTGATTACGGGGTGAAAATTTCACTTTCTCGAATTTTCTACGAAATGGTTCATAACCTATGGGATGTGGCCTTAGGTCGCACCGAAAGCAATAAAACTGACGGTTTGCTCGAAGGTCAAATTACAACTAACTCTGATATACTCAAATTTAAACTAAATTAGAAAAGTCGTGGCATGCCGGGCTTTTCAGTCGCATCAACTTCAACACAATTTCTTCATGATTCTACTAAAAATCTCACAAGAATCCCTGTGGGATTATCCCGAAAAACCCTACTGGTACTCTTCCAAAAATCTTTCGGGCATTCTTCGGAAATCCTTCAGATATCTCTCTGATCGCTTTGTGATTCTTCCGAAAATCTCCCTGGGACTTCCTCTTGAATCATCCCGGAATGTTATGGAAATCCTCCCGAAATTCTTTGTAATCGAAGTTACCATTTGTGGCGATCGTTCAGCAACTGTGATCAAAGTTACCTTTGAAGATCCGAGCTGCCAATCGTCATCGACCTGATTTATTCCTAATCAAGCCCTCATCAAGAGCAGACGTATTTTATTACAACTCTACAATAAACTGTTATTTGTTCATCAAGCTCTATTTACTACTTCCTTCCCATTTTTGAGATCCGAACGAGACCAAATTTCTTCAGGTTATGGGTCCCTCGGCGAAAGAGAATTACGGAATTCCTCAACTGAAAGGGGAGAACTTTGCGAACTGGCAGTTTAGAGACAAGTTGCATATGGAAGCCGCGGAAGTTTCAAAAGCGCTAGAAGAAGATGTTCCAGGTGCAGATCCTGAACGGAAGAGGTTTCTTCAAATGGACCGGAAGGCCAAATCCTTACTGGTCAGCTTCATCTCGGATGAGTGTCTCGAGATAGTTCGGGAAAAGCAAACGGCCAAGGCCATGTGGAAGGCGCTTGAAGATACGTTTGCCAAGAAGTCGGTGGCAAACCAAACGGTACTACGGAAGCAACTGGCAGGACTCCGGATGAGGGCAGGATCGTCAATGCGCAGTCATTTTCAAGCTTTCGATGACCTTGTACGGCAGCTCAAGACAGCAGGTGCTAAGTTAGAAGAGAACGATTTAGTATCGCAGCTGTTCCTGACATTGCCGGACAGCTACGATCTTGTTGTTACGGCGTTAGAAAACATGAATGAAACTGAACTTACGCTGGAAGTTGTGAAGCAAAGATTATTGGCTGAGGAAATGAAGCGCACGGATCGTTATGAAGACCCTATTCAAGAAAAGGGAGCAGCGTTTGTGGGAGGACGGAATAAGAAAGTCAAGAAGTTTACGGGAAAATGTCACCACTGTGGCAAAGTCGGGCATATGCAGAAGGACTGCCGGCTGAAGAAACATCAAGGTGAAGCGAACTCGGCATGTGAAGCGAAGGCAGTCTCCTTCATGGTGAACCGAACCACATCGTTGAAGAAATCCAATCAAATTGTGTTTTGCGTTGACTCGGGATGTAGTGACCACCTGGTCAACAACAAGGATTATCTTCAGTCCCTGCGGAAGTTGGAAAAACCGTTCGTTGTGGATGTAGCTAAGGATGGTGTGACGTTGATCGGAGAGTACGAAGGTGAGATACGAGGTTTCGCCAAAACTGGGATCCGGTTTGAGATGAAGAATGTGGTTTATCTGCCAGACCTCCGTGAGAATTGGGTCCTAAAATGTTTAATGAATTCTTGTTTTTATTTAATAATACGAAAGAGCATGTTCTTGCAACTACTTTAGCATTTTTTCTAACTCAAATAACGGCTATAACATTTTTAAACTTCAATTTTAAAAATGATTCCAAATATGAACCTTGACACTTGTGATCATGTTTGACATTCACAGTTTCGACAAAAATGCCACAGGGCATATAGTTTTAACACTGGGGTTGTTCCTATCTGACATTTAAGCAGGGACACGGAAAACAAAATATACCCAAAATTTGAGTTTAAACCAAAGGGTGGGACAAAATCTTAAAAATCATAAACAAATGTTTTTTGGACTTAAACAAATGAAAATCATTTTAAAATTGAGTAAACATGTGTTTTTGCCCTAAACTTAAGCGTTTGATACTAAAATTGGGACAGGGCTTTAGGACCCAATTTGTTGTCTGTGAAGAAGCTATCCGAAGCTGGCATCGAGCTGTCGTTTACCGATAAAACTGGAAGAAATTCAGCTGTAATGAAGCATGACGGTAAAGTAATTGCAGAAGCGTTCCTGAATAGAAATCTGTACGAGCTTGAATTGGTTGTTGACGAAGTTACACCGAAGGCCAACCTGTGTGGAGCTGAGGTGAGTTCAATAAGGCATCGCCGTCTGGGTCATGCCAGCCAAAATGCCATGGATAATCTTATGAAGCACGGAATGGTTACCGGAATCCAAGAAAAGCTGAAGAAAATCGATTTCTGTGAAACATGTGTCAAGGGAAAGCAGTGTAGAGATCCGTTTAATGGTTGCCGTGAACGAACAAGTCGTGCTTTGGAGCGGATACACTCGGATGTCTGTGGACCCATAGATCCTCCAGCGTGGGATGGATCCCGCTATTTTGTTTCATTCATAGACGACTGACTTCACCCACTTTGCTGTAATTTACACCATCAAGAGGAAATCACAGGTATTTGATTGCTTTAAGGCGAAGTAGGCCGTCATTGAAATTTGTATGCGTCGTTGATGATTGCTGCTAATTCATCTCACGATTTCGAATTAAATAAAATCAGTTGGTTTTGCACTGGCACATCTGAAAAAGTATCAGCATACTTAATGCATGTTAGCGCGTACAGTGATACTTTTTCAAGTCAATATAAATTTTAAGATTGAGTTCTATCACTTTGAAATCCAAGCTGAAAAATCATCATTGTTGCCAAAACGAATGACGGGCTACTTAGCCTTAAAGAATATGTGGCGATGGCGTCAGCCCATTGGAACCTCAAGATCAGCAAGTTGACTGTAGACCAAGGCACTGAATATTGTTCGAATGAGCAACGGAAGTTTTACAGGCAAAAGGGAATCCTGATCCAGCCAACGGTCGCTTACTCACCGCAGCAAAATGGTGTTGCGGAGCGATTCAATCGCACGTTGGTTGAGAAGGTAAGATGCATGCTAATCGACTCAAGAATGCCGAAAAATATGTGGTGTGAAGCTGCGTTTACTGCAACGTACCTGCTGAATAGAAGCCCGACCATGGCAATTCAAGAAAAGATTACCCCTGCTGAATGTTGGACCAGAACTAAACCAGATTTAGGGAAGCTACGAATATTTGGATGCAAAGCATTTGCATGGATACCTACCCAACTGAGGAAGAAGCTGAATGGAAAAAGCCGTGAAGGAGTCATGATCGGATATGCTCCGAACGGTTACCGTTTATGGGATAGGTCAGCAAGGAAAGTTTTCATTGCGAGAGATGTACGCTTCAATGAGTCCTGTATGCCGTTTGCAACAAATTCGGAGCCGGTTGATGATAGTCCGCTGGTGATTCCAATACGTTACGAGCAAGAGGGGGAGAATTAAGTTGATGATGCTGCAAACGATGTGGAAACCGGCCGTGAAAGTGGCACAGATAATGATGATGATGATGCTGATCAAGTTCCCGAAAATTTCCCCGAGGAACTGAGTACAGACGAGGACGAATCTCAAGTTGAAGACCGACACGATACATAACCTGAGGCGCTCCCTTCGCATTCAAGACGTGAAGACTGTATAGAGTCAACCACGAGGCGCAGCGAACGGGAGCGCAGACTCCCAAGTAAGTTCCTGGATTTTAGAGCAACCTCTGCTGTTAAAATTCCCAACCATGTAGATTCACCGACGAACTATGCGGAAATCACAGACCGTGATGATAGGGCGCTCTGGTATGCTGCTGTAAACGACGAGCTAAAATCCTTGAAGGACAATCAAGTTTGGAAGATCGTTCAATGCCCGGATGGTGTGAGACCGTTACAATCGAAATGGGTTTTCTGCACTAAACAAGACGAAAACGGCATTGTCATCAGACACAAGGCAAGACTTGTAATCAAGGGTTACCTGCAGAAACCTGGATTGGACTATCAAGAGACGTATGCTCCAGTGGCAAAACTCACGACGATACGGACAGTATTGGCAGTTGGCGTTCAAAAAGGGTATTACTTCCACCAGATGGATGTGAAAATAGCTTTTCTGCATGGCGAATTACGCGAGCAGATTTACATGGCGATTCCAGACGGAGTGAGGGCGAACCATGGTGAAGTATGCCAACTGAAGAAGTCCCTTTATGGCCTTAAGCAGTCGCCAAGATGTTGGAACGAGAAATTCAACAATGTCATTTTGAAGCTCGGATTCAAGAGGTCTAGACATGATTATTGTCTTTATGTGCGACTTAGAAAAACAGCCGGTGAAACCATATTCTTGGTACTTTACGTGCATGACCTACTTATAGCTGGAGCCCATTTGAGCGAAATTCAGGCCCTGAAACTGCAGCTGTCCCGTGTGTTCAATATGACCGACTGTGGAGTAGTGAAGCACTTTCTTGGGGTCAAGATCCAATACGATCAGCAAAACGGAAGAATGGAATTATCGCAGAAAGATAATATCGCGAAGATGCTTGAAAAATTCGGTATGGCTGAATGCAATTCATCACGTAGTTCTATGGAGAAAGGTCTACAACTAAATAAAACCCAAGGTGAGCGAACCCAAGAGCCGTATCGAGAGCTTCTAGGAAGTCTGATGTACACGATGATGTCGACAAGGCCGGATATCTGCTTCTCTGTTGGGTACCTTGGCAGATTTCAACAACAACCAAATCAACAGCACTGGATGGCACTCAAACGTGTCGTACGTTATTTAAAAGGAACTCAAAATATAGTGATGAAATTCAAACGGTACGACCACGCGAAGCCGCTTATTGGTTTTGCTGATGCGGACTGGGCTGGTGACCGAGAAGATCGCAAGTCAGTGAGCAGATACATTTTTCAAGTCTATGGAAACACCATATCGTGGTCTAGCAAGAAACAAACAAGTGTTGCAATGTCATCGAGCGAAGCCGAATACGTTGCCTTGAGTTGTGCTGCTGCCGAAGCTATATGGTTGACAGGTATTCTGGAGGATTTAGGAGTGAAGCAAATCGAACCTGTTACGATGTTCGAAGCCAATCACGGATGCATCGGTATGGCGAAAAATTTGGAGTACAAACGAGCTAAACATATAGACATCCGATATCATTTTGTCCGTGATCATGTTGCCGAAGGGAAGGACGTACGACCAATAGGAACAAAGGATCAATTGGCTGACATATGTACGAAGGCACTAGATGGTGATCGTTTTGCTACTCTCCGGAGGAATCTAGGGTTATACGATCGAGAGGGGGTGTAATCGAAGTTACCATTTGTGGCGATCGTTCAGCAACTGTGATCAAAGTTACCTTTGAAGATCTGAGCTGCCAATCGTCATCGACCTGATTTGTTATTCCTAATCAAGCCCTCATCAAGAGCAGACGTATTTTATTACAACTCTACAATAAACTGTTATTTGTTCATCAAGCTCTATTTACTACTTCCTTCCCATTTTTGAGATCCGAACAAGACCAAATTTCTTCATTCTTCCGTAAAATTTCTCTAGAATTCTGCCGAAAATGTTTCAATGATTGCTATGTTTTCACTATCAGATTACGTCTTTCAAATTCTTGGCATTCTTCTGGAAATTTATGAGATTTTTTCGTAACTCCTTATGGAACTCTTCCGGAAATTCCTTTGAAAATCCTGTTGAAATTCTTCCAGATATCTCTCGGTGATTTATTTGGAAATCTTTTCTATGAAAATCCCTCCAAATTGTTTCGGGAAAATTCTCAAAATTTGTTTGAAAAACTTCCAGGCAGTCTTTCATACATCCTTATTCAATTCGTGCGGAATTGCTTTAATTTTTTCATATTTTTTTTGGGTAATTTCGAAAATTCGTTAGGAATTTTTATGGCAATTCCTTTGTGATTCTTAAGAAAATATTTCTAAGATTCTAAGAAATGTTCATTTTTGTTGTAATTTATTAGTCAAATTCCTTGGATATTTTCTAAGATTTCACTTCAGAAAATCCCTCTTGAACTCAAATAGAAATCCTTTAAGAAAACTTCCGGACAGACCTTTGAGATTCTATGCAAGAATTCGTCGGGAATTTCCACAGAAGTTTTATCAAATCGATGGAAGAATCATAGAATAACTTCCTGGAGGATTTAGCAAATCGAAATCGATGGAAGAATCATAGAATAACTTCCTGGAGGATTTAGCAATTTGATCATCAGAAATAGAACCATGGAACGAGCTCACCAATTGATAAATCCATGCTTAACAGAGCAGCTCCAAATCACTTTCATGCATACGAACGAAACGAAAAACGAACCGTCTTACTTGGGCTTTACGAAGCACTCCAGAGGTATACCTCTCGGTTTTGGCCGAATATGAAAACTATCCGTTTAACCTTTACGTTACCGGCCTCCGACAAAGCATTTTCAAATGGCTGTCATTTGGTCAATTCCCATTCGATTTTTTTGAAACCACCGTCAGTTTACTTTAAAAAGGTTTCAGTTATTTGTCATAAATGGAGAATTCTGAATTCGGAACCATCCCGGAGATATTCTGGATTGTACTGGATGCTAAATTCGGGAAATGTGATTATTTTTTTATTTATTTCAGCTACAACACTAAAGTTTTTATGTAAACGTGAAATAATGGTCGATTGTCATCATTTCAACATAATTTGAATAAGTGGACCGTTTCCGGAACATCGTAGCCGGTTCCGCCATGGCCAGTTTGGGGACATTTCCGTTTTTTGTCGGAAACATACCGTGCGACGTATCAATCTTCGTGGATTCGAGAGAACATGTCAATAAAAGAAGAAAAACTCCGGTAAAAACAGATGTGGCCACTCCAGATCCTGGCATAGGTTCCACGAGGGCCTGTTTGGGGACATTTCCGTTTTATGTCCAAAACATACCGTGCGACGTCTCAATCTTCTTGAATTCAGAAGAACATGTCAATAAAGGAAGAATAAACTTAATATCCATAGATGTGGCCACTTCACAGCACCTGACACAGGTTCGGCCAAGGCCTCTTTGAGGACATTTCCGTTTTTTGTCGGAAACATATCGTGCGACGTATCAATCTTTGTGAATTCGAGAGAACTTGTCAACAAAAGAAGAAAAAGCTCGGTACGAACAGATGTGGCCACTCCAGATCTCCAGGCACAGGTTCCACGATGGTTTCTTGGGGAACATTTCCATTACTAGGTTTCTTGAGGAACATTTCCAGTACTTACCCAGCAATCCGAGTGCACTTGGTACACACTTTTTTGATGTGATACTGCTCAACGACGTCGTACGTTGCACGAAGCTCATCGATTGGGTTCACCGTCACCAGCAGCGATTGGACGCATTCGTCGCTCACTTGCAGCTGGAGTTCGTCCTCGTAAAAGAAACCGGGCTTCATTCGCAAAACCCCTTCCGCGCTGAAGATTGGACTCAGCGTTCCGATACCATCGAAAACGTAGATGGATTTGAGCAGGATTGTTACGGCGGCGATATTTGTGACTGTCAGTAGGAAATAGGACCCATTTCGGTGCGGGTCCTGTTTGAGTTTTACCTGAAGGACTTCTCGTGAAATGACATGGTTTCGTATGTCGGCGGTTAGTAGCGGTTCTAGTGAAAACTTCGCTCCATGGCAATTTACGAAGTGTTCCCTGATGGCACTCTCCAGAATTGAAGTAGTACACAAAGGGCATGTTCTTCGAAGTTCACACTCGGATGAGCTTTGATTCTGCTCAGACACGAATCGGATCAGTGTAGTAATTCGTTTAACATCCAAAACTATATCAACTTTATCGTATTTCTTCAAATGAGCTTTTTTCGGCTTGTTCGTTTTTCCATTTCGTGTTCTACACTTCTTTGGAGGTTTCTTTTTTAATTCTGCTCTAGCTTTCGCGTACGCGAGACTTCTGTTGTTTCGATTTTTCTCCGCTCTTCCTTCATTGGCGGTTTGCTGATTGAACATCCGCGTTTGGATGTGTTCGATGTCTGGAGATTTTGGAACGATCTGGTCAGACCGAATCTTTTCCCGGCATGCTGGAGGACTGTCGATCTTCGATGTCATAATGCAATCCGCCGGTAATATCGGCAAGTCCGGTGACTCATCGTTATTGTTTGTTTGCATCGGTGTGACATCTTCATCAGTAGAGCTTTTTTCCGTTTCGATCAACAGTTCAACGGCTAAAAGAAATGAAATTGTTTTACAAACACGTGATAGTGAAGGTGCAAATTAGGGGGCGACTTATTTATCTAAAGTTATCAAAATTAAAAATTCATGTGCTCTTTCGAATTCCAATCACATAAAAAGATAATCTTTTAAAGTTTGGGCGACGTGAAGGTGAACTTTCAAATTATAAATATGACCTTCAGTGAATTCTATTAATTTTGCAATTTTTAGCATAATAATCTTCAAAATTAAATTTTTGAAAAGTTTATAGAAAATCAAATTTGTTTAAAATTAAAACTAGTTTTAATAAGTAGTTTCCTTAAACAAATTTCCTCATTTCACTGAAAATATCAACTTTGTTTCAGTTTGACTATAACTTCATAAATACTCAACTGATTTCAAATATTTTTACATCATTCAAAGATAATTTTATTGTTTTTTTTCTTGTCAAATGTGAACCATAGTAAAACTTGGTTTTCATGGCTACCTCGATGGTTCCTTGGATCGTATTTGCACTGGTTTTGTGTTCTATAATTCGATACCTCTGGCACGGAAGGATAGCAGTAGGCAGCGCGCGCGAACGGATGTGTCACGTTTTAAACATCTCCGCAAATTATTAGATTCGTCGGATGAAACGGCTGGTGCAGTTTTGGAAAAATCTGTCTATAATTCAAATAAGTCGGTTTATTCTGCACGCATTCTGATGGGCAGTGCTTCGTTAATGCCCAAGCAGAGAAATTGTTTTTTTTGTCGTTGAAGTAATATTTTTTCGTTTTAGTTTGCACGCGTTCTGAGTGCAATCGAGTTCGGGGTTTCACGTCACCAGAGTGATATTTTGGTTTCGTGAAATGAGCATACTGATTGAAGTAGACTTTCAGCTGGTGCAGTTTTGGAAAAAAGTGTCTATATCAGAAATAAAGGAGGTTGTCTTCGGATAGGCAGATAATAAGGCTGTGAACCGTTTCAACGATTCGTTTAACTTATAGTTAAAATTTGACAATTCGATAGTTTTTTCCCCTCCGGTTGAATATAACCCTGCTCTAGAGCATGGTTAATCTTGACAGCTCAAAAGTTATTTTCTACTCCCGGTAATTTGAGAATAAGTAAGCATCTGCCAACTTTGTTCTGAATTACTACTCGACTGTTAAAACTCAAATGGATCGACCGCGAAGTTCAATTTAACTATTTGAGGGGAAAATAACTATCGAAATGTAAAATTTTAACTAAAAGTTAAACGAATCGGTGAAACGGTTCACAACCTAAGTGAGCTTCGAGGTAAACTAAAATAGCTTTATTGAAGTATTGTTTATTAAACACGTTTTGTCTGCTTGAAGGCTTGTTGGTTGTGGAAATTCCACATGGAATGATTAAAGTTTCTGACACGATCGGATGCCTTATATTTTCATGGCCACCTACGGTTTGGCCGATCGATCACGGCCTCCTATTTCTTCACCCCCTGCCAATCGTGGAGTCCGATAGTTTGACACAGTTTCTGGGAACGCCCGACATCCAACGACTTAGTACAAATGTCAGCGAGTTGGTTCTCAATCCCGATTATCTCCACCTTGACGTTACCGGCTGCTACATGGTCCCTTATAAAATGGTGCTTGATATCAATGTGCTTCGCAAGCTTGCTCTCCAAGTTCTTGGCCATTCCTATGCACCCACGATAGTCTTCATAAATTATTACCGGTGTTGTGCCTCGAATGCCAAGGTCGTCAAGGACTCCAGCCAACCATATAGCTTCCAGGGCTACCATCTTCTGCTTCTTACTTGACCAACAAACAGTGTTCCCGAATATCTGAAATAGAAAACCACTCACCGATTTTCTGTCCTGTTGTTCAGTTGCCCAATCAGCATCAGCATATCCGACAAAGGGTACCATTTGTTCATTGCGTGAGAATTTCAGGGACGTCTGCATGGTGCCTTTTAGGAACCGCACCACCCTCTTCAAAGCTGTTGTGAAGCATCAGGTCGCTGTTGAAAACGTCCAAGGTATCCTACTGAGAAGCATATGTCCGGTCGAGTAGTCATCATAATGTACATTAAACTCCCCAGTAATTCTCGTTATGGTGCTTCTGTTACTTCTGACGTAGCTTGGAATAGCTGCGGGCCCTTTTTCATCGGTGTTTTAATCGTATTACAGTCTTTCATAGAAAAGTTGCTCAGAATCTTCTTGATACTGGCCTCTTGTGACAGCTCTATTCGTTTTTGCTGCCTATCATAAGAAATCTTCATTCCGAGTAAATGCTTCGCTTCGCCGCAGTCAGTCATTTTGAAATGCTGGGATAACTTTTTCTTCACGTCCCCAATGATGTTTAGCTTCGTTCCAAAGATCGTCGACATACAGGATCACGTAAACTACGCCATTCCCCCTCTTGTCGATACAGGTGTACACACAATAGTCGTGTTGCGACCTCTTGAAAGCGAGCTTTAACAAAACTTAATTAAGCTTCTCGTTCCAGCATCGCGGGCTCTGCTTTAACCCATACAATGATTTTCGGAAAATGGAAAATGTTCTCTTTTAGTTCCCCGTGCCGGAAAGCCGTTTTCCTTCGGCAAAGCAGCTGCCAGAACCACTCGGATTGTCGTCAGCTTGGCCACTGGTGCGTAGGTTTCATGATAGTCTATTCCTGGCTTTTGGAGAAATCCCTTAACGACCAGTCTCGCTTTATGACGAACAACGTTTCCATCCACATCCTCCTTCACGCAGAACACCCATTTGGATTACAGTAGCTTCAATCCGACCGGACACGGGGCAAACTTCCATACGTTGTTGGCCTCAATGGATTGTAGCTCATCGCTAATCGCTGCCAACCAGGCGTCACGATGCTCGATTTCCTTGTACGTGGATGGTGGATCTGAAGATGCGGAAATCTCAGAAGCAGTGGATGCTCTAAATCCAGTGATAAAATCTAATAGCTTACCTGGGAGCTTGCGCTCCCGTTCGCTGCGCCTCGTGGTTGACTCTAAACAATCTTCACGTCTTTCTTGGGGAGCGCCCAGGATTTGATGTATCGGACATTTGTTCATCCGAATCAGCTTCTTCATATTTGCTGTTTGAATCGTTTCCCTCTTCAACCTCAACTTCATCTGCTCTTGTGGTTTCCAAGGGCTCCCCCTCTGGCTCATAGAACGTACGAATCACCAGCGGCTGTTTTGCAGGCAAATGGAAAACGGTGCATAGCCAATCATAATTGCTTCACGGCTCTTTGGATCTAGTTTCTTCCCCAGCTGGTTCGGGATCCACATCATGGCCTTGCAACCGAAAATTCAAAGCTTGCTCAGGTCCGGCTTTGTTTTCGTCCACATTTCCAGTGGGGTAACGTTTACATCAAACGCCACCGTGGGACTCCGATTCAGGATGTATGTTGCCGCCATGGCCGCTTCTGACCACATCCGCTTAGGCACCTGAGAATCAATTAACATAGACCTTACCTTCTCAACTAGGGTTGGATTAAAGCGTTCAGCAACTCCGTTCTTCTCCGCAGCAAAACGCCACTGTTGGCTGAATTTGG